>NC_141702.1:29954228-30514841 GCF_971803275.1 Cyanistes caeruleus
AAAAGAGCAGGCAAGAGGGGAGTGTCTTATACCTGATTACATTTGCTTGACAATGTTTGCTTTTGCATTCTTAGATGAGGTGGTTACAGGTAGCATCAGCTGATGAGTTTCCTTTTCATTCTCTTCCCTCTTTCACCCAAAAGTGACAGAATTCAAGGGTTCTAGTGTACTCTCTTGATGATATCTGTACTCCTTTGGTTACTACTTCATTCTTCTTTATGTATGTAGAACAGTTTTCTGTGGATGGATTGAAATAAAAAGAGAGTTCTGTAGCAATCAGAGGAGACGATTATAAAACATCATAAGATATGCAAATTTTTACTACATTTAATAAAATACCAAAAATCCACCAGAGTTCATTGTTACTAAGGACAAGTAGATATGGGGCAAAGAGAGTGTTATGTAAAAAAAAAAGGGAATTGGCAGATTTGTTGTCTAGATGAATTTTCTCTCAAGATAAGAAGTATGTTTAAAATCTGTTATTTCAGTTTGTCTTCATCTGTTGATGGCAACACTCAGCAGCAAGGAGTAAGTTGTAGTACACTGTGTGCTTTTAAACAAAGCCTTTCTTCTGGCTGAAGAAGTTAATCAAATTTAGGAACAGTGAACAGATAAAATAAGCATTGTCAGAAAAGACTGTGGCAGGACTTAGCAACAGTCTTATAATCCTACTTTGTTTTTAGGTGACAGTACAGTGAGCTTTTTATGTCTTTGGAAATAGCTTTTAGCTTCTTAGTTTAACTCTCTGTGTTTGTACCTTGAGAGTTTCTTTCTGGTATTCATACTGAGAATGCCAAAGGCTTGTCTGCATTGCCTTTGTAGTTCCTGGCACTGTTTCCTGACATGTCTGTGATTTATATATTCTAACCTGTGTGTCTGTCTTTATCTGATGTTGTGGTCTCCTAGCATCACCTAAAGCTCCAGGAATATGTAGCAAAGATAGCAGATTTTTCTCCTATCGCATCTGACTAACTGGCTGTTTTAACTTTCTGAGCATGAGCTTTTCCAGTCAAAATATGGGAAGTTTGTTTTTCTGCTCATTTTTAAGGAGGAATGGTGATCATACTCTGAAATTTTATTCCAGAATCCACTCAAGCATAAAAGAAATCTCACTTACTTGACTGAATTTTGTCAAAGACTGGAATGTATCGCACAGAGATTTTACAGTCTCCATTTTTGGATATGCTCAAAACCCAGATGGAGAAGGCCCTGAGCAATCTGCTCTGCTGACACAGCTTTTGAGGAAGGGTGTTTGAACTAGGGACTTACAGAGGTCCCTTCCAGTCTCAACTATTCTAAGACAACACATCTCTTTTGTGTTTTGTGGCAACACAAAGCACATCATATTTTGTGGCAATGCTTTAAGCTGACATTTAGATTTGTGTAATTTTCCCTGACTCCATCCATTGGTAGCAGAAGTCAGTAATATAGTATTTCTTTTCCATCTTTGTCTTTTGCTTTCATTATATTTATCAGTTTGAGGTTGCTTATGAAGTAGACAGTTTCCCGTAATCAGTGTAGGTTATTCTTATAAACTGAAAGGTTGTTGTTACATAAGCCAAGTCCAGATGGAAGGTTAGTGATACTGATAGAAGTATGTTGATATAGTTTGTGTTACAGTAGTCTTTCATAGGTAAAATCTTTCAATAGCTTCTTTCAGGCTCCTGACACTGATCTCAGCTTTTGACCAATTTCCCGGCAAAACATTAAGGCTTGGATTTTTTTTTCCTTTAGTCTTAAGAATTCCAGAGAATTTCAAATGTTGCTAAAGGCTTATGTTCTCAATGACTGAATCAAGTTCTTGGTTACCACCTAGACATATGTTCAGAGTTCCCCTTTATAGAGTGGAGACCTTGCTTTGTATCATATCAGAGTACTACCTCACTGTATTTGAATAAATTATTGATAGGAGTATGTTAAGAACCTGACCACTGACCTCCATATGTATAAATCACCATATGTGATTTACATTGTTGAGCATTCCTTGGGACTTTGTAAATAATTGTCAGCATAAATACATTTTTTGATGTGACTTTTCCATAACAAGGATTGTAAATGGAAAGCCTTTGAAGATGGGGGTGTATAGCCCATGAAAAAGGGATAGGAAATGTGAGTACAAATAAGAAAGCAGAAGCATTTTTGATACTAAAGTATCCAATCATTCTTACAGTTACATTCTCATCAGTGCTTGAAATACTCTGGAGTATTTCATACAAATAGATGGAAAGGCAGGAGATTTTATTACCTAAGAAAATCTTTTAGAAATCCCCCAGTACTCTGAAAGAATATATGCTACAGTAAAAGGGTTTAATTTTAAAGAAATATATATAAAATTTAAAAATGCTGAGATTATAACTCTGGTCATAATCCCATTCTTTGCAATTTAACAGCATTGTTACAAATAGAATTTCACCAGAATTTATTCAGTTCTTTGCTTGTAACTTGGGAGAGATACTGCACAGGTTCAAAGTTACAGTGCTTTGCTTTATAAGCCCAGGAGGGTCTGGAATCCATCTTCTCTTATCTAAATGTCAGCTCAGTCAGAAACCTGGTGCCAAAGTAATATAGATGGAGCTAGAAACTTTAAATGGCCCCATAAAAAAAACCCCAAGATCTTAAAATTAATGTTTGCATTTGGTGAGTGCCAATACAAAATGATCTGCAACTGAGTAATAAAGATGTGCTATTTTCAGTTCTGTGTTGAACAAATAAAATAGAAGTTTCTGTGAGCAACAGTGTACAGAGATGTATAAAAGCAAATGATGCCCCAGAGAAAGATACAGTACAGGTAGAGTGGGTAAGACTGTATTGAAAATCAATAGCCAAAAATGTCATATAAAGCTGTCATATAAAGCAAGTGTTATTTTTTAACGTTTGCATTTCCTAGAAACAGATTAGTGCTGCATTACCCTATCTTCTGAGCCTAAAAAAGACTTTAAAAAAAGCAACCTAATTTAATTAGTACATCCACTGCTATTTACTGTAACCATTTAATACATATTTCTTCAAAATTATTAAAAAACATATGTACATACACTGGGAGATACTTTTTTTTTCCAAAAAAATAAATGTCTTTTGCAGCCCACTGGGATTTTACTTCTTTGGTGGAAGATCCAAAGATTTATGTCAAATTGTTTCCATGTTGGAGTAAATCTAGAGAAAGAGCTCCTTACAGCGTCCAAAAACAAATAAATTGATGAGTGTCATCTCAAATTCTTATAAAATTATCTACACTCTTTACAGGATGCTGCAGATTGCTGATAATGATTTTCATTCTGTTACTAACAGAGGCTGTAGAACTCCTTTTTCTGAAATCTCGAATAGTTGAACAATAGGTGGACTGAGTTTCCAGTGAAGTCCTGGCAAGGTGAAAGGAATCCTTGTGGAAGACATAAATTGCAAGCATACTTGCTTCAAAGACAAGCTAGAATAACATAAACCAGACTATAAAAAATGAAATCCAGATCTCATTTTAAAAGTAACCGTTTCTGTTTACTGCCATCCAGTGAAGAATTGCATTTGGCATTAGTTTGAGAAAAAGCATTTTCTTTGCAGTTGAAAAATAAGAATTTGTGTAGAACTAGTAGATTTGTGTCCAGATGAGGTTGTATAAAAGTTATATCTGTTGATGGATACAAGAGATAGTCCAGAATTCATCATGCAGCCTTTGAAACTGGAAGATTAAGTATTGTTGGAAACTGGAGCAATATTGAGGAGGTACTGCTTCAGTACTGATGTGCTAATGATTTTACGTTTTTCATACTTACTGTTCATATTTGCCTAAATGTGTATTTTGTTCACACACTTTAGGCTTGAAATTATGACCAATACTCACAAATGGGTAGTAAAATGTTGAAACCTTAGTAAAACTCACTCTGTATACTTGCTAATGGATTTATTTGGGAGTGAGCATGATAGAATTGGCGCCTTCTTTGAAAAACAAACTCCTGAAATGTCTCTGTTTTCTTTCAGTGAAGATGTGATTTTTTTCATTCATAATGCCTTTCTCACGGTCCTGCAAGGAACAGGGTGACCCAATTTAATTTCATTTCATTCTTATGACATTAATTTCTGGTTAGAAAATGTTATGGGCAGGGATCTTGCTGTTCTCTTGGTTTGTTCCCAGGTGTGAGGCAGGGTGTTGTGAGCAGGAGGAGAGGATGTGGAGGTCAGGAGCAGAAAGGGATGCTGTGGTTTGCTGGCAAATATGTCAGTGCTGGCTCAGCTCCAGGAGGAAAGGATCTGGCCCATTCCTCCATCCTTTTCTGGTGTTTTGAGGGTCCATTTGGGTACTTGTGCTTGGGCATGCTCCCAGGGGAAGGAGAGAATAAATGATGTCCTTGCCCCAAGCTCTGTAAGCATTGTAGACACAAAAGGTAGCTTGGGGTCTAAGAGAGAAACTACACACATTCAGTAGAGCCTGTAAAGGAACCAGAACATAAGGAAAGGGCTGTTGAGAATAGGAGGCTGGTTTGGAATGTTTTTAGTTGAACTTCTTGACTGAGGTATTTTCAGTCTGCGGTGTAGGCAAGTGAAATTGTAGTGTAACATCTGCCAGCATATTTTAGCATCTGTTTGTGTGGAGAGTTGGGCATGGAGTTTTAAAACTGGAGCAGAATTTGTTTAAAAGTGTGGCTGAGATTTAACTTAGTGTAAAATAAAATACCCTTCCTAGGAAGATTTCTGGTTTTTAGAAATTAGTTCAAGTTTATCTTCTAGTCATTGTGCAGTAATTTAGACCTTAATCTGAATCACATTTTAATGGAAATATAATTTAAAATTACTCTAGTTTCAGAGTTTTTGTTCATTGCTAACATTATTCAATGCTATCAGTATTCAGTGCTTTTGAGAAACTGAAATTATTTACAGTGCTTGTGGAGCTGTAAATAAGTGCTTGTTAAGTTAGAGTTGGGCAGTAAAAAAATCTGGTTTTTGTATATGAAATAATTTAAAGTATATGCATATACAAGTGCCATGAGCTGAACATGAGTGGGGGGAAAAAAGTCAAATTATTTCCAAGATACCCTGCATTTCAGAGAAATATGTAACTATATAAATGAGGGTGTCATGGAAGATATGTGGCTGAATTTTCCTCTAAAATCCTAATACAGCCCTTTTTCTAGTTTACCTTGAGAAGATTTCGAGCATGCTGGAGGAAGTTCAGAGGAAATAGCAAAGTATCACCAAGGTCTGTAAAACATGATAAATCATGAAAGGTGGGATGGATTGTGGTTGAATAGTTTAGGACAGAAGTGGGGGTGAAAAAAGAAAACAGAAAGAAGGAGCTAGAGGGAGAGAGGTTGAGTGAGTGTTCCTCTCTTCTCCTGGAAGGTTGAGTTACTGCTAGGAGGGTTGAAGCTTGCTGCTAGAAACCATGTTAACCCTGAGGGCTGATAAGCAAAGTTAAGGAAAACTGTAATATTAATTTCTTACTCAATTGAAATGGAGGATTTCTGAAAATAAAATTATTTTCTTCAGAGCCTGTGCTGAAATTGCTCTATTTTAGAAATGCTGCTGCTGTTCCTGTGGCAGGATCTGAGCTGAGTTGGGAACATCTGGGGCTAAATTCACAGTGCCCCTATCTGTACCTTATTCTTTTTTGTCAGCCTGTAAGCCATTTCCAGTACAAATTTACATAATAATCTGATTTTTAAAAAGGAAAAAAGAAATGCACCGTTTGACTTATCAAGATGATGTCACAAACTATTAAGTCTTGATTTCTTTTGTATCTATCACAATTGGCAAGACCTTATTTTCATTACTATTAATATTCCCTGTCTTCTGTGTTGCTCGATTTTTCATAAGTTCATTATTTTATTAGTTGTTTGTTTTTTGTTGCTTACCTTTCTTCACATCTAATTCATCAAGAAGCAACAAATTTGTCCTGATAGCAATTCTTCCAGTAGTAAGGTGATTATTTTTGTTACAGAAGGGCAGATATGGAAAGTACATGGGCAGGTACATGGATGGTTGGAGTCTGACATCAGGGTACCTTTACTTTCAGGAGCTATGAGAGTGTTTGAACTTGTAGAGAAACCCAGGAGTTCTGTAGATAGGCTTCTCTCCATGAAAGATCAATTCTCAAGAACATTCAGTAGTCAGTTTTTTCCACACAGAAACCATTGCAGAATGAGAATGTTAGCACTGGGTCATGGAGCACTTTCTCAGGGTCTGAGAGGGAGATGAAAAAGCTTTTGAAATATAAGCTCACAGGAGAAATTTAGGAACCTCATTAGGAAAAGCTTGCCATAATTTTGGCTGCTGAGCAGTACTTTTCAAAGTACTGCTATGAAGTTAACTGGACTTAAAACTCAGTAACTTGATACATGGCATGGTGTTAAAGCCAGAGGTTGATTCTTTCCTACACTTCTGCTATTTAGTATTTTATAAATGTATGTATTTTTTGTATACCATAAAAGTTATGTGAACTGCTACTCAGCATTCACTGTTACTCTTTTGATCTGAGAGCTTAGAGAAAAAGATGAAAAAGGTGAAAGATGAACCAGAGTTTGCTAAAGCTGCATAACTGGATGGTTTGTGCAGTTTATTGATTAATGAGTTTAGGTCCTGGAACTGAATTCCAAACCTTTGCATTTTTTCACCTGTATGGGAAATCTGTCCCACTTTGGGTGAAAAATGAAAGCCTATGAAAGAAAAAGGTAAATTAATTATTGGCTTTTAGAATAATACATGCACCGTTACTGATTTTAATTTTAGTTAATTATAGAATTAACCAGGAACAAACAAGCATCTGACTCTGTTATTATCTGAAGATGTTCAGTCTGTGTCCTTAACTTAGTGTATTGATTCTGATTATCCTCTTGAATCCAAATGTAGTGTTATATGGTGAGTTACTGAGTATTATTGGTTACTACTTTGTGCTAATATTTTTTTGGATACCTTTTCATATGTTTTTTAGTGTAAATAACACAATTACTGTAATATACAGGAACCATTCCAGTTTCTTTCTTTAAGCATTACTTTGAGTAGATAGACTGGTCTGTATGAGTTTCCTGAAATCCTTACATTGATAAATAGCTTCAGGAAAAACTTGATTGTGTCAGGAAGAAGGTTAATATATATGAGATGCCTGGCTTTCCTTTGAATAAATATGCATGGTTTCATCCTGTTCCTGTCCATTTTGAACGTCCCTCTGAAAACTGTTTTCCCATATTTGCTCATTTTTTTTGTATTCTTCTGATGGTTTCTTTGTTCCTTCTTTCTCCTATACAACATGTGGGCTTCAAAATCAGGGGCTCCTGATCTACATGTTGTAGTCTCCTAAGCTGATTATTATTACCATTTCTCCTGTGATGCCAAGCACAGCATGTGTTATGGTTTCAAATATGCCCATCCCATTGGTGATATTTATGACCAGTATATGAAAGGGCTGTTCTTTGACTTTGCTGGCCAAGTAAAGAATTGCAGTGCATTCTTGAACTCCTCAAGAGGAGGGTGTATGGAAGCTGTCTGTTAGGGTTTATTCTTGGCTTGTGTCCTGCCTAGTAGTAAACAGAGAGTGCTAGCTGGACAATGGTGTAAGTTGTAGTCGCTTGTTCCTTATTTATTTGTCTGCTGTTCTATTGCCTTGCAATTAAATTGCAAATTCAATGGAGTCCAGATTTTATGATAGCACGTTGCCTGTTTTTGCAAGATTTTAGTACATGACTAAAACTCCAACTTGCCTTGATAATAATAAATTAGAATGCTTATCTAGTGCAAGGACATATTATTGCTAAGTACCTTTTTGGCCCATTTTTCAGCGTCCAGCAGAATTTCAGGTTACACTCTAGTGTCCTCTGAAATGCTTGCATTTTCTCCTAGATAGCTGCAGGTTGCCCCCATGAGCCTAGATGCTTGTTTTCACTACGTACTAATTTGCTGATAATTAGCTAAATTACCCTTTTATTTGCCTGTTTTGTTTTTTTATCAGGTATCAAATTGATTCATGTATGTATACTATGTATACTTCTATGCTTATAAATATTGTGAAACTCTTTAATTTTTTCAGACCTTATAGCCTTTTTAAATTTTTTTGGGTTGGTGTCTTCCATTTGTTTTTTTTTTTTTTTTTGTTATTTTGGCTTTGTGGGCCTTTCTCAAATGGCATTGAGGGGTTTTGTTTTGACTTTGTGCATTTGTTTGTTTTAGTGATGGAGCCACTGCTAAAAGATACAACAGTGTGATATTTGCGTGCATTGGACCTTTCTGTTCTTTTCATTTTTTACAGTCCCCTCCCCTCCTCTGCTGCATTTTTAAGACCTTAATATAATGATTCTGGTAACTGATTGTGTTTGTTTTCCAGTCCAAGGAAAGGACTCTTCTAAGGTTTTAGTTCAAAGGGAGACAGGGATTTTGTTTTGCCATTCAGCTTGAAGATATGTAAGTACAGGGCAGAGTTTTGCAGTTCTATTTTCAGTTTGATAGGTGTTTTTGTCTTTTCTTCATGAGTTTGCTGTGAGAATAGAAAGTCTTCAAGCACAACATGTGCAAAGTGTAGTATGCAACAGTGATTATTGGTTGGGTAAGGCACATAATAAACAGCCAGGACCTACTCGCTGCTGGTCCAACATGCTGTTAGTCAGTTCACCACTTCCTCTGTAGATACCCAGCTGTTCTAGATGTTAAGAGTGTAATTTGTTACTTTTTTAGGTATTCCAGCACTTTAAATCTCTGCCTTTGTACAAGTCCAAGGTCTTAAGAATACCTCTCTGTTATGAAGGAGATCCTCAGCACATATCCTTGATTGACTGCAAAAATTGTATATGCAGAGTTTTTTAATTGTTAAACAAATTCAACCTTTTTTAGTAAGAGAGTGGAAGTCTTGGAATACCGTGATGCTGTGCAGTAAATGCATGCTCACTTCAGTATTGTTTTAGACCCTCAATATTAAGTATTTTATTACACCTTGTTTTAAGCCATAAGGGAACTTCTAATAAAACTTTTTATTTAGAATAATTTCTTTCTACATTTTCTTCCTCCCTGTAAACATGACCTTTTCTATTTTAAACAAGAAAATATCAGCATTCTTTACTTTGTGACTTGTCTTTGCTGTACCTTGTGTGCAAATTGGACCAAGTCTAACTTGCTCCATTGAGCAAGTTGAGAAATGTGTATTGTGTGGTTCATTTGGGCCATAATTAGCATGGGATTATTTTGCAATTTTCAGTGCAGATCTGCAGAGAATTTAAGGATGTATTTAAATTCCATTACACTGAAGTTTTGATTGCATATCAGGTCCTAGCTTAATATATAATATTAATTGGGGGAACTATGTGTGGTAAAGGAATAAGTTACATGGTTATATTAATAGAATGGCTTGGGTTGGAAGGGACCTTAAAGATCATCTGCCATGGGCAGGGATCCACCCACTAGACCAGGTTACTCAATATCCCATCCAGCCTGCCCTTGAACACCTCAAGGGATGGGGCATCCATAGCTTCTCTGGGAAGCCTCTCCCAGTGCCTCACTACCCTCTGAGTAAAAAATTTCTTTTTAACTTCTAATCTAAATCTCTTCTCTTCTAGTAGGAAGCTATTTCTCCTTTTCCTACCATTGTTTGCCTGTTTAAAAAGTCACTCTCCCTCTATTTTGCATTCCTTGACTACCTCTCAGGCATGTGTAATTCAAGACAAAATGCTTTCAGACATGAAGCAACATGTACATATTCATTTCTAGAATATAGAGTTCCATTATTTGTAACCTAGTCCTCAATTTTGTAATTTTTTGCTCTGCAAATGTGAGCTTCAGTTCTAGTCAGCTATTCTCAAAATGACTGTTGGAAAAAAAAAGGTTCTATATAAAGCAACTTGTCATGTTATTTTACTAGTTTTCTAAAGAATCCAAGTTCTCAGTATTTTTTAGAATTTTCCTGGAATAGATTTGTGTAGACTTCAGGGCACATAGTTTTTTTTCCTCTAAAATTCTGTGGGTGCTCTAGATCTGCTTAGGAGTTGTCAGTCACAGAGTAGAATTCACTTGTTGAATCAGACATGAGCTTTGAAATTTACTTCTTGTAGTAACAAGTCTGTATATATGTTCTAATGGTTAGCTTGTTGTTAATTTTGTTGTTTTAGTGAAAACATAGGTACCTTTTCACTGGAAATGTAAGCTCAAATATAAATGTAACTTGCTATAAATTCAAAAGAGCAATTTGTAAAACTTGGCTGGTTTTAATAAAGTTTATTAACTAAATAGCATAAATCAGCTAATAAATAGAAATGATCTAAAAACATTAAATAAAATTACACCAGAGTTTAATATAGTTATGTTCTAAAAGTAGGTATTTCTACATTTTTATGTTATGCTATTAAAAGAATTAGGTTCTAAGAATTTATTTTGCTGTGTTGCACAGGGAAAATGAAAACTCCACACGTGGCCCTTTTTAAACCATAAGGCCACATGTTCTCAAAGCATTAAAATTGTGCTTAATGAGCCACTAGATGGAGTAGTCAAATCTCACTTTTTTTTATCAGCCTGTGTGCAAGACAGTTTCTCTCTCAGCACAGAGAGAATCTGGAAATGCAGGCACACTTTACTACTTGAACCAGGAATTTTTAAAAACCTTTTTCAGACTTTATCTGAATGTCATTTTTTTTCCATAGGCAGATTTACATTGTCCTGTAGCTTTAGTGTTAAAAATGATGCAGGGGAGGTATTCTGCATATGGAAATTTATGGGAAACTTGACGCAAATAGCTCTATGGAAGCAGTTATTCATTTATTGAATTGACTCCTATCCTCAGGGAAGAGCCCACAAAAAAAACCCGAGGAAAAGGTACTTTTGATTGAGGATCATGAGCCAGATTTTCAAAATTTGGGAGATAGTTACACAGGACTCTGTGTGCTTAGGAAATCTTAGTGAAGATATTCTCTTCCTACTTACCCGAAGTATCCTTCCAACCTAATTTTCTAATGCTTAAGAAACACTTGTGTAATGAGACCATATAATCTGCTTCAGGAATGCTGCAGTCAAGTGGGTTCAGGAACAAAAAGAAAATACACAGTAATGTGTAAGAAAGAATGTTTTCATATTCTTTCTTTTACTGTAGTTGCATAGCATTACTAAGACAAGATTTTTCTGGGAGGTGTTCAAGTTTGTGAATATATATGTTTATATGAAACAGAATGTATATGTGCACTCCAGTGAGTCTGTTCTAGTTAAATACTTCAGGGATCATGGTGTGTAGTTAACGGGGCATTATCCCAGAGGTAGGGTATAGACCTATTGTGAATACAAAATCCTGCAGATTTTTCTTTTATTCTTTGCATTTGTCATGTCTTTGAAAGTCAGAATGGTCTGTGTTAAAGATTGTCAGCCAGTGTCACAAGAGAGGAAATGTCATTCTGAAGCAGTTGGATACAATCCTTGGAGTGCCTCAGCCCTGCTCCCGCCTCTGAGGTGGGAATTTCAGATCCTGGTGCTGGTGTCCTGTCATTTTTGGGTAGGAGTGACACAGCTTTGCAGAGCAGGAAGCTTGTGCTGTGCAGAGCAGAGCTCTCCAGGTGACTGGCTTTAACCCACAAGCACTTTGTACAGTTCTCAGCTGAATTTCGAGATGAGCAAAAACTTCTGCTCTGGCAGTGGATGCTAACCAGTGTCATGAGCTGGGGGCTAGTGAGAGCCACGTTTCTTTCAGCTCTGCAAAGTCCTGGGTCATTCAGAAGTGTAATGCCAGCTCTTGCCTGTCACGCTCCAGAGCGCCACCATAGCGAATTAGTGTGGGTTTATATCAAAATACATGGTATGCCAAGGAATTTTGTATTCTCTACAGGCTTAGATTTTACTTAAAATATAGTATAAAAGTGACTTGCACTTACAAATAAAACAGGACCTTGCAAAGGAACTCAGAAATACAATTTTAAATAGATTTAGGTTCTCAAAACTTTCTGGGGTTTGCTGTTTGTGCCAATTGTTGTGTAACACGCTGAACCTTGTCAGTGTAGCCAGGTAGGTCCAGTTATCTCCCATGGGAGAGGCATTATGGATTTGCCAGTAGGGGAGTTGTCACTAGTTGTCATTCTCTTTAAGCAGGCAGTGTCTAGGGAAGGGCAACACAGTCCCCTGTGGTGGAACTGGAACTGGATGTTTAGGAATAAATCCAGTTGTGCTGCTGCTGGCTCTTTTCCACAGAAAGGTTGCTCTGAAATCAGTTATGAAACAAGTTGGTTAATCTGTTCCTATTACCAAGTTTTAAATATTACTGCTAAGAAAGTCTTAGTGAATGACTATTCCTACAAGCCACTGAAACATTTAGGAACGCATGAATTTTTCTGGTGAGCAGTTGTTTTTTTTTCTTAAACAAATGTGCCATTTACATTTTGACTTCAAATATGTCCTTAAAAAATCTCATGTATCAGCATCATTTCCCTTAAAAAAAAGCTGCAACAACAAGTATTGATACTTATTTTAGGCATGTTGCCATCATAACATCAGTTATCTGTGCTATTGTGGACCTAATCTTACTTTGCCCTAGAAAATTTTTATAAGGATTAGGAATGAATGTTCTGACAGTGCTTAAACAACATGGTCACTGTTAAACCCTGCATTTAGATGTGTGGTTTTAGTAATGATTTTGTTTTGTTTGTGTGGATGGTATATAACATTTTAAAGTAATAGAAAATGCTGCTTAATAGAGGATCCTTTCGGAATGGTCAGTTTGTATGGTACTGCTGTTTTAATTTCTGGGTTTAAACCTGACATTTTTTAGAATTAAAGGATCTGGGAGGAATATGAATTGTAGAAGGATTCAGATATTAAACTGCATCTACATCCACATAGGTCTTAGAGAAAAGAAAATGAAAGAATGTGAATTAAATTGTGAAAATTAGCCTGAAATGCAGAAACAAAATAAAATAGTAACACGTAAATGTCTATCACTCATGGCAATCACAGCCTATACAGGAATTATTTCAGAACATATGTAGCCTTTTGGTTTTCACTTTGTAATGGGGGTGGAGAATTTTGAAGAAGGAAAGATTGTTGTTTTAAGGACTTTTGTTAAGGTTATGTGGCTGAATTAAATAAGCTGTAATGACATTGTCACCTTAGGTTGATTCTCCTATATTTGCTGTAGTCTGAGTTTGAATAGAATGCATTTTGCTTGATTTCTCTTTTGGCAGGAAAATTCAAGTGCAGGTGGATGCCTGCAGCATCTTCCCACTGGCTGAATGGATTGCAGCAATATGGTTCTGTCAGTTCCAGCCTGTACTTGAGCATGGCTATCAAAAGTGGTGCTGGCATACCAGCCCTTCAAACCAGCTCACCCTGCATCAGGCAGGGAAGGGATAATGGGCCCTCCACATCCACTCTGCTGTGGGGTGTGGGAGTTGGGGGAAATCTGGCTCTGTGGAGACAGTAACGCAACAACTAGAAACAGAAGTTAAAATTGGGAACAAAAGTAATATTTTGATGCCATTGATCAGTAAATTGAAAAGTCAGTGCCTGCAGATTGGTCACCATTTACTTAGAAACAGCTGGCTGTGGTTAGCAATTGGATAGCTAAGCAAATTGCTTGAATTAGGGTATGTTTAAGATGTCCTTTGGCTCTAAAAAAATGCTATCCAGCAGATCTTTTATAGATATTATAAGTTAATACGTTAATTAATGCCCTTGTCATACAGAAAAAATAATCCACAAAATCTCCTGACACACAGAGGTCAATTCATAATCCTATGATATCAGAGGAAGTCCAGAAATCTGTAAATCTGACAGTGGCCACACTGTTCTTGACTTTTTTTAGCAAATAAGGTAACTAAGATAAATGAATTGCAAAATTACTGAACCATGAATTTTGGATAGCAAAGATCTCAGCCACTGCACCTATAGATCTGAAGGCCCAGCCTGGGTTTTCTAGGGTGAGTGTTCACTTTGTCCCTTTCCAGTTCACTGTCACAATCGTCTTCCTCAGAGGAGTCGAGAACCATCGAGTCAGTCATAGGTAGAGGAAGGGGAAATGAAACATCAGTGGCAGCACAGTACTGAACAATGGAGAGTGGAACTGGGAATGCTGGTTACAAAAGCAATAACCAGCAGAGTGTTTCTTTACTGGCTCTTTCAGACCTGTGTGCCTGAAAGGGTTTCTATCACTTGGTTGTGCAAAAATGCTCTTCGTCTTCTAGTCTGCTGCCAAATGGTGGGTGATGTTCTGTACAACTCCCCATGGGGACATTTAGAAACACTGGTTTCTAAACCATTTTTCTGGGATGCCAGTGGGAGACGCACCACAGCCTGCTCCCAATGTGTGCTTTTACATGGTGTTACTCAGATGGATGCCAAGTTACTTCACTTGCACTTTGAATTGATTAGCTTGGATCAAGGATTGAATTGAAAGCTGTGGGGCAACAACAGCATTTACAACAATAACATTTACAACAGCATTTACAACAACAGCAACTGATTTAGCCCAAGCTAAATAAAAGACCAAACTCATTAGCTTCAGCATATTTTTCTGTTAATGGGACAACCTAACTTCTGTTTTGGTGCTAGGCTAGGAATAGAAACAGAATATGCTCATGCCTGGAAGGAAACAAACTTTGATGAGCTCTAACATGTTTGATGTGTGTTTAAGGGCAGACATTTCTTTAAGGAGCTATATGTCTTTTTTACCAGAGGTTCTTAGCCTCTTGTTTTTTTCAGTAGTTAAGAAAAATGGGCGCTATGTCAATCTGTAACCCGTTCTTCAGTAGTGTGTGAGTATATGTATTTATATATTTATGTATAGAAGTTTTTCTCTTGTAAATGGTCATTTTCTTTGCAAAGTTGTAACTATTTTGCCAAAGAATCTGAAAAAGAGACAGAAAAACTTTTCAGAAGCTGTAGATGTACTTATGCTGCAAGTGTTTTAATTAGCCCATTCTTAGCTAACCACTGCACATAAGGCTATCAGAAACAAGTATGTTTTTTTCTAGAGTTTAATTCTGGATGCAAAGTCAAAGACTACTTCAAGTTTTCTATGATCTCAGTAGAGCTTTTTGTGGTCTGAAATACTGCTAGCAGAGCGAAGGAATGCCTTGTTTCTTCCCCATGCATCTTTGTTCTGGTCCTTTTTTATGTGTCTAACATTTTATCACCAGTCAAACTCCAGTTCTTTGTCCGTCACTGCTGGAGTCAAGCGGTTAGGTCAGTTTTCCACCCACTTCACAGTTCACCAGTCAATCCATAGCTCTTTGATTTGGCTGGAAGGATATTGTGAGAGACTTGGCAGGAAGCTACAGTTACATTAACCAATATATGCTGCCATCCCCTTGCCTACAGGTCCAGAAACCATACTGGTCAGGCAAGATTTGCCCTTGGTAAGGCTACTGCAGGTAGTTCCCAGCCACCTTCTTGGCCTTCATGTGCTTGGGACTACATTCCAGATGGATTTGTTCCATAACCATCTCAGTATGTAGTTTCCAGGTCTTGTTCTCGCCCTGCTTGTAGAGGTATGGTATGTGGTTTGTCTAGTCACTGTTATCTCCCACAACAGCCAGGACCTTTTGGAGCAGATCAGACAGGGCTACACTGCAAAATGTCACATACAATACCTATTATTGTATGTAAGACTCCTGTAACTGTATTAGACTATCTTCCCCACTGTAACACAGATCTTTTTGTTGTTTCTCTGACTTTCTAATTTAAATTCCAACTTTAAGCATAGGGGTTTCTTTACTTGCACTGCTCTTTCCGTGCTTCAGAATTGACCTTGGCACCATTCTCTGACTTTCCTCTTTCCAAAAAAGTGTTGTAAAACTTTTGGTTTAAGAGGACAGTTGCATTTTCACCTAGACATAAAGCTGAACTGTATGTTTAATACTTGGAATTTGTTCTCTTAAAACTTGAATAATGGTAGAGTTTGTGTGAGATTGAACAACCTTATGCTTTCCTAATGGTCTTAGAAATTTTTATAACTGCAGAAGTATCATACACAGATTAAGCTCTAGACCAACTATTAGCAGTAACATTATGAGGGGATAAGATATGGTGGTCAATATTTAACTATCAGATGCATAGTTTAACGTGCCTCAGAAGATAGTGGCAATAAAATAATTTACAAAGGTAAAAACCTTCAGAGATTGCAAAGGCAATGCTATCCTGTGCAAAGTGGAAAGTGTGTTGTAACTTAATTATGTATTTTTACTAAGAAAATCAAATTATGCCCAGTTTTACAGTTAGTTTCCTGGTGCTTTGATAGTATTAATAGATATAAAAGTAAAGAGACCAACTATTAGCACTTTATTCTTAAACTGTCAGATGAGCCTTTGGGGCAGCCAGAAAAGCTCAATGTGTCTGGGGCTAGAAGGAATGAAATCCACCCTTAGGGGTGCAATGGATGCTGGAGTTGGTAGTAATGTCCTTTTCTGCAAAATGCCCTTTCTGACCTCAGAACACTATTCTGTTGCTTCTCTCTTCCCTTATTTTCAACAAATATTTGCAGACACCTCTGCCATCTGAAACTGTTAGGCTGGGCTACTTAGGCAGGACTTGGGCAGAGCTCATGTCGAGGGATAGCAGTGGGTAAAATGGGTATTGAGAACTGCCTGCTGGAGGAGCAGGGAGGGGTCATCACACAGAGGAGTGGGGGACAGCGAGAGCTTTAATAACACCATGAGGCACAAACAGCCTTTCTAAATGTGTTTGGGAAAACAGTTCATTATTTTTTTCACAGGCACGTGTATCCCATGGGAATGACAGGAATACTTGAAATAAGTCAGGAAACAAGCCCTGTATAGTAAAGTCTCATTTACAAGTTCTGAGGTTGCACCAAGCAAGAATTTTTAATCTGTTGATTTGTGTTATGACAAAATCCCCTGCCTTGTTTATTATGTGCAGTCAGGTGAGGAGAGTGTTCAGGACCCAGGTGTGCTATGTTCTGAAAGTGACACAAAGCCCTCAGTGCCTGCCCTGGCAGAAGAGAAGGTCATCCTTCAAGGAGTAATGCAGAAGGGTCATTGGATGTGCTGTGGAAGCATCAGGCATTTGGCATACTCAGTCTTGGTTTCTTTTGTAAGAAATGTTACTGGCTTTAGGAGAAAGCTGGTTGTATGTTCCTTGGTCAGTAGCAAATGATCACTGTCTCTTGCAATAAATGAAGACTGGACACTGTCCTCTTCCAAAAACCCATCTCCTAACAAGGGCATGTCTGTGAATAAAGCAGAGTTAGAGTTGTAGGTTCCTCCTGCTGATGCAGTGCTATCAGGAACACTTAAAGCCAGCAGTGGCCAGGCATATTCTGTAGCTTTTGCTGTTGACTGACACGTGGGAGTGTGAAAGAGGGCATTCAGTACCTTGGGTTTGATCCAGAATTACAGGGAAACAGCTCAATTAAAAGTATATTTTCATTATTACTAATAGATCCATATATTATCAAGTATGAAAGAGCTGTAAGCTCTCATTAGCTTTACTATTTCTATTTTATCCCTTCTAAGCTTCTCTTTGTTTACTTTGCTTTCTCAATTTTTAGTTTCTAAACAGCAGGTTTTTTTGTACTTAGGATGTCCTGCATTGTGTTTTGGAAGTCCTGCAGTATGTAGATAGGCTGCAGAAAACCATCTGTTTGGACAGAGGAAGGCTGTATCTGCCACAGAAATAGTTTTATTGTTGTATCATTTGGATACGTTTAGAGTAGATTAAGTATTTTAGTCAATTCTATTAGGTATAATTCTCTAATCATCTGGCTTTTGCAGATACAAATTCTTCTTTTCTGTTTTATCTTGAACATGTAATTTGGAATACAAAGTGTTATTTCCTGGGGGTTTTTATTTCCTGGGATTATATTTTTCTTATATAAAATTATGTTTCCATGCACACATCTGTTATTTATTAAAAGGATTAAATTATCCTATTTATTTGTAAAAAGTGGTAAGTTTTTCTCAAGGGCCATTTGTGTTTTCAGTGTGCTAGAAGTAAATATGCAGCTTGGGATGTTTTACATAAATTAAAAAAGCCACATTCCCTCTATACAATTGCTTCGTCTATGCAGTTGATTAAACTTTTTCAGTGCACCACTGCTGAATATAAATAATAACTGCAGCAGTAGTATTGATTACTTAGGTGCCTGAGCTTGTGTCTACTATTGGCTTAAAAGCATTAAGAAACTTCTTCCCTGTTCTGTCCAGAGAAGAAGGAGCTTTCTTTTTTCCCCCATCTTGTTTCCTGAGGATGGTTGATTCTGGATTCCTAAAACCATTAACTCTTTCTAAAGGCTGAAACTCCTTGTCATTGCAGCGACCGTGTTCGAACTAATGCAGTAATCGATGCTTGCTGTACACTGCAGAGATCTGTTTTGATGCCAAGAGCTCTCGTTAGCCCTGTTTGGTGTCACTGGTGCTGAATGTTTGACACTGCAGAATAATTTGGCTTAGAATCAGGACGCAAGGACCTCACGACCTCTTTTATATCGTCTCCTTCACACTGAAGTGGATTTTTGCTGGCATTACGGTTTTGCTACAGTTGCAGGCTGGATTCAGCAACCTACTAGATGCCAGTTGTGCTTTAAACATTCTCTTGCTGAAGCTGCTATGTTTGCTGGGTTTCTTCAGTTTCTGCTCCATACATTGCATTCAGGGACAGGTAAATAAGGAGCTATATAGTGCTGAGGTTTTAATTATATTTTTATATTTCAAATATTTAAACAGAATTATATCCTTTTATGAACAGATTTATTTAACTGTAGTTTTAGTGGAGATGTTGTCTCTTCAGAATGTTAAAGTGTTAATTGTAGCATATATTCAGCTTAAAGAGGGAATAAATTTTGCTTATAAGTCTGTGTTTCAGTTATGTATTTTGAAAGCTTATGAGTTTAATATAATTTGACAGTAATGATGCTATATGGAATAAGCTTTTAAACAAAATCTGTATTTTGAAAGTCCACATCAAAATATAAATATGTTTCTGAAAAGTAATAATTCCTATTGTATTATGACTTCTGCATTTTGGAGAAGTCAAAGATAAACTTAGAAATTTACTTCAGGAAACAATTGAACATTTCTGTGTATTATTTATTTTTGGGAGAAGACAATTGACAAGTCTTTGATCTCCTGAATTACTCTATTAGGAGCTTAAGAATGTTCAGAATGGAATGTGATTCTATTACTTTTCTTTTTGCACATCATTTAGGGGGGGAAAATACATACGTAGAATAAAAATATGGTTTTTTAGCATAAGATTCAGTATGGTTATAATATAGGTTATAATATATGTACAGTTCTGGTTATTTTTTACATTATTTCTGCATGATAATGTTGATGCATTGCACTTTCTGCTCAGGGAAGGACATCAGCTTTTCCCTTTTGTATTTGAAACAAGGTCCTTAGCTAAACCACTGAAGGATCACAGGGGAAAGTGAGAGGAAGGATTCACTGTTGCAAGTTCTGTGGGGATTATGCAGTGTGTTGAGCATCACAAATACCTTTAAAATACTGTATCTAGGTAGTTGATAACACTGTCTATAAAAATTGATTTTGAAAAGTTTTTCAGTAGAAGAATTAATCCTAAAGATGTATGTTAAAATAAGCCATGAAAGTGGTTTAATCCTCTTGAAAGCAATGTTTTAGATACTGTATTTTAAGACATATATGTTAGAAATCTAATTTCAACAGAGTTTAGAGGCAAATTAGAGTTTATTGAGGGCAGAATATTGAGGGATGCATTGGAGAAAACATGACTGAATAGCAGTCAAAACAGAGATGGAGCAGAAACAGCAGGAGGAATATCGGGAATATCAGGAAGACAAAATGCTGAGGTTGGGAGAGACAATGGTCAGCCTTCGCTCTGCATGGAGTTTAAAGAATAAGACTGGAGAACACCTTTGGCTAAGGTCAAAGCCTTGCACTCTCTCATGCTTCAGAAGTTGTTTATTGTTTATAAAGAAGCTAAATCCCTGTTTCTTCCTCAAGCCATTCACTGTACATATGGCTTTAAGCTGCATTCCAGAGGTCTCTTGCACACCTTGGCAAAAGTAGGTGAAGAAGGTGAAATAGGATTGGGATTGAGAAATACAGACATCCTGTGTTGCAGTGATTCGAGGCTGTGCTGTGGGCAATGGACAAACAGCAGCAGTTTGGTCTCCAGCCTTTGGGATAGCATGGACCTGGGAGATATAAAAGATTCTTTAAAATCACCATGATCCCCACATCCCCTGACTACAGAGATATAATGGACTATCTAACCAGCCTATCTATAGCTCTCTGTCCATGAAATTTATATCATCTCTCCCCCATAATGACAATTCAGTTTCCTAAATATTCCTCTCTGAAATTTGAACTGTGTGCTGCAAGGACAGAACCTGAGATAATGAGCTTCCCTCAAGGTCAGCTCTTATGTCAGGGTATTGGTTAAGTGCAAGGCTGCCCAAAAGACAAACCATGATGGACAATAAAGCAAAATAAAGTCCCTGAAATGAACAACAAAATATTAAGTTCCTCACCAGTATGACCTTTGGAGGTATTTTTGTAGCAAAAGTAGGAAAGGCACTGGAGTCTTGGCCTCTGGCCAGCCCTGTAACTTCCAAAGGGCAAGGACTGTGGCTTTCCAGCAGCAGCCAGGTTTGTATGCCATCCTCTCCTGTTACCATTGAGATCAGTTATATCCACTTCATCATCTTCTGTGCTGAGAGCTCTCAACTGGTGGATTTCTCCCTGTTTCTACACTTGTTTATCCTGGTCTGAGTGTGGAGCCATTTCCTTGTCTACTCTGAGCCTGATCCTCTTATTTACAGTTTTGTTTTTTCCTAGTTTGTCAGGGTAGCTTTGAAGTCTGGTTCTGGCTTCCTATAAAAAGCTATTCCTTTGTCCTTGGGGTCAAGTCACTTAGGAGTCTTATATGTTTCTGTATTACATGGAACAGTAATTTGGGTGTTGACTATTACTGTGGTCCATCCAGACAAACACTACAGACTCTGATTAATGACTACTTTGGGGGGTATTTGTTACCGATTTTAGCTGAATATGGTTAGAATATATTTAGAATATTATTTTCTAAATAAGTTTTCACCTTATGCTAGACACTTTTTCCGGTGTGACTCTTAACATGGCATGTTCGCAAACAAAAATCCTGCTCAGCTGAATGCATTTGACATTTTCTGATAGAGCCAAATAGTAGCAGATTCTTTACATAGTATTCTAGATTGGCTACTACTTGGTACTACATTCTAAGTGGTAGTGCAGCTAAACAGCTGCTGAATTATCTCAGTTGTTTTTGCATACAGCGCTGTTTGCGTTATATTTTGTGTTTCTGATTTTGTCTTGTGTGCTTCCTGCTACTCAATCACTGTAAGTTACACACTCAGAGGGAACTCTGATTCTTCCAGAAAATAAAACATTAATGATTTAGTTGGTCAGTCTTTGACTGCGTTTCTCTTCTGAATTGGCCTGGTTCTGCTTCTAATGTTGGTATTATTTCTTAAATGGTTCCATCATTGCTGGACTCCTCTTGCTGTTGTGGCTTCTTCCTTATTTTCTGTAAGGTTGGAGTGTTTTGCTTTGTTTTTTTGGCAACAGGATTTTTTTTTGATTTTTATTTTTTGTAGTAAGGTTTTTGGCTTTTTTTCTATTCGGCTTTGCTCCCTTTCTGAAGACTATGAAGTTTATTCAGGTTCACATTCTCAACTATTTCCTCCCTACTGGTAGGCAGCAAAATTCCAAAGATCTTTGGCTCATTGCTTTATTAGTGTCAGTGATCTCTCAGAGTGCACTCCAGAGATTGTCCCTGCAGTATTCCCCTCTGAACCGGAGAAACAAAACCTCTCATTATCTTCTAATGCAGAGTAATTGAGGCTACTCATGAATGATAATTTAAAAACCCAAAGCAAAAAGGAAAAATAACAACAAAAACACAAAAAAAGACCAAATCAAGAAAAAAAAGAAACCAAAACAAACTCTCACAAGGCTTCATCTTCCTAATTTGATCTTCCAGAATATGACCCCATCATGGTGCTGCTGAAATGCTTTTCTCTTTAATTAGAGAATTTCATCTGCTGTATTTCCTTCTACAGTCCTGAAGCTCAGAGCAACCAAGAGCCTTTTTTTTCTTCCTATTCTCAGACTTTCTTTTTATTACATTATTAATTATCTCCTCCAGTTTTCATGAAGATGAAATTATGAATAACAAGATTATGAAATAGCATCTTGTTATTTCTAAATTATCTTGTGCAGGTTTGCAGGTTTGTGTGCATATGTTGGACAACAGAAAGGTTCACTGTCTTTCTCCCTTCCCCTGGTCCTGTGGATAATGAGAAGCTTTGCTTACATTTGCTGTTGTTTCTATCAGCATGTCTGTAAACACCATTTTCTTCTGTATCTGAGCAGAAATGCCTTTCTTCTTTCCACACAGTAGTAGAAAATGTGTGTTCAAATAAGTTTCTCTGGGCATTGCCTGTTTTGGCACCTTATTTGCAGTGTGTTCTACCAGGGCACTGATGCCTTACTGGGTGTTGTATCCATGGGACTTCTAAGGTGTGGGCTGCTGCTTTACAGCTTTAAGGTTTTTTTCTTCCTTCATCCTTATTAAAATTTCTAGCTATTGGCAGTATAGAAACAGCCTGGGGTTTGGGGAGAGTTTATTTTCAGCTTTGATTTTCAATGATAATTTGTTAATAAACCGGTTTTTAACAAATACTAAAATAAAAAAAAAAGACAAACTTCAGATTTTTAAAACTCTGAGGAAAAGTACCAAAGGAGACCAAAATGGAAATATTACCTGTTTTTTGCAATCAACACCTACTCAATTGATTTAATGTGCACAGAAGATAGGGGAAAAAACCTAAACCAACCCACTGGAAAAAGAATCGTGTTATGCTGAAGAACAGCATGGTGTATTTGAAGTGCTGGGAATTCTTTCAGAACAGCAGAAAAAATATTAATAACTTGTCAGGCCTTTAGTGTACTAGGTGCTATGTGTACATATGTATCCAAAATTATGAGACCATGTGGCTTTCTGAGATTACTTGCTATACATTTTTCAAATTTAATTATACAATGAACAAAAATATTCTCAAGAAATCATATCAAAACTGAAAGTGCTAACTATGTGAAACAGGAACTCAATGAAACTGAACTGGAATTGGAATTAAATAGAAAGAATAAATTTATTCAGAGAGGCTCTAAATTTCTAGTAGTATATCTCCTTCCATCCGTCTACAAAATTAGATTCCACTCAAAAGAGAGCAATCCCAGTCAGCAAAATCAGAGACCACAATTAGACAGCAAAATTTTCCTTAAATCCTTAAATGCCACAGTATCAAAATCAAAATATTTGTCTGTTGGTTTTATGTTCCTGATGCTAACCATTTTTAACCATCTGGTATCCTCAAGAAGGTATTTTTAATGAACCCTGTAAAATAACTTTCAGATTAATGCAAGTTCTTTGCATTCTTAATGCATCTTGCTTAATATTGTACATTTCTAAGTCTGTCACACTTTGTCATGACCCTACAGAGTATGCTTTAGAGAGCCATCCCTCTGTGAATCATACATATTCTTGGACTCACATGCTTGCAATAAGACTTACACATCCTCAGAACAGCAGTTTAGATGGTCTCTGAGATAAAAATAAGAATCTAGCTGGAAAGGGGTTGATGAACTTTTGAAGGCTCTGGGTGTTTGAGTGAAGTTACTAAGTAATCTTGGCTCAGAGAGTTAATAAGATTCCCTAGAGATTCAGGAAACTTAATAGCTTCCTTGTTGTGTTGCTTGTGTCCATGTTAAAAATTTTAGAAACATTCAAAAATCCTCAGTTTTACTAGATAGGTTACTAGTTACTAAAAACTTTACTAGTTAGTTTACTAGATAGGTTGTGATTTTTTGCTTTCAGCTTCCCTTGGCAAGATTAGTAGTCCTGGCTCTCAGTAATTTATAAAGCCTTAAAACAACACTGAAATAATTCAGGAAGTCCATGTTGTGAAACATGGAAATGAGCCCAGCTGTTTTTGTGTTGGAAGGTCTTTTGCAAGTCTATCTTTTGAGCAACCTTCATCCATCAACGAACACAAGTGCAATACTTCGTTATAAAAAAGTATATGTCTGACCTGTACACCTAGTTAAAAGCAAATCACAACCTATAACATAAAAAATAGCTGGATAAGAAACTCATACTATATTTTAAACAGACCATAGAAAATTGTCCTTAAGTCCAGATTAAAAAAAAAGAATACGTTGAAAGATTTCTTCATAATCACCAACTGAAAAATTATTCCTTTACAAAATAAAACTAATTATGAATTTGCAAACTCTTGTAAAGGAACAACTTTGCCATGGTAACTAGGGGAAAAGTCAAATGGATTTTCCTTTTCACTAGATTTTAATATTAGTGCCCCTAACTATCTAGATAGTGTTCCATAAGTTCACCACTTCCTTGTCTAATTATTTCTATATTTCTTGCTTGCAGACATCAATCAGCATCTCTTTATTCACAATGTAACTACCACTTTTAAAAAGATTTTTAAACTAATGGGTTTTTTTTTAATGAGAAACAGTTTGAAATGTCCATGTCTTCTAAACAGAAAAGTAAGGAATAACCATTTATTTTCAGCTTGTATTCAATAAGCCCAGGTTGTCAGTTACCTGTATCTGAGAGCTTAGTGCTTGATACAGCTGTGTAGACCCTTTTCCCAAGGTTTTTTGTTACTTAGAAATTTAATTAAGATATGGAAAAGTAATTTTATATCTCATCATTAAATGAAAATACCTAAATAAATAATGAATTGAGAGAGCAATTCAAGAAGCTAGTTCTAGTTCCTAGTTTTGGAGTTATGTGCCACATCTGTATCTGAAATAGGAGTATTACGTATATATAGATAGATATAAATTGTCACTTCTAATGTGTACTAATCTTTACTTTAACTTTGGAGTCTTACAGTATGTTAATATTCAGTGCTTAGGACATTTGCCAGCAGGAAACTAAATTGTATATTTTCATTGCAAAAGAAAACCTAAATTTCAGAGCATTGTGATGCATTCTTCCCACAAACTGCATGACCCAGCATGTCATATGGAAGTGTGTAGATGGTAAAACACAGATATTGTCCTGCAAGGATTTAAGTTCTTAACTGTAGACATCTGGAGTGGGTCGGTTTGAGACCAAGAGATAATGAGCATTTTTGTGAAGCTTTCTGTATAAATTGCCAATATGTGAGTTTTGAATTCTCCGCTTGCCACAGGAATGTGAGGGCTGTTTGCCAAGCCAGGGTACTCACATATTCTTTTTATGTGGTTAGTTAGCAACTTAAACTAGAATGATGTAAACATATGTTGTTTATACACTGAATTATTTTTCTGATAAAATAATAGAATGTTCTTTCCTGGGTGTAGAAGTACTTTCTTGCTTAACAGTAAGATGTACCACATCTGTGACAATAGCTCACCAGAGTGATTGTCCAAACAGCCAGGGATCAGGTTCGGAAAGATAAAGCCCTGACAGAATTAAATCTGGCTGGGGACATCAAAGGCAAAAAGGAAAGTTTCTACAGGTGTGTCAGTAATAATGAGAAGACTAGAGAAAGTGACCTCTCTCCAGAAGGAAAGAAGAGTCCTGGTTACCTTGAATATGGAGAAGGCTGAGGTACTGAATTTTTCCCTCAGTCTTCACTGAGAAGTGTTCCAGTGAAGTGCTCCACTGCCCAGGCTGCCACAGGCAAAGGCAGGAACTGGGAGATTGAGAAAGCGCCCACTGTAGCAGATCAGGTTTGAGACCATCTAAGGAACAGGGAGGTGAACAAGTCCATGGGTTCTGATGAGATGCATCTGCCACTCCTGAAGAAACCAGTAGATGAAGTGGTTAAGCCACTACCCATCATATTTGTGAAGTTGTGGCAGTCTGGTGAGGTTCCCACTGCCTGGGAAAGTGGAAACATAGCCCTCATTTTTAAAAAGAGAAAAAGGAGATATTTTGTGAACTACAGGCCAGTCAGTCTGACCTTTGTGCCCAGCAAGATCATAGATCAGATCATCCTGAAAACTGTGCTAAGGAAACTTGGAAAATAATGAGGTGACTTGTGGCAGCTGACAGGGCTTCACTAAAGGCAAATAATGCATGACTAATTTAGTTGCCTTCTACAGTGAAGTTACAGCATAAAGGAAGAGTGACATCAGCTACCTGGACTTGTGCAAGGAATTTGACACTGTCCCATTTAATGGCATCCTTGCCTCTAAACTGGAGAGATGTGGATTTGATCAGCAGACCCCAAGTGCAGACTGGGTGGAGAATGGATTGAGAGCAGCCCTGAGGAGAAGATCCTGGGAGGTGTCGGTGGATGAAAGCTCAGCATGAGCAGCTTGTAGCCTGGAAAGTCAAATGCATCCTGGGCTGCCTCAAAAGCAGCGTGGCCGGCAGGTTTAGGGAGGTAATTCTGTCCCTTTACTCCACTGTGGTGTTATATCACATGGAGTATTCCATCTTGGTCTGGGCTCCTGACATATGAAGGACATGGACCTGCTGGAGTGAGTCCAGAGAAGGCTATGAAGATGGTCAGAGGATGGAAGCATGTCTCTTGTGAAGACAGGCTAAGAGAGTTGGGGCTGTTCATCCTGAAGAAGAGGAGGCTCTGTCAAGACTTTCTAGTAGCTCTTTGCTACCTAAAGGAGGTTTACAAAAAACCTGCAGAAGGAATTTTTACAAGTGATTGAGGTGATGTGCCACAGGAGAATGGCTTCAAACTGAAAAAGAGTATATTTAGATAAGATCTTGACAGTGAATGTGGTGAGGTGCTGGAACAGGTTGCCCAGAGAGGTTGTGGATACCCCATCCCTGGCAGTATTCAGTGCCAGGCTGGATGGGGCTAGGAGAAACGTGGTCTAGTGGAAGATGTGTGAGGATATGGTTGAAACAATCTTTAAGGCTCTTCCCAATCCAAGCCATTCTGTGATTCTGTGGGTTAAATTAGAGAGATGCAGTATTTAGTTTGCAGAGGAATTTTAGATGTAGCCTCTGAAAAATATTTGTCTAAGTTTCTTAGTTGTCTGAACTGCTCTATAAATTAGCAGGTATGTGCTGCTAATGGTCAATTAAGTGCCTAACATGGGCTGACTGACACTTACCATTAGATTCTGCTTCTTAAGTAACTCCTGCAAATGCAGCACATATGGATTTGAGCAAATTGCTGAAGCACATTCTTTGCTGAATATCAGTAGTCTCTGCATACAGTCTGGATAGATTTGGGAAAACATCCTGGGGTAATTTATGCCCAGTATTCAAGACTCTTTGGAAATCAGCATGACTGCTCATACACAATAGCACTCTCTCATATTTTGTGCTTGTTTTGGTTTTGTGAGAGGGACAAGGCTGTTTTTTTCCAGAACTTCTCAGCTTTTCAGGATCTTTCTTGAAATCACAGTACTACAATGTTAGCTTTTGCTATGGATAATGCTGCTGAAGACAAAGCATTTTTGAGAAAATGGATTTTTGGTGGTATGAGTTACCTTTCCCTTTATTTTGAAAGCACACACCATAGTTCAGATATAAAAAAAAAAAATAAAATATTGAGAGTTTTACTCCCCATCTTGAATTTTGATGGAAGGCTGCAAAAGATTTATGGAAAAAGCTCAACACATTTGTGTCTTAAGTAAATTATTATTGTATCCATGTGCATCCAAAAGTAAATAATTGAGCAGCAGCATGTTAGTAGGAAAACATTTCCCTGCTGTTAGGATATGACTTTTGAATTATTCCCTTAGGAAATAAGGTTTTACAAATATATACTTCTTTTTACTTGGTTGGTCTTAATGAAATCATACATTAAAACTGCAAATGTGTTTTTAATAATATGTTTTAGGAATACATCAGTAATGTACAAAAAATAATGATACAGTATATGTGTATTTTCATGGGGGCTTATTATTTTTGAAGTTCATGTTTTTAAAGAATAGTTTAGAAAGTATTTAAAAGCAGTTTAAACCCATGAAGCTATTATTTGCTCCTTACAAAAGTAGTTTTTTCCTCTCTATAATGTCTTAATTTTTCTTATTTTACTAGTTAGTTTTAATGACTTTTACCAATGGAAAGTGTTCTCTGTGTTTAGGGATTTTTTTTTTAAATTTTGGTGGTTGTTTTTTTGAGAAAACCTGAAATTTTGAAGCTATGCTCTTACTAAGTTTTTTGCATGTTATCTGCCTATTCCTGGATCTCTATAATGCTGCTGCAGTGGAGTTATTTTGTGCAATTATACAAGGAGTGAATTCGAGACTATAGCAGTGCAAGAATGGCATAAATAGGCATTAGACAAAGAAGGAGCAATGGCATGGGATGACCAGGGAGAAATTATTTTCAAATATATAGCAGCGTACTGAACTGCTGATGTCTCTAGTATCAGTGTTGCTGCAAATTTTTTTATGCCCATTTGGGGAGTTTTTTTATTTGTGTCTTAACTTTTATGTTCTATTTGATGAGTGTTTATGAATAGATTAACTGCCATTTTCCACTGTATAATCTTTTTTATAGTTTCAAATTCCCCCAGACTTTTGTGTGCCATTGGTCTGTATCATACTGCATTTTTATGGAAATTTTAAAATTAAGTAATTTTTAAAGAATGTGTACTTTTCTCTCCCCAGTTCATGTATTTTTGCAGCTTATAAAGTATTCCCCAAATGGTAGACTTACCACTTTCAGTGATTTTCAGTCAAGATGTTTGATTTAATAGCTACTTTTATATCTTCTGAGCACATCATTCCTGTTCCAGCTCAGTAGAGCTGCATTTGCAGTGCATTTCCTGGTCTCAGCTTTTGAGAGCAGAAGGTGAGAGAATTGGCATTGTGGATGTAGCTGATGGCTTGGAGTTTAGCAAAGCGTGGGACAGACAGAAGTGGGGAAAGGGACAGACACCTAAAGGTTTAGATGTGGGAAGGAGGGTGCAGGAATGTAGCTTACCATCAAAGGATTTGAGGTTAAAGAGGGATTAAAATACAGAACGTTAAGAAAGGACACCAAACACAGAAACAGACAGATGACAGAAAAAATTGGGCAGGGAAGAAAAGGCAGCAAAGGGTAGGTAGGTGGTAAGAATAGAAAAAATTGGCAGGTTAGACAAGACAGAAGATGTATGAGAGGATATTGCTGCAGCAGGGTCTTGGTGGAGAAGGATGCCAGGTGCATGACTTAAATGGTCTTGGATCTGCAGTAATCAGAAGGAAGACCAGCACAGAAACTAGGAATAAGAAGCTGAATCTAGGAAGGAAGACAGGAAAAAGAAGCAAGGAAAGACAGAGATGAGCAAAAATATTTTTAAGGACTTAGATACTTTTATCTGCATGCTGGAGCTGACATTCATTCCCTCCAGAACATTTCTCTGTTGTTGAGCAAATATCTTTGTAAGAAGACAAAGTGTGTTGTGTGTGGCCTGTGGCAGGCCAGCTCATGCAGATTTTTGGTGCTGTTTCGAGTCCATCAGTGAAATTTGAGGAGCTCTGTACCATAGAGTTGAGATTACTGCCAGCATTGCAACTGTCAGTGTAGTTTGTGGGTTTGTTGTAATTTTGAAGTTTCTAAAGGCACAAGGAAGGATCCTAAAAATAAAACTGAAAGATCTTTAATGTGATTTAATGTGTATTCCAAACCCCCAGATCTGCAGTAGCTAATGAAACCGCAAACAGCCTCATGTGGTTATGCATATGATAGTAATATGCTGTTTAAAAATAAACTTGGGCATATGATCATGTAGATGGTAAGCTATTAAAGATTTCATGAGTTATAGAGAATATTACAACTTGTATTTCATAATAGGCATCTAAGTATTTGTAGAGAAAGAATGAAGAAAATTCTCTGTATGTAAAGGTATCTTCTACTCCCTTGCATGCTTTGTTTGGACTTCTACTAGATCACTACTCTTACTAGAACACAGGCATCTAACAGTAGTTTTACAGAGATCTGTTTTATGGAGTTAAGATATTGAAGATACAGTGCCAAAAGTGCCCTCCTTGTCCTGATAGGCTGATGGCTTCCAGACCACTGTAATTAATGGTCTTTTGTTTTTGATGAACACAGCATATAAGTTTGTCCCAAGTGAGAGAGAAGATTGCAGCCTTGTACCTGCTGTTGGTACTATTTGCTGCATTTGTGTGGCTGTTCTCTCTGGTACTCTGTTACCAGCCCTTGTGCCTCTCCCTCTGTAAAGTACCTGTTGTCACAGCATTGATCTTGGCAGATTCTAGAGCATGGTTGAGTGTTCTGTCCTTAACTATAGCTAAGTGCCTCTTTTGTGGAGTATTCCCTCTCGTGTCGTCATTAGCTGTAGTCCTGTGTGTTTATGGAGATGGTGGGAGGAGGAGGGCTGTTAATGTGATGCTTTGGGGTCCATTCTTGGACTGAGCAAAGGTTAAAATAGACAGTGTGCACAACCAATTCTAAGGTGCAATTCATGAAAAAGCAGAGGTCCAAATATATGTATTATTTTATATTAACACACTATATTGTTTTCAAATTGATATATTAATTTTAATCATAATAAAGGTTTTGTATTTGCTTCATCAAATGATTGCACTTTAAAATTCATGCATGCAGAAGTAATCATTCATACATCTTTCTCTGTTTGAGAGATTACACATTTCTTTCTATTCATATTCTTCCAGGTGACTTGGATTATTACTGGCTGGATCCTGCCACGTGGCACAGCAGGGAGACGTCCCCTATTAGTTCGGTAAGAAATACAAAAATAGGGGTTCATAAAATATGAGTTAAAATTTTTAATAATTATTTCAGTTCAGCATATATATTTGACTGTAAAAAAAAAAATTCTACACAAATCATATGAAAATTTGTTTTAGACTACCAAGGGAATGGAAATCAGAAAGAAATTTTTGTCAAAGTGTGTATTTGTAAAATTGCCTGAATTTTAACTTGACTTTTAATTCCTTTATAGACATGGCACTTAATTTCACTATGAACCACAGATAAAGCAGGTGTGAGTGTGATGCTGCTCTGGGAAAGATTAGTGATTTTTTTTACATTGGAAAGTATAATTTTGATTTTATTATAAAATGAACCATATATAATATGGTAGACCTGCATAATGACATGCATTATTCTAAAGAACAGAATTTCTGAATGCTCTTTGCAGTAATGTAATTTAAAAGTAAATATTCAGTTTGATTACTTAAGGTGTCTTTGAAATGTTTAATTGTATTGAATTTTGAAATGGATTAGAATTCTATCTGTAGACTTAATGCTGAGATTTTCTTACAAGAGGCATTAAAGTTTAATATAGCCAGGGTCCAACAGAAATAATAATAGAGAACTCAGGTACAATATGTAACACATCAGAAGGATATTTGTGTCTACTGTGACATGATGATACAGTAATTTTACTTGTTTATACATGTGCATCTAAATACTGGAGAATGGTCACAGTTCTTTAATTGCACTGCTTGATTTTTTAACAGCATCCCGTAACGTGGCAGCCTTCCAAAGAGGGAGATCGCTTAATTGGGCGTGTTATTCTTAACAAGAGAACAACCATGCCTAAAGAATCAGGTGCATTACTGGGGCTAAAAGTAAGTATTACATAATTTATGTGCTGGATGAAAGGAAGTTCACTGACCTTAGACACAGAGGTGTAACACATTAAATCAGAGGACTCTCCATATGGTCTTTTGACAAAAAATGTATTGCTCTTGCTAAATTTTGAAAGTTATACAGATAAATTATGACTATAAATACATTTACTCCTATACAGTTTTCAGTTATTCATGACAAAGGGGCTAAACCATTTTGATTAAAAAGGATGTTTATTCAGCTTCTTGTCTGCAAGATAGATACTGCACATGGCAATGCACTAATGGAGTCCCACCTTGTTTAGTCAAATAATTCATCTTACAATCCACATACATAAATGTCATCTGGATGCAAATGCTTACAAGGTCAGTGTTTAAAAGCCACACAGCCATTTTAAAACAGAAACTGTGTAGAAAGTAACCAAATATTTACACAAAAATTTACAAAAAATCCTCTTAATTTAACAACTTAGTTGAAGTTGTATTGAATGCAATTCCAACTAATCTAGCACACCAAAATTGAGAGATTTGCAACACTGTCCAATTGATTTAAATCCCTAATTTACATTTTTAGCAGACTTTTAGGTTCATGTATCTCAATTGCCAGAACACTTAAAAGAGAGTGCTGTTTCTGAAGCTAGCGGGGAATACAGTGTACCAGTTCAAGCATTTCTCACTCCGTGAGAAATTGAACATATATTATTAAATCTATAGAACAACAAAGATGAGTGATAGAATTTAATTTGGTGTCCTTCTGTTTCACCTGAGAGCAACAGAAAGAATGCAAAATCTGAAATATTCTCACCTTGAAGTAAGATAATGTGGCATGGTAATACAAAAGATGAAAACAGCTTCACTCTACTAAGTGTTTAGTAGTCTATAGCACAAAGCTGCCAGCAAACAATCCTGTGTGAATATGTGAGAAAGAAAGGTTGCTCCAATAAGAAATGTGGAGTTGTAGAGTTTCTCTTTGATTTTTCAAGTTTTCAGTTGTATGTAATATGAACTAAGGCCATCATTGATACATTTTACACACTATCATGTGATGATATTATTGGTGCATAGGCTTCTGGATCTTTTTTTAGTATTAAAGCTCCTACTAGTTATTGTGATTTCAGCATGGGGGACTAATATCTAATGAACCATTATTCTACTGTTTCACTTTATTATAAAACTCCTCTGGGATATTCCTGACCAAAAAGAAATAATCCAAACCCCTCACCTGACTGGAGAGAGTAAGATAGTTAAAGAGATAGCAAGTTAACAAGACTACATTTTCTTTGTATTTTATTTAAAATCTGGCCTTTTGAGGGAACTAGTTTTTTTTCCTGATGTTCGTGATCTCTGTATCCTGTAGTCGTTTTCAAAAACAGATCTCTTTGGTTTCAGGTTATCTTCTGTTTGACAAAAGCCAGAAGTTGCTGGTTTGTCCTGTCATGTCCTTGGATGAGAGTGCCTATGTTTTACCAGTGTCAATATTCTTGTGAACTTGTTGCCCCTATTTAATAGTAGTGTATTTGCCAAGTTTTCAATTGATGCACCAACTGCATTTTGGGATTTCATATGCTTGAAATGATGCCCACTTGCAATTTAAATTTGAATACATGACAGACAATTATATGTGAAAAGTGCATTTTCGTGTTATTTATTAGGAAGTTCTTTCTTCAACAAATTTAGCTATGTAGCAAACTGCATAAGATTGATTAGTCATACACTGTAAAAGGAATATCAACTTTATTCATTGTGTCAACTTTACTTCTGTCTTTAAGCCTCTCTAAACCCAAATTGGCAATAGGTTTGCCTATGAACATTTCAGGTGTAATTTTAAAAATAATGTAAAAACTGATTAGACTATATATTTGTGACATCTGGTTTGTGGCTTGGAGACTCACAAATTTGTGATTAACTAGGTTGTTGGAGGAAAAATGACGGAATTAGGACGACTCGGTGCCTTCATTACCAAAGTGAAGAAAGGTAGCTTGGCTGATGTGGTGGGGCATCTCAGAGCAGGTAAATCAATCAGTTGCATATAAAATATATTGCCTTTTACTAATGGTCTATTGAATGCAACTTTTAATTTATATTAACATTTTTCCTGTGTTATGATAATATTTTTTAAATACAGAACAATACTGTAATGTTGTTATGAAATGCCATGGTTGCCTACATTCTATTACGAACATCAATTGCTTGGATGTATAAGCAAAACAAAAGACACTCCTGAGGCATGCTGGTAACAGTGTGACACTGTGACACTGGTAAATGTTTGCCAGCTCAAGAGCTACTTATTACACTCCAGAGAAGCAATGCAAACATTTTTTTTTAAACTGATTGCGGCAAACAAAATTCACATCACTGAAAGACAACACACTGCATACAGAGTGGATTTTATTAGTGTTCCTTTCAGTGTTAGCTGTTAAAAATGAAAATGGAAAACAAGCCAAAAAAATGGCCCTAAAATATTTCATTTCTATTAGATGTATATATTGCACTTACAAGTAAATGGCTGTGCTAATGGCACTTTTCAAGCTTCTAAATGAAGTGTGAATTATGCACAGCATTTGCTTTTCCAAGTCATTTCTTAATGGTTTATATTTTTACTATAGCTCTAAGCAGCTACTTTCTACGTGTTGTTTTAGCTAGGTACCTATGTAGTGTCTTAAGAACCCAGAAGCTCCAATGCCAATGTGTATGGCTTTATTAAGGATAATTGTGTGAAGCAGCTAGTAATAAAGAACTAAAAAGGATGATGAGTCTCTAACAATATTCTACGTTTTTGGCATATTTAATTTTTTCTTTCTTACCGAATCAATATGCATGGGGTTGATACCAACTATTATAGTTGTTTATAGATTTTAAAGGCAGACTATAATTACATAAATTAAATTTGTCTTCACTGATCTTAAACTTTTTAGGCTGAAATCCTAATTTTCTATTTCTGGTCTGGGTTTTTTTTTTTTTGGGTTTTTTTAATGAAAGCTATTTTTAATTTCTAAAAGCAGCTTTAGAGCCAGAATTATTTCCCAGGAAAAAATGCATTGTTTTGCATGTTTCCAATGAGTGAAAGTCTGTTTATCCTATTGCATGGGACTAAAGCACACAAAAAAGTCATGGATGAGTCCTTGCAGTTAGCAAAAAATACTTTTGTCCTCATAAAAAAAGTCAAAATTTGGGTAATTGGTAAAGCTTTGAGTAATTATACAAAAAATAAATTTTAATAACTGCAAATATGAAGTTTTGCATGAGGAACAGAACATCCTTGTGAAAGAGTAAGCACTGGGAGCTAACCAGCCATAAAGCACCTTGGCAGGAAAGTGTCTGAAGGTTTCACAACAGCTCTTTCATGATTTTAAAAGATTTTAATGTTACTTGAAAATATAAATTTTGTTCCTTGTAAAATAATATGAAAATCAGATAAACTTCTCTTTAAATTCAAGGGGATGAAGTTCTAGAATGGAATGGTAAACCCTTGCCTGGAGCTACAAATGAAGAAGTTTACAACATTATTTTAGAATCAAAATCAGAACCTCAAGTTGAAATCATTGTTTCAAGGCCTATTGGGTAAGGCAAAAGACTTGCTTCTTAAGCATAGTTATTACTTTTGGCAATAGGAATCTTAAGGGGATTATTTGTGAGTTAATTACTTTTTATTTCTTAATAATAGGATCCAATTCTCTCTCCGTTACTGACATTCTGTATAGTCTGTTTTCTTCACTACCATTTACAGTCTTGTGTCTTTGCAGTGACATATAAGCATAAATGTTGTTTTCTGTGTGGTCAAAGTACTATAAAGGCTTTTCTCAAGTGGCAAACAAAAACTGGTAGATTAGGTACACTTGTGCATGACAAACTTCTGGTTGCCAGGCTTTCACCCTGCTAGATCTGAATAACTTACAAAGATCATCATGAGTGGAGGGAAGCATTGCAGGATTCTAATAAGCCAATAGCAGTAGGATTTTAAACAGGCCTTCTTTAAAGAGCTAAAAAAATGAAACACAAAACTCGTAATTGAAGAGACTGTATTTGCCCTTAAATGATTGTTATCTAAGTCAAACGTGGAAGCAAAAGCTTCAATCAAAAATTAGCATTAATGTGTTACGTTTGTAATCTCTGGTTTTTTTATTATAAACCCAGGTTTGGGGTTTTGTGTCAACAATTCTTACATTCTCAGTTTCCCAAATAAACCTTAGACTGAAAATAAAACCTTTTCAAATTGATAAAATTAGGGGTATTGGCCTTGCATTAGTGATATCAGGAATGTTTTGAGCAAAGTCTTACAAAATTGAATATGAATAAATTACTGTAAATTCACGTTCACCTTGCAAAAGAGTCACATGATTTACAATAAGAAGTGATTCTTTTGAATTTGCTATTTTCATCTTAATTATAAATTTTGCTTGTCTCAAATATGATACTTTTTCAGTTTTAGAAAAAAAAATTATTCATTTTCTTTCTGACTAAAATATTCTTCTTTTACATTTTTTTACTGATTTTGTCTGTGCTATTTGAGTGTAGCTATATTTTGCAAATAAATTTTTCCTTTTTAATGGCAATCTCTATCAAATAAAATTGACATTAATAGGCAATTCCACCTATCAATTTTACCTTCTAATGGAAGATGAAAGTCTGATGCAATAAGAGAGGCTGTTAAACGCTAAAATTACCATCCAGATGAAGTCTGTGGGGAAGTAAAAGCTTTGTTTTGCATTTTTTGAGTCAGATAAATTAGGAGATATTCTTAAAAGAAAGTTGCAAATTCAGTTGCCTTGAGGCATATTATTGGAAGTCTAGTTTTTATATTTAACTCAGCAAAAAATAAATATGTGTATATCGGACATGACTTAAATTCTACATGTCAGTTGAAGAAAACATGAAAATAGATTTGTATCAACTGTACAGCTGATGCAAAAGGAAATGCTAGATTAGCATTTTAAACAATGGACTTTAGAAATATTTGTTGCTGTCAATATTGCAAATGTATCTTAAATTTCTAAGATAACTTCAGTATTAAACCAAATATATTCTTTTAGTTTACAAATTTGATAAATCTATTAGTTTAGAAAAATTGAGTACAAAGTGTCTGCATGCCAGTGCCACATTCCTGAAGAAAAACTAAAAAATAGCTCCCTTTTTCTGAAGTTTGTTCAAAATCAAAGGATGTTCCTGAATCTGAACAGTGCTAGAAAAGTGCAGCCAGAAATAGTACCAATAAAATGTGAAGTTTTTCTTTGGGTGATGCAAGAATATTTTTTCAGTAAATAGTCAAAAATAGAGCACATCAGATTTTACTTTTATTTTGAGATAAATGGAGTCTTAGCATGGAGGTTTTTGCATAATGAAACAACATTTTTCTTGTAGAGTTCTGTCTCAATAGATTTTAATTTTTTTTTTCTTTTGCTTGAAGGTCAGGTTGTTTTTTGGGGTTTTTATGAGAACAAATAAATATCCTAGAGAATAGAACTTTAAACTTTAAAGTCAGATCCCTTCTAACCTGCAGTAATGAGTCAAAGTCCAGTTGTTTTATGTCAGACTGGGATTTACCTGTCTGTCATCTGAAAAGATCCAAAAGTTTCAGACCTTGTACAACAGAGAAAATCCTAATAGTAGTTATCAAAATAAAGAGCATGCTGCACAAGATTTTCTTTCTTTCCCCTTTTTTCTTTTTTCTTAATAAATGTGATCTATGTAAATTTTGTTGTGTAATGGAAAAAGGTTTGCTTGCATTAACAGATCACTTTGATTTTGTCATCAGCTCCACTTTGACTTGTTTTTAAACTGTGTGATGGTTTCAGATTCATGACAGGGAATTTTATTTCATCCCATCCAACACATCTAGTATGTCAAAGTTTGGCAGGTACTTTTAGGTGCTGACTAAGCAAAGTTGAAATTGCTTGATACAGCATGAAGTGATAATCCATTACAGCTAAAATTCCTGTGAGGGAATAAGTTCCCGAAAGACCTGAAAATGGTATTTCATCTATATAATTTAAGTGTTTTGCATCTCTCAGTATTAATAATGCAAATAATGTATGAACACTTTCAGTGGTTTTGATTTAAAAATTCCTAGCATATTAGGTCTAAAAAGCCCAAATATGACACAGTTTGCCTTAAGTGGATAATGGAAGGACTGTAAATCCACAAATTAGACTGCCAGTTACAAAATCGCGGTCTAAACAATTTGTTCAGTCTTGTAAATTTGGATTTCTGAGTCTGCTAGCAAATGTGATTTTAAGTAATGGATAATTGTAGGATGTTTATTAGAGAAGAATGTGAAGCACATAACACTATTAGCAGCTAAAGGCATAACAACAATAAACAGTATAACCGCAATAGTACCGTGGAAACTCCATAGAAACTAATTGACACTAATTCTAATGGCTGCAACACAAGGTAGATAAGAAACCTATAAAAAGTAGAATTAATGGGTTGGCTATCTCAATATGAAAAGAATTATCTGTGAATATGCATACTGTGTGAGAGGTGGTTAATATAGGACAGCACAGAAAATCCTCTGGCAGTGTACTTTTTGGAGGAGAAGCGTGGCATAACTAACTCACCATCTCTTGTATGCTCTGTGGGATAGTGCAGGTAAAACAAATGTTTTTTTTTCATTTGTCTCTGCTTTCTTTGTCAGATGCTAGCTATCTTTGCTTAGATTTCCACAGGTAATGCTGCCAAAACTGCTGTTTCTCTGATATGATTCAGTTCCTCCGTGCAGGGTCGGTTACTGTGGTCTAGGTCCTGGCAAGGAGGTTCAACCTCCATCATAAACCAGGCAGTGCTGAACTCCTGAGAGCTGCTCAAGTCATTAGTGCAAACTGCAGATTGATCTCCATGTTCTGATGGGAAGGAATGGTTTTGGAAATAGCAGGATGAGCACTGGGGAGAGGTACTCAGACACTCTTTAGAAAATCTCAAGGGTGTAGATTATCATACATCTTTTCCTAGGACAACCTCAAAAGTGCGAGTTACAACCACATTTGAATTTGGTTCAGTTTCAGAGATCAGTATCTTGACTATATCCCTCAGAGAAATTATAGGTGTTCTGTGCAAAATAACGATTCTCACAAACCATATATCTGCACAGAGAAATTTCAGCCTACGGTATAGTTTGGTTTAATTTATATAGTCCTTGAGGTGTGAAAGGATCAGACATAAGATAATAATATGTAATACCATGTAAAACCACTCCAAGGTAGAGATAGAAAGACAAAGTTTGAATTTTTCACCTCTTTACTGCAGGTGTGTCTGACACTGCTTTTCTCAAGTTCATATTGCTCCAGAAGGGAATAAAATTTTGTTACTGTATTGGATAAGCAGTTGTGCAGCTTTTCACTTTGTTTTTCTTTGACTAGTCTAGTTTTGAATATTTTAACTCATGGGCTACTATTTCTTCTAAAGGACTCTTTTGCAAATTGTATGTCAGAATATTTTCTGCAGTGCAAAATTAAAAGCAGGCTAGATAAGACTAATTTTCATACATGAAAAGTTTTAGATTATAGTTTCAGAGCGTTCATTCTTTAATTAAAATTCCAACATTTAATCCTCTTGTAAGCTGTGTGGATCTGTTTCTCATGTTAATTTATTACTAAATTTTTCTGTGTTGGTTGCAATACCGTGACAGTGCCTTAGCATAAATATGAATCAGTTATTAAATGCTTCTATGTGTAATTAATATTTGAAGTTTATTTTTAGCCTTTTTTAATTTTTTCTGCTGTATTGTTGACAATACGAGAAAAAAAAATCCAAACAGAATTAGTTTTTGTCTTTGTCTAACCACACCGGGACTACAGAACTTGAAAATGTTTGGGCAGCACTTTCTATGTTGAAAAAGTCCTTGCAAATGTGAACCTTCATTTAGATATCCTAAAAGTGATGTTGTTACAAACAGTGCTATCCTGCGGATAGGAAAATAAGAAAAAATAGCAAAAGAAAATATTGAAGACTTAACATTGTATTGAACAGAAAAATCTGTTTGATTATGGCAAGTAAATACTTCAGAGTGATGAGAAATGCCCTGACCTGAAAAAGAGAAAATGTCAAGAGGAAGAAAACTGCACAGCAGCCCTGTTGTGCTACAGGTCATTAATCTGTTCATATGTGAGTAGAATAGTACTGTGCCATGTCAAGAATGACTAATCCAGCTATAATTCCATGAGTCTGAGGAAACCACATTTTTCTTGACTCATGAGGTCAAGGCAAGGAGAAGCACATTCTTGTTTAGTGATATGTGGTTTGAGCTGATTTGAGACATTAACATAGAGCTGAAACAGTCTATTTTAGAACACAGGCACCACAAGTTTAAATTGCAGGACACAAAAAGTGAGTTTAAGTCTCAGTGATTGGGCACCGTTGCATTCTTTTTCTGATACAAGTGCCTGTTTCTTTTTCATAAGTGACTTTTATATACCTAAGAGGCTTAGTTTTATTGATTTCCAAGGCAGAAAGATTTCTGTGTTTCACTGTGCAGACTGTCTGAATGCCTTTTAAATTCTCAACTATAGACTTAAAATCTTGTAAATGTTTTTCAGAAATGTTATTGCACTTCCAATTTTGGATTAGTCTGTGTGGATGAAAATACATTCAAGTAATTCACTGAAGAGTTTTGTTCCCATTTCCGTCCTCTGCTGCTTTGTTAAGATTTGTGCAATACTAGATGATTTTTGCTTTTGTAATGTATTTTCAATGATGGCTGAGAATAGACAGAGCCAGGAACTAGCATCATTCAGATTCTGATGGAAGAGTAAATTTATTGATGGGAAAACAGTGATAGATGTGTGTGGACTTAATAATTTTATCTTGCTTATAATCTATATACATGTTGGATATGTATGTGTTGAAAAATGTCCACATCCAATTGTAATATGGTTTAATTTTCTTTTATCCTTTGGAGAAATGCATTATTCACTTGTTTGTTTAACATTGTTAATGTTCTTTCTTTTCTTTTTTTATTATTGTAAGACATTTTCATCAGTTTCATTCTCTGAACTCCTTGAGACGTTTATATAAAAATTACTAGTGAGTTAATCTTTGTCTTATTTTTTTGATTTTTCTTCCTACAAAAACAGTTGAACACCCATAGCTGTACTTCCTTTTGGCAAATGAAGAACAGCTATGTACTGTATATTCTCTTTCTTTATTGTTCCAGTTGTTAAAGTATCCGGAATCCATTCACAATGTTAACGTTATAGCGCTCATATTGTTATATCTGCTAGTTCCTTAACCTGAAGGTAGTTTGTGTTAGTGTGATTTTCATGAATGGTGGTGGAAAGTATGTCTTTAAATGTTTCCTCTTTCTCTCCTTGTAACCTGTTAGAGCAGAAACAGATCCATGTTTCCAAAAAACTGTCCCAACAATGTATTTGTCACAGCCGAAAGTCGTCTCTGTTGTTTCTAATTACTATATATTCACATTTTAGTGATATTCCACGGATTCCAGAGACTTCCCACCCCCCATTAGAGTCTAGTGAGTAAACACCTTGTTCCTATTCTTTAAGCATGATCTTGTACCCAGCTAAGTTATTTCAGCTATGGAACTTCTGAAATATGATCTGTGGAAATTGCATTAGTTCCGAGGTTTTTGCATGACAAAATTCAATGTGTATTTGGTCTTGTGTGTTAAGTTTGAAGCAATATGGATTTTATTAAACATATACAGATTTCAGATCTTAGCAGAATTCTGATTTTTCATTCTATAACTTGTGTTGTTAGCACCAAAATAATAATTTATTTCCCCTAACGTAAGAGAGAGAACAGGTATAAGGGACTGCCAAATGTAAAAATGGTGTCAGGATTTCACCTCCTGCACCATGTAGACTAAGTCCAGAGTTCTTGTTTATTTTTTACACAAGAAAACCTTGGTTAGGCGAGTTTTTAGTGCATATTCCAAAAGACTGGTGTTCTTTCTAACTATGCCATTTGAATGTTTTCAGCCAGAGTATTTGAGCGCTGTGGTCGCAGTCCTTTCCCATCTGAGCCTTTCCTGAGATGCAAATAGAAACCTTCCCTGGGTGTGGGAAGCTGTGTTCACTTGTAACAAGCTCATATCATTAGTGAGGGCTCTGTTTCACTAGGGGAGAGCTGATGATGTCCAGCAGTTGATGAAATACCCTCCATGCCAGATGCATGCCCTGCATGTCTTCCTATTAAAATTTCAGAGGCTTCTGGGAGTATAATCCATACAACAGATGTGGTTTATTCATTAAAGACTTAGGATCAGAGTACTTTGCGTGGAAAGGCAGATGTGTAATTCAGTCAGAGAACAGTATTTTATTTAAAACACCTGCTATGGTTTGATGCATGAGGGGCACTTTTTTAATATGTTATTTCAAATAAACTAAAAGATGACAGGTTTAATCCAGGGTGTAGGGGTAAACAAGCAGTCTTTTCACTGTGTTTTCTGCATCAACTTAAAAAAATTCAAAGAAAAAGCAGTTTATAAGTTATCCAGATTTTGGATGGTAAATTCATGTGTTTCTCATGTGATTTTAGGTTCAAGTTCTTTTGAATCTCAGAAGATGGAAAGGCCTTCTATTTCTGTTATATCTCCAACTAGCCCTGGAGCCCTACGGGATGCACCTCAGGTCCTACCAGGGCAGCTTTCTGTGAGCATATTTTGATTTTCTTGAGATTTTAAGGGAAGTCTGTGAAGTGCTGGTCCCACAGCTCTGCACATTCCCAAGGTCTATTGGGAGGTCAAGAGAAATGTCCAGTGTTGATAAAGATTAACATCTTTCAAAAGTTTTTTTTGACACCCTCCTTACACTAACAAGCCATCACTGTAATCATAGAAGACAAAATTGTTGTCTTAATACATCAAAGAGTGCAGGAATTTATGCTGAGGAAAGCCCATAAAAGTGCCTTGAAACTTGTCATTTTGTAGCTTCTGCATTGAAAATAGTGACTTTGCTGCACATGTCCAGTAATCTGGCAAAGTATCTCTATTTTCTTTATGGGATCATTTAAAGGGCTGTGTATTTGGCAAGCATTACACTATTCAGTAATGCATTTTAATTTAGATACATCTTGGAACTTTCTTGAAATACTAATTGAAGTCCTGGTTATTAAATATATTGTCAGTACTTAGACTTTGTTTTCTACATTCTTGTATTTTTTTATATTGATCATATTAGTTTATGAGTATACAGCAGGCTTACACATTTCCTGACATTATGATTCTCTTAAGAAGTTAGCTTTATATTATATTTATATATAGCTATATTTAATATATAGCTTTATATTATTGTTTCCATGAACACTTTTGAAAGGGTCACAAATCTGAGTAGATAGATTTTGACTATGCATTGAGATTAGATGCAGGCAGAGCTTCCTATTTAATGTAGCTTTTAAGGTGCAGAGCTAAGACATGCTGCTTTAGGTGCACCTACAGATCAAAGATTATGCAGTGAGTACAGTAAACAATGTTAGTATAATCAGGCATCATATTTTTATTCAGCTGTGATAAATATAACAGTCTATGGTACATACCATCATCTTTTCCATCTAACCTAATTAAATATTAAGGGATATTAAATGCAATTTATCTGATTGTCTCTGGGAACAAAAACCCAGCAGTTACTTTTATGTTGTGGTTATTTTTGATGCAATCTGAAAATTCTGCTTCTTCTCCATTTTCAATAATGTTTTCTGGTAACTTCATTCCTGTAGGTTAAACTATGGTATGACAAAGTGGGACATCAGTTAATAGTTAATGTTCTACAAGCAACAGATTTGCCACCAAGAGTAGATGGACGCCCCAGAAATCCCTATGTAAAAATGTATTTTCTTCCAGACAGAAGGTAACAGTATTCCAGTTTAGAAAATTATGTTTTAATTTACCATGTATTGGATCAACTTTGAATGAGTGCTTATGAAGAACTTCTTTTTACATTTTTTTATAGCTAGATTAATTATAGCAAAAAATTACACTTGAATCATGTAAGTCAATATCAATTTAACTTTGTGGTCTTTTATAAGAATGTGTTCCACTGTGAAGAAAATGCTTTCTTCATTTAGGCATTATTGCCTAAGAGAAAAAGAAAACATTTATGTGCTGATGAGTGCATGGTATTTTCTGATTTATCTCTATGAATAATTTACAAAAAATATTTATGTTGCAGCGATAAAAGTAAAAGAAGGACCAAAACAGTAAAGAAAAGTCTAGAGCCAAAATGGAATCAAACTTTTCTCTACTCACATGTACATCGTAGAGATTTTAGAGAACGAATGCTTGAAATTACTGTATGGGATCAGCCAAGAGTACAAGAAGAAGAGAGTGAATTTCTTGGAGAGGTGATGCATAAAATCACATTTCTTCTGAGTTCATTGCTTGGGATTGACTACATATGCATATGTACTATGTATATGTGTTTCTCTGTGTGCCTTCAAAGTAAAATTGAAACCTGATGATTTTTCTACTAGATTCTTATAGAGCTGGAGACAGCACTTTTAGATGATGAACCACATTGGTATAAGCTACAGACACATGATGAATCTTCACTACCTCTGCCTCAGCCATCACCATTCATGCCAAGAAGACATGTTCATGGTGGAGAAAGCACTAGCAAAAAATTACAAAGTAGGTCCAAATTCCATTAGATCTCTTAAATTTTAAGTTAGAAATGCTGGATAGGGTGTAATGGTACTTAAATTTCAAATAAAAAAGATACTATTTCATAGTCTTTAAAAGTAATGAAAATGTGTGGCAGAAAGGCAATTTAAATTATGACATTATGACATGTCAGCCTTATAACTGTGACATAAAACTTTTAAGTGCGTGAAACCTGCTGGAATTGATTTGGCTTTCAATAGAAAAACAAAATTGTTCAAAGATTTTTTCTTCATAGTTTTTTTTTTTTTTAAATAGAAAGATAAAGTTTATAATTATTGGATACTTTTAAAAAAATTAAAAGCATCTTATTTTTTAAAAAGAAGTCCTTAAAGACTTACAAGGCTTAAAAACAATTTTCATCATAAAGTTAGTCTCAACCTCCAATATGCTCACTAAAGTGTACTTTTGCAGAAAAGAGAAATTGTATTCATATATTTGGGAGGTACAGTTGTTTTCATGAATCTGATTTCAGGTTTGTATGAGGCATGTTAAAAGGCTATGTTTCAACATTGTACTTTTCTCTGTTCATTTAAATTAAGATTTATTTAGAAATATGAAAGATGTAGAGGATTGTTTTAAAATACATTTCCAAGCTATTATTCTGATTTTTTTAAAACATAGAAGACATTCACTCCAGCCAATGCATAGGAAATCGCTGCACATTCAGGGATGAACTATAAATATGTAAATATTACTGCTGTAATTGCTGCATAGATCCAAATGGAGGATATGTATATAGACAGCAAATTAAAGGTTAGTTGTTGTGAGATATTTGAGTTTTTTCTAAAAGCTGGCAGTGCTGTTTCCTCTTCCTCTCTCTCACCATATGCTGCCTCATCTCCTTTCCTGTTCAGTAAGCTGATTCAGCATATTCACTGAAGTAGCACAAAAGTGTTTTTTTCCTTTACTTGAGTTTTGCTTTTAGAGGCTTAGTGAGATAAACTAGCCTAGCAGAGGATTACTGAGGACTTGAGGGGAAGAGAAAGGGAAAAGAGGCTGCAGCAGCTGTAAGGTGTTAAATTGGCTCAGCTGTCTTGTGAAGCATCAGTTATTCACTGCAGTTTAGTTCTCCTTCTCTATTGTTTTGACTTAAAAGCATCTTTTTGGTTTCATTATTTTGTTAAATGAAGTTATTCTTATATATTGTAACATGACCAGATGTTCAGGTATTTGTTTACCTTACTGTTGTGCAGGATCTCGGCCAATCAGTGATAGTGACATCTCAGATTTTGATGTTGATGATGGTATTGGAGTTGTTCCTCCAGGTGCGTGGATGAACAGCATGGTCCTGCTTTCTTTTTCTTCTTCCTCTTCTTTGCTTGTTTGGATTTTTTTTTTTTTTCCTTTATAATATTTTGGAATATTTAGGATACTGGTTTTGCAGAGTGCATTGTAGAAAAAACAGTTTTCCTGATTATTCCATGGTACCTGTCCCATACCTGGTAAATTAAAAGATTCTACTATTCATTAATTTATATTTATTTTGCATATCACTCTTCATATGGCACTCACTTCTTGGTTCAAATTGGTTAATTTTTTATTGTGTCATGCTCCAAGCATTATTTAAAATGCAAATTAAAAGACGCCCACATTTTAAAATAGTTATGATTTCAGCTTTTATTGAAAGCATTTTTTTTAATTATTTTGCTTTTCGCTTGAAACTTTGTTTTAATGCAGTCTCCCATGGACTTTATTGATAATGCATGGCAGTAGATTAAGATGCATGTAGCATGGCTGTATCTTTTATAGTTTTCATAAGCCTTCATGAACTATCATTACCCTAAATGTTCATAAATATTTACTTGTAGAGACTGTCATGGTTTGACTTTTAGTTCAGCGTTCCTACATACTGAAAATCTTGAGGACTATCTTGGATACTGCAGTCTTCTAGTTCTTGTTAACTGTTGCCACAAGTCAAATAAATACGTTTCCCAATTGTCCCAAGCTAACTGAAGAGTCACTACGTCATTGCCAGCACTAAATCAATTTTTCTGTGGATCTTCCTGATGAAAATCACTGAATTAAATCATGGTGGCATTCAGAAAGCTTTCTGTCTTCATGGTCTGTGTTTAAAATAATCTCACAATTTATTTATCCAATATATAACTGTAAAAATAAATCACATATCTTATTAAAGTTCTATCCTCTTGATGTTAATGGAGACAAATTCTCCTTCCTTTGTTGCTGATTGGGTTCTTTTCTTATTTTATATACTTTGCTCCTCAGCTGCTAAGAGAGAAATTCCTTCATGTATGCCTAGTTAGGATATTTGATACTTTTACATCAGCAGAGAGAGTAAGCATTTAAAATTAAATATAAATAATTGGCTCTAAATATTTTTCCTGGGCTTTTTTTTAGTTTTTTTCTTTATTTTATTTTTTTTGGGGGGTTATAGTTGAAAATGTAGATACTGGTTTATCTTTTTAGGATTACTTACATTGAAGTTTTCAGTATATTCTATTAAGAACTGGGGCGTTTTTTCAGCTGCCAGTCCTTCCATGCATCCATTTGAAATAAATAATTTTCCACCTGACAGGTAGCATTCAAAATGGTTCAGCTGCATGTATTGAACTTTGTTCGCTGGCCAGCATTTGAATAACTGACTCTTACTGACATTTCTTTGGACTTCATGTTTGGGTGTGCCTTTGATGAACACACAGATCCAAACTTTCTCAGAGATCACTGTAGAAAATAGCAGGATTTAATTTTTAGAACTGGATTTGCAATGATCTGAGAGAATATATCCAAGTCAAAAATTGAAGGGCATAGTGAGGAAGCTCCTTCTGAAGTCCACTTAAACAGAAACATTCTGCTAGTTCACTTGACCAAGCACAAATTTGTCCATTTTGAGTTTAATTGATGCATTTGTTCAGCAATTCTAAATTAAGTTCATGTGTTTGTGATTCCTCTGTGAAGTGGATGTGCATCTAAGTGTGTGGGGTTTGCATGTGCAACCTAAATTCTTAAAAGGGAGATGGCCTTCAGGCACAGGGACAATGAGTCATCAGCCACAAATCTATGAAAGCTGAGACAGTGTATGGAAATGTGTTTTGCAGTAAGACCTGGGAAAGGTTTGCAGTCCCAGTGTCTGTCAAATTGTTTGAAAACCTTAGGCACAGATTCACAAATGTGACTGGATATCAAGTTCATATCTATGCATTTCTACCCTCCTATCCAACCTTCTTAACTTGCCTTGTTGCTAAATTATTAAGCCTTTGGACTGCTCCCTTCATTTGCACTGAATGAACAGTGCACTATCTTCTCCATAGAGCAGACTCCTTTGTTAAACCTAAGTTCCATGCAAGTTCTCTTTTGTTCTGCAAAACAGGCCTTTACCCCTGCTCTCCTCCTGCCCTTCAGTACCAAGGTCCTCACCAGAGTGCACCCCAGCTCTTGTCTGGTTCTGATTTTTCACACATTCTCTTGCACAGCGTGCATGTGGGAAGGAGCAGAAAATATCCATATTTCCCTTTAATGTCATATGGTGAGGCACCATTTTAGAATAGCCTTTATTGGCTTCAACCAGATTAATCTAGTTTTAAGATACTCCTTTGCATGAGAAGTAAGAATATCAAAATTGAGTTTACAACATTTGATACATAAGAAAATATTTCCTTTTAAAGACCTGTCCAAGCTGTAGGCTGCCAGCTTCTCCATGAGAATCCTGGGTAAACTGTACAAGATTTTTATAATTTAAAGTAAACAACATCCACTGCCTTTCTGTCACCTACTAAGAGAGTGGTCTTGTCATAGGAGATCAAGTTAGTCAGGCAGAATCTCCTCAAAGTTATTAATTTTCTCTTTTTCCTGAAGTACAGAGAAAAAAAATAAAGTTATTTAGCCACCGTAGAATGTCAAGATTTTCACAAGAGTTATTGCTCATTTTCTAACAAATAAACACATAACTACAAAATGTAAAAGCAGAAAATTTCACTTTATCTCCATGCAAGCTGAAAACATGAAGGAAAATAGTTTTGCTATTTTAACTAACCTTGAAAATCCTTAAAGCTATAATTTCAATTTTTTTACCAATTGTTAAGGTAAATGCAGTGTTAGAATTTAGTAATAACATAGAAAATTATTTTCCTAGAAATTTCAGCAGCTGCAAAGAACTTGTCAGTGGAAGCAAAGATTGTTATATCAAAAATAGTGGTACTTTAATAAATTCCAAAATATTTTAAGAAAAGTATTTTTCCCTTGTCATATCGCTAATTAATGAATCTTATCTTTTGTGTAATTATACCATCCTCATTTATTAGTAGTTCCTTGCAGTGATATGCCTATCTTTTTTTTAATCAGCTCTTAGATATGTTCATAAAAGTATATGAACAGCTGAAAGTAACTTTAATTTCAAGCTCAGGTTTAACAAAAATTATTTTGACAGGGTTTTTGTGGTATGCTGACATCTGTTTAAAATAAGAAAATATTCTTTTAAGTCACTCAACCTCTGCATATAATTCTCAAGTAAGCTTGTGATGCTGAGCTGTTCTTAAACCAGTCTCTCTGTCTGTATGGTACTGGGCAGCCCAGTACTCCATAAGGGTCAGTGAAGATTTTAATAAAATCTGAACATGTTTTGAGACCAATCTGTTTAACTAAAGCTTCAGAAACTTCCTTAATTAAAAACAAAACCAAAAAAAAAGCTGAAATACAGTTGGTAATATCCCCAGTGGTGTTTTCAACGAGCTGCATTGCTTATGCTGTGGGTAACTCTTCAGAGCAGTTTCTTTTTCTGTCACATGTAACCTGTATAAATGTATTTGCCTTCCTCCTGTAGCAGCAGGGTGACATCACTACAATACCTTGTCACTGTCTGTGTTGTCCTTAAGAAAAAATAATATAATTCTGGTATCAAATGTTTGCTAGAACCATTTTTATCATCCATCCTGTATTCATTTCCTGTCACACCTGGCAGTTTCCCATGAGCAACTGAGAAACTTCTGCATAAATTACCATCAGCTTGGTTGCTGCTATCATGCTGGTCCATGCAAAATTTTTCTCTCTACTCACCCGAAGAGCACAGAGCCTTTGTATTTGAGGATATGAGGAAATGCTACTGTTGCTGTCACTGTCATGGTCCACTGTGAAAGTACGGGTGTGATTTAACCAGTTTGACAATTCTTGAATTAATTGTTGGGATAAGTATAAATTACTGTCTCAGTTCTGTAAGCTTTGTGTACACACACTGCGTAAGCTTCAGGTATTGTTCCCTAGACAGCTTGCCTATGCAAACTATATAACATAAAATTATCTTTCTATACTAGACTTCTGAGTTTACAGGATAATCCTATGTGCAGTTTTTTAGGGAGACTAGAAATGCTCTAGGGATATATTTTAAATTTATATTTCATTTTTTAAACTTAAATTGTGTTTATTATAGTACAATTGCCTAAAGATTGGAAAGAAGTTCAGGATTTCTTTGGTTTTAGTGTCTAATATATGTAAACTGCTCTTCTTTCTGATAGAGATGACAGGATTTTTTTAGCACAAGCTTATTTGGAAAATGAAATACCTTCTTGCAAATACATCTTAGATTTAGTTATCCTGGGAAAGGGAATACATCCAGCTTTTGTCATGTATTTTCTTCCTCTAACAAAAGACCTAGACATTTTCTGCACCAACTGTGGCTTGTGAATCTCTATTGAAGTCTCTATTGAAGGGAGAGAATCCCCCTTTTGCTTCAAAATCTGCACCCAATCCTTGTCCTGAGATCAGGGAGATCCTCATGTTTCTTTATAATTTTATTACAGAACTCTGAAACCCTTTTTGGCAGGCAAGGTACTCCAGCATCACAACATATCAAAACCTGCAGAATATTGGAGTCCTGCTTTGTTAAAGGGTTGACAAACTCCAGTAGATACTTCCATGCATGCTCCCAACTTTTAGAGGCCATTAGGATTCACTGGTAAACTCTTCCACATTTGGGGAAAAAAGTGTGAATGCTTCTTTGATGTTTGTGGTCAGGGTTCAAGCTTGCAGCTAAGGAGGTTATTAAATGTTGTTCAACACATGATCAAGCCTAATGCAGACTCTATATACAGGGCACACTTTTAAAAGAGAGACTGCTTGTAATTTGGTAGAAGACCAGAGAATAACTAGAAGAATTGTACAAATTATATAAAATATGAAAAAAACCCCTCAAAGTTAAAACCTATAATGAAATCCATAAAAAGTGCAATTTATTTAATTTATTAAATTTCTCCAATTGACAATTGGGTGACAAAATCATAGTCTTTTCCTGCATGAAAAGAAAATTTCAGATATAGGCTGGTTTTTTAGCTGAACAAAATTACACATTACAGTGATTTTAATGCTAGACAGATTCAGAGAAGGAAAATTATTATTTTGATACCTAAGCAAGAATTCATTAAGTGATTAAAGGACTATTTAAGAGATGACTTTCTATATCATTAGGGGATTTTCTGTCAAGGGATTCCTGTAATCTCATTTAAATGTCTAGAAATGAGCATCCTAAGTCTGAGCAGATCTCCTTATGCTCTTTTGGAAAGATAAGAGGTACCTTTTGAAAGCTGTTATCTTGCTGTACTTCATTGTCTGGTTTTGCACGGGAGTCAAAACAAGGCAAACAGTGTGTTACACAGAAAAAGACACAACAATATTGAAATATTGAAAATGAACTAACATTCTACTTTTTTTTTTTTTTTAAATCCTGTTTAAAAATAGCATGAGAAATTTTGCTGCTTAGTCATAGTATTTGGAAAAAAAAATTCTGCAAAGTATGCAACACCCAATATTCAGTACAATATACTCTAAATCCTAGTAGTTTTTTAAAGTAGATGGCTTTGGCCAAGTTCAGTAGGAGAACATCTTTGTGTTTAACTGAAACAAGAGGCAGAAAGATGCTTTATATATGAGCAGCCCTGTGTGAGTCTATGCTGTTGTATGCAGACACGGTTTCTCCATTTTTAGATGAGGTAAACCTGCACTGTTTAGATTTCTTTCAAATATTTCTTTTTATATGCACAAAATACCCAGAATATTCTTTCCCAAGTTAGAAAACTGCTTCACATCTTCCAGTACATCAAAAAGTCTCATTTTTTCAGTCTCTGAACATGTAGACATTTAAAGGTAATGCTAGTAATTTATTCTGCATGATACATTGGGATGTACGACAGCTGAAAGTTGTGTAAGCGTTTGGATACGTGCTCCTGGAAGACTAGCCACCTGAATTGTTCTAAACCCAGGCCTTTATTCTCTAATTTCCTTTTGTTACCCTCTTGCCAGTAGGTTATAGGTCTAGTACTAGAGAAAGCAAATCCACAACGCTAACTGTGCCAGAACAGCAAAGAACAACAACACATCATCGTTCACGTTCTGTGTCTCCTCACCGTGGTGACGATCAGGGCAGGCCCCGTTCACGTTTACCAAATGTGCCATTACAGAGGTAGGCATCACAAGAGAAACAAAGTGCTTTCATGCTTGTATAATGTGGCATTATTAACTTTTCTCTTGTTAAGGATTTTTTCACTATTTTAATGCTTGGTTTTTGTATCTAAATTTATTAGTGCAGTATTTAGACTTGATATATGCTTTTATTAGTCACTCAAGAGTACTCATGGGAGGAATCATAACTTTGAAAGAGTTACCTCTTTTTACTCATATTTTCTCAGTGATTCACCATCTGTGTACCATAACTAATATATGGGTTTGGAAATTTTTTTTTCACTCAGTGGCCAAATCTTCTATGAAACCACTTAAGTATATTTGTAGGGTAATAGTGGCATGTATAAATAGCATAATTTTTAATGGTGTTCTTTCAGATATCATATATTAATAATTTATTATTAGAAACTTCCTTCAAAAAACTTGTACTGTGATCCATTGTTATTCATGAGATAACAAGATTATCACATATATTTCTGCTTTTCAGGAGTTTAGATGAAATTCATCAAATGAGAAGATCACGTTCTCCAACTAGACACCATGATGCCTCCAGAACTCCAGTTGATTACAGATCCAGAGAGATGGATAGTCAGTATTTGTCTGATCAAGAAAGGTACATCGTCAGCCTGAATGTGGAAAAAAGTTCAGAAACGTCTTTTTCAGTTTGCTTAATTGTCAAGTTTTCATTAGAAATGTGACTGATAGCAATGGTGAAGGGAGAGAATTCATCATAACTGATAGATCTAGTGCCACTGTTAAATTACCTATACCTTTTTTTTTTTTTTTTGGTAAAACTCTGTACTGGGTTGACAGTAATTGCAGATATCTAGACAAATTATTATTGTCTGTTTATCCTAGATATTCTACTGCTTTTTCCTAAATAAGGCCCAGAGATTTTTTTTTTCTAGAAAGCCATACATCTTCATGTATGCCCTAGTTCTTCTTGTAATGTACCAGAATTTACCCGTTGGGCTAGCCAGCCAAATACCAGACATGAATTTCTCCTAGCTGGGAGTTGGATGCATGCTGGTTTGGATTCATATGCTTATGAATTTTGGATATCTATGGGTGCAGTCTCCCAGCATCTTTTGTAACATTCTGGTACACTTTGTACATTACCCAGGCATAGTAAGGATAGTTGCAGTACTAGTTGTAGTGTGCAAAAATTTCAAGTCTCAGACGTGTGACACATGCACATCTCTCCCTGGAATACATGGAGTGGCTACACTTGAAGAACACCTGGCCTCTCCTAGTAGGCACTGTTTTCAGGTGTCTAGGAATGATATTCTGACAAAATGCAAGAAATTAGAATTTTTATTTAGTTTATGGCTGCAAAAAAAGCTTAGAAAAGGATTCCAGTTCAGCAGTTGTGAAAAATAATGATGACAGTCACATAGATTATCAATCTTTATGGGATGTTGTTTACATAAAAAAAAAATCATGTAGCTAAAAATCATGTAATAGGAAATTTAGCATTCAGGTAAGATCAACTGTCATAGTAATGTCTTTGATTTTTTTTCCTTGGCAGTAACTAACTACTTTTAGAATTAAGTATATCAAAATCTTTCCCTATAATCCAGTAAATTCAATATGGAACATACATTTCATAGTGACATGTGAAAACATGTAAACATTACATCATAAAAGTCTTTGTAAATCTTTGGCCAGTTTTGAAGCAATGTAATGACTGAATAACAGATGGCTCTTGCAGTTAAGCTAGTTTAGTGATGTGTATGATCTTGTGTGTGATCTGTTTTACTTTTGTAGTATGGTAACATAGGTGTGGGAATTACTGAGTTATCTGGTACATTTAAAATTTCAAATTGTAGGCAAGAAGTGTGTACAGAATTGACTAAATTGGATTTTTGTACTGAATTTTCATTTAGAGGTGAATTAAAATTGTTTTTAAATATAGTAGTCAGATTTATAATTAGGCTAATTCAAGTAATGTCTACTTGATGCAAATTTTTTCTGTTATTTATCTTGGGAAGTGATAGATTCAAAAGATTCCTGAGGATATTTATTTAACTGATTTCTTATTCATCAGATTTGAAGAGAAAAAGGCTTTAAAAAGTAGCCTTTGTCAGTATAAATACAGACAGTTAACTGTCTAGAAATTTGTCCTTTAGTAAAACCTCAAACTTAGACATTACTGGTGATATATGCATGGATTATGGTTGAAGAGGAGCTGGGTTTACACTGAGCCTTCCTTGGGGATGAGCAGTGGGCTGCTGGATTTGTTCAGTCATCAGGTCTTTTCAGTGTTGACAGAACTTTTTTTGGAAGTTTAAAGATCAGACGTGAAGGATGTACGTGGCTTATTTGCAGGATTTAAAGATGGGTCCATGTACCTAGCATCCTTGAAAAATAATCTTGTCTTCAGTGCTCTCCTTTTCTCCATTTTCCTTTTCATCTTTTCCCCCAGATTTCATCAGTTCTGAAGGCTGTTTAATTGACAGCTTTTGCCAGCTTTCAGTACAAAAGAACAGCATCATATGAAAGATCCAAACCAGGTTTAGTTGAGAAAGATCCTCTGTCACATCCAAAAATTAAAAAAATCCCAATTTTGTTAAATATTATGTATTTATAAAAGAGTAGTGTAGATATTATCTGTGGTGCATTTACTGCACCCTTCATCTAAACAAGTACATTCACATAGATATCTAATATAGACTTGTCTTGAAAGGCGAGGAATTACCCAATAATTGGATGCCAGAAATTACAGCTGCTGATTAGTTTCAGTAACCTTCTCAATGATCTGTTACTGGTTAAAAATCAATATTAAATAATAATACAGGTATTTATAAAAATAGTTACTACCACTCTCTTACAGAAGCATCTGTTGCAATAAATTTCCAGTGGAACTTATTTGTCCACTTCAACAGTTTTATATATATTTATATATATACACACACACATATATGAATATATATAAACTGTTAAGAAAAGCTTTTTTTAAGAAATCATTGTCAAATTTTCAAGAGCATGGCACTTTTTCTTTTTTTTTATTTTCTTTATTTTTTTTGTGTGTGTTTCTTTTATTCCTAAGTAAAAGCTGTTAATATCAGTATAGAAAAAATTTGTTTGAGAATAGTTATCTCTGTTTTAAATTTCTCCCAAACCATACTTAATTTATCGGAGAACTGCATATTCTCACAATACTGGTGTTCTTCTTGATGGATTCTTGTCTTTTGGTTTTTTAACTAGAAGATTTCATGGTGGATTTGTTATTTTATATCACTTTGCAGGATGATTTTTTTATTAGTGTTTGCTTTGGGCAAATTACAATAGATAATATTTTGCTTAGGAAAGGTAAATATTAACAAAGTGCCCTATGATTTAATGTGGAATTTGCATCTATTTTACAACTTTTAAGAAAATAGCAACTCTTTTCCTAAAATCCGTAGTTGATTGTAATTTGGAAACCTTGGATGTAAATTCTGTCACTCCTCTGAGGTTATGAATAGAAATTTGGCTTAGAAAGAAAATATAAAAATTCAATTAAAGTGTAGCACATATTGTCGCATCAGGCTCTAGATGTAATTAAATCCTACATGACTCACAAGCCATTATTTCAAGCTGCCCATTTCATAATTTTAGATAAATAATGCCTATAGTATATCAATGAAATGGATCATTTTATAATGGCACTAAGTATGAAATGCACTGAACAACTGCTGCTTTATCTGTTTTGTAATTTTCTCTCTTTTTTTTTCTTTTTTTTTTTCTTTTTTTTTTGCCATAGTACTTCACGGGAGTCCCTGCTTCTTTTAAAATTAACATGTTTCCACAAAGCTTACCTTTATTTTCATATTTACAATGATAGGAGTTTGGGGAGTTTTGAAGCTTGATCTTTCTGATTGTATTTAGGTGCATAAAACTACAGGCTTAATTCAAGGGGTATTTCATATCATAGTCATATTTACCATAGGCATAAATATGCATAAATTTTACCATCTTTCTGGCTATTGTATGTGTTTGGTTACAGTACAAGAAAAGTAGAATAGATAGCAGATTTTCTTCAATTTGAAAAAACAAAACCCAAAAAGTCTGATGGCTGATTAGTTTTTTTGTTTGTTTCTTTAGGATTTTCATTACAAAATATCTTTAAGAGCCATGAGTCAGAATTTATGTTTGGCCAAACACAATATTTCACATGAACATATACTTTTGATTTTCCCTAAAGGCTGACTGGTTATTCTTCCCATAAACCAATCTGCACTTAATCATTATCAAACCTTCACTGCTTTTACATCTATGATTTTACAGCTTAGGAAGCCACAAAATGCAACACAAAACAAACAACAAGCATTTTTCTTTCCCTAAAGCAGTTCTCCTTCAATTAGATCATGAGACAGGAGATTATTAGAAAAATGTAGCCATTTTATGTATTTGTTTCATCACAAAGAGCTCTGAGAAAGTAATTCTGAATTTTAAAGAAAAATATCACAGAAAGAGGTGCCACACTGAAATGAATTTGTTGAAAATGTAGTTATTACATGCATTTTTTTGACTCATAACTTTGAGATGTGCAGTCTTATCAGACTATCTATCTGGGTGAATGCTTCTCATTTCTTTTTATGTTTTCATTTGCTTATCATTGGCATAACCCATGTCATCTAATGCTTCATGACTATATCTGTTTCACTCACCACTCATCCTGTCTGTGCAGTGAGCTTCTTATGCTGCCCAGAGCAAAGCGAGGAAGAAGTGCAGAGTGCCTACATACCATCAGGTAAATACAGGAATGTGGGAATCATGAACACATCTGGTTAGTTGTCCATACTTTGTGTGCCCAACGTTTTTTCCATGGTGGTATTTAGTCCCAGTAAATAAAGAACTTCCAAGTACATTGTGATCCAGATGTCAGTTATTCTTTTTTTGTTTGTTGTCATTCAGATTCAGATATGTGTATTTGTTTTTGAACTCAGTAGTAAGGTCTAAAGGAGTTGAAGAAACTTTGGTTTTGCAGTTGTATTTTGTGGTAGATTTTCTGTCTAGTCACAAAAGTCCTGATCTCCCAATGCATGACAGCATATTAATAATTTCAAACTTCGGTTTTTAAATTTGTTTTGTTTGCTTTTATTTGCATTTTTATGTTTATGTAACAGCCATGCACAATTAAACAGTCTTTGCTTGTTGTGACACCTAATCTCATGCTGATTTAGTCACTTGAAGATGAATAAATACTGATTTACAAGGGCTTACTGGAAGTTATCAGATTTGAGATGTTTTATTTGTTTTTGCATCTAAAAATTATTCTGTAAATTGGATCCACATGTAAACTTAATAGTTTGGACCCATCTTCAATCTTCATTAATCTCTTGTTCCAAAGCTTGGAGCTCCCTGTCTTACCATTTTCCAGTGTTGTGAAACTAAACGGGACTGAAATATCTTTATCTAAGAAGTCAAAGTCTGCTCCCCCACCTTTTTTTTCACCATGTCTGTTAACCTTGTTAAAAATCATAACATTGTGTAGAACATCTTTCATTTACAATTAGTAAAAAATGTAGGTTGAAGTTAAGGTAGTTAACAATTTAACTAATTCAACCAGGTAGTTATCCTTTGTCCCTTCGGAATCTGGGTGTTGATGTGGGTTTTGTGTCAGCACTAAATGTCTAAAATCATCAAATGTTAAACCATGTTGTCTAGTGCCACTATGCATTTATTAATGAGGGATTTTCTCTTGCAAAGTACTGTTAATTTTTAAATACCTTGGTTTGCTTTAGTTTTCATCCAGTTTGAAGCAGTATTGAAGATTCTGTGATAGGGTTCTGTTATAAAGCAGAGTAATATAAAACTAAAATAACAAATATGTATGCTTTCAAAAACATCTGCATCAGTGAAGCTGTTAAATTTTTTATCATCAGTAGAAATATTTTCATTATATACTTCAGCTGAAAAGGCCTTTTCCTCAAGATTTTAGGTTTTAAGATTTAATAATTTGTTTAACTTCTTGTTATTTTATGTCTGTTTATTGTCAGATAGTGGCAATTTTTCCTGCCTCCTTCCCATGTTCTTTTTGCTTCATCTTCTGTAGCTTCATCCCTCTTCCTGCCCCCAGCCCTGTGCTTTCTCCTTTCCCTCTTAAAGATTATAATTGTCATTATAATTTTTCATTGACATTGCTTAAAGTCTCAATTAATGAAGTAAATACAGCATTATAAACTTCTGGTGCACTTTGCCCAGCCATTACTACTAATTCCAGTAGTTTTACAAATCTACCAAACCAGTCTGGTCACAGTAAAAAGTTGTGCAAGGACAGCAACAGAGTTAGGTAATAGCTACACTAAATTCAGAGTCTACAGCACTTCCTTACCTTTTTCTTTATTCCATTTATTGTTACTGTATTTTTGTGATCAAAAAAACTCCAAAATTCACCCTTTAAAATTACTAGTAGTGGTATACTCTTAAACAGGATGGTACTTATAATAATGTATTGAAGGTGAATATAAAATCGACAGATGACAATAGATTGATTCTTTTAAATTTAACCCTGAGGTTTATATATCCCAATTCCAAATAATACTCCAAAACTGGCAATATACAATTGTTTCAAAAGCAGTTTCAGCAAAATTTTTTTTCTATGCCATCTTCTCTCCTTTCTTATTTCTAGGGACCCGACATCTATTCATGTTAGAAATTTTAAAAGACTTTATCCTTGTTTTCTAGACAGCTTACTGAACAATGGTTTAATTAGTCCTTGAGACAGCTTCAGCTTAAAATGGGAAAGAAATGTTAATGGTTTCTTGTTAAATGAAAGAAATTAGGTAGTCCAAGCTACAAATTTAAAATATATGGTGAGTTTAATGCACCGGTTTGGAATATTAGTCCTCGCTACCCATCCTGTCCCTCTGTATGCAGTTAGTGACTAATAGCAGAGGTAGTGGAAAGCTGTGTACCAGTGCTGTAGATCATGGGTTGTCATGTTCCATGTCTTAGATCCCCTACTTTGAATGGTAACATCTGCTCATATGCCAGGACTGGCCTGATGACAGCCATTCCTTTATTCCTCCTTTGCAATGTTACAGTGACCTCTGGTAGAGAAGTCACCCGTGGTCACCACTAAAGCTGTGTACAGGAAGGGTCAAAGCTCCTCTGTTAAATCCCTCAGGGTTTTACAAACTCTGATATTTCTGGGCAGAGAGTTGATTCATCTGTCTGTGACACAGTCATGTTTCTATTGTTGATCCTGATGTATTTTGGTCCAAGGCTTAACAGGAATCAAAATTTATCAGGATCAAAATCCTGTCTATCAGAACAGACTGTTCTTGATGCTGCAAAATCCTCAAGCCTGCTGGTTCTTCTCCTAGTAGTTCCATAGCTGTTCCCTAGTAGGGTATGTGGAAAATTGTTAGAATGTTGTTATTAACCTTAAACCATTAAATGGGCTTAATTCACATTCAGTAGGCGCTGTCTGCCTTTAAATTTCTCCCTTGTTCATGGTATTGAACTGGCAGATAAAATAAACTTTTCCTTCTCTAAAATCTATGATATTAGACAGTTGTCACATAACACCATAGTGCTGCTGTCCTGGCTGATGTAGTACCTCTCCTAAGTTTTTAAATTAGATTATAATTAATTACATTTAATTATTGGTAAATTTTGAAGCTGATGCACTACTTTCAAAAGACTTCCTTCCACATGCAAAAAAGCCAGATGCTAATACATTTGTAATTAATTTTTTTAAACTATATATCCCTTTAGCAAGTCTTTCATGCTTTGCTGCTGAAGTTAAAATCTCTTCAGCTCTAAGGAATCACTAAGAGAAATAAAAAGTAAATTTAATATCAACTTAAAACAGTCTGTATATTTTAATTAAAATTATCTATAAATGGAATATATATTACTTCCTTTTCAAGAAAACATCTGTACTTGTAAGTTCATGCACTTCATTAAGAAAAGGGTTAATACAACATTTTTTCCCCAGATAACTTTCACAGTACTTGAGAAAAAGATATATGAGATATCTGTTCCTACAGCTATACTATATAATAGAATATTATGCATTTATTTTATGTTCTGGTCAGTCTTGGCTTGCCTTTACCTGTCTTTTTATTTTTGGCATGTTCTTGTGTTGTCCTGTGTTCTTTTCTGACCCACCACATTCAAGAAGTTCTGTTAGGCACTATAAAACATTACCACCCAAGATGCCTTTACTAGAAAATGTTACTCATTGGAACCTATACAGGTAAGAAGTGTTTAGAGTCCCCTTTAAGTTGTTAGCTTCTTTTAAAAAAGAAAAAAATAGACTTCCTTTGTTAAAGAAAAAAATAACAAAATGTTTCATACATTTTTGTGACTGAGAGATAAGGGATAAAATCCTAAAATAACTTCATATAATTGTTTAAATTAACACCTATGTTACAAAAAAAAATAAACCAAACTACTTTGTATTAGTTGGAGTTGTCTTCACTGTTAAAATTATATGTTGTGTGGTTTTCGTTATTACATTCTTTTGTTTATGTATGAGATTTCTGTTACATGTTAAATTTATTTTCGTTTTGTTTAAATAATTTTAATTTACAAAGCTCAACTCTTCCTGCATGTGCTAAGACCAAATCCGTGATTAGACAGGATATTTCACTCCTTCATGATTGCCTTAATTCACGAATATCGAAATTTGGAGATGATCTACTGGTTAGGTAAGACACTAAGGATTAATCCCCCCCACTTGTTTGGTATCTAAAATGGATTTTACAGAATAAATGAGCTTCACTGTAAAGGGATTTCACATGACATATAGTGGATCACATTCTTTTATGTTGGCTTAAGACTTGCTGCTGTTAATAAGGATATAACTATTGTTTGGTATTACTCATTCCATTTTTCTTACAAGTGGATGCTGTTCTGTCTCATTCAGTTTTAAACATTTCAATGATATTTGCAAAAAATTTCTAGCAGCCTTTTGTTTGCTTTTATTTTCTAAACAAATCTTGGCACTATCATCCAGTCAACTCTTTTATGTTTTCCTTAATTAAATCATTGTGATTCTACATTTTCTGTAAAGAGAGCATTATTTTATGAGTTAATATCTAACATTGTATTCCTTTCTTTGTTTTCTTTTTCTTTCTCTTCTACCATTGGATGCAATGCACTGGCACTAGTGAACTGCAGCCCTCCCTTGACAGGGCTAGGAGTGCTAGTACCAACTGCTTGAGACCAGATACTAGTTTGCATTCACCAGAACGAGAAAGGTATAAAATAAAAACTTATGAATTTTTTTGTCATCTGTGCTGGTGATCTTTATAAGTTTTGTTTTTCTTCATATGAGTATTCTACATTCTTGTACATTCTTGTCTGCTTTGGTATTTGTAGACATTTTTGCTTCTATATTCATGTATGTCATGTAAATTGTGTGTTGGAGTTTATAACCGCTTCTGGCTACTTCCTTTGTTTTAAGTTCAAGCTGATGTTCATTGTTTACAAAAGTCCTCAGTATGCTGATAATAGCATTGCAGTGTTAAGTATTTTGAAACTACCACTTGGTTGTGAATCTTCATCATCATTTGCTGAAAAGCATCACATCTGTTTCTTGCTTGTTCTGTGGACTGCTAATAAAGCAGTGGCATAAAATAGAAAGTACAACAAAACTTTCACATTTCAAACCAGAACTGTATCAATACTGATATATTTTTTTACAAAACAGCCAAACATCATTGCTTTCTTTAATCTGCTGCATCTGCTTTTGCAAGGTGGATAACTGTTTTTTTTTAAGGTTTTTTTGCTCCGATATTTTAAGGTTCACATAAATCTTAAGACATGTTTACAGTTTAAATGAAATATTATTGTGTCACATACATTGTGCAGGCATGTTATGGATGCTTTCTGTACTTTTACAATTACAATAGCTTGATTAAAAATTTTAGGTGAATCAAATACTACTGGTACAAAAAGGGGGATTCTAAAAGAGAACTTTTCATCACTACCCATGTTTTTGGCTAAGAATAATACCACTTCAGAGTAAGATTTTAGGCTCACTGAGGGGAGTAATAGGCTCCCTTTGAGTGAGAATAGGACAGAATTATGTGATCATCTGTGCAATACATATTTAATTAGTATGAAAGTTCATAGTGCTTTTTCAGTGTGGTGGTTGTAACAGTTGTGTTATTTTCTTTATTGTGGACAAGATGTGTGAAGAAAGGCACTAAGAATGCACTTTCCTCTTTGAGATAGGGTTTCACCTGGGTTTTTTGTTTATAATTTCGCTTTCCTTTTTCCCCACTTCCTGCTGCTCCTTGGTTGGAACTGTGCTCTTTTTAAGCTATGCTCTTGTTGCAGAGAAGTGACTAATGTTCTTCTCAGGTATCCCTGATGGATCTACAGTAGTTTATTCCCTTTTAAGTGTGAGTTCAAGATATTAAAGATAATATGAACATGGTTACTAAAAAACAAACAAAAAAAAATCAGCTGACTTAGAGCCATTCAGAATGAAATACAGATATTTTTCTAGATCTTTTTAAAAATATTGTAACATCATATTACTGAATGTGTACATATATACAGCTGCCTTCATCTACAAGCAGTTGCTTAATGTAATTGCAATGTAATATTTCAAGATGCCACCTATCAAGTAGAATATTCAATGAAACACTAACTGGTAATTATAAACAATCTAATAAAAATGTTAAACTCAAAACTACATCTGTCCTGGTGTGAAGCAGTTCTATTATGTCTTTAGAATTCATGTCCAGCAACCTCTGTCCACTGGGCACTGTGCAGAACCTGCATCATTTTGCATGAGCTCCTCCTAAAGGAAAATGTTTAGTCTGTATTAATGGCCTCTGTTGCTACTGAACATGAGGTTTTGCCAAATCATCAGTGGGTTTGATCCAAAAAAAATGCCCATCACTGTAAAAGTATTTCTTAGCTTTTAGAAGTCCTAAATAGGAGGTTTTGACTTGGAATCCTTCATGGAGCAGGAAAGCTCTTGTTAATTCATATTCAATTTTTTGCTTGATAGTTTAATTGAAAATAATAAGATATGTGTGGCTTTGGCAGAGGATTTTTCTTCCTTTCTTGTGACATTGAAGATTTTCCCATGCAGCCCAAATTTTGGAGGTGGATGTACTATTTAATATATAAACCTCACCAAATTAATCTTTTTGTTTTGGGGAACATAAATTTTAGATGATTGAATGTGGAATCTGCAGTTAGTCATCAGTGGCACGTGATGATAGTCTTTATTCTGAAGAACACAGAATTAAGTTCAGGGTCTGTAGAAAGCATTTTGCTTCTGTGCTGGACAAAATGAGAACAAAATATTTAAAATACAGTAAGACAAGTTCACCTTAAGCAGTAGGAAATCTCTTTTGAAAGTAATTATAATGAAACACTAACCACAACAAAAATTAAAATGTAATAGACAGTATGGAAAAGGTTGTGTTCATTGCTGGAGACTTAGAGGAGATGAGACACTTGTCAGGTCTAGAATTGGTCCATCAAAGGGAAACACTCTTAAAGTTTTGTGAAGTCAAATCTACATCACTTTTTCAGTATATTTGAGAGACTTGTGTTGTACATGTTAGTTGTTTTCATGTTTTTCTTCTTCCTTCTCCCCTCCCTGAATGACAGCATTGTAAATTTTATTTAAAAGTCTAGACTTTTATGCCTCTAAATACAGACTTCTAAATACAGCTCTGTATATTTTCTTTAACAAAATTAGGAATTTACTTACCTATGAAAAATTACTTCTACTTATTCCCCCTAACCTTTTGACTCAGAGGGTATGAATTAGATTATGTTTGAGAACAAGAGCTAAAATAAACTGCTTTTTAACAAAATGATAGTGTTAGATGGATAGTACAGCCCTATTTCTCTCTGTCATTGATTTGCTGGAAACAGTTTTGATGCTTGAACTTTATACATCATTCATGTCATTTGGAATGATCAGAGTAGTTAATGCTTTTATGACACTTTTTTTGCCAGTAAAAGTCATTCTATTGACTCACTTATGCCAACAGAAAACTACTTTCAGCTGTATATAAGAATTTGTGATATGAAAGTCTAGTTAGTTTCAGTATAGCAGAACCAAAACAACAATGAGGACATAATTCCTTTTCTCCTCCTATAAGTTCCATCATTTGACCAAGTAATGTCCATCTGACCTGACTGGCAAAGTGATCTCAAAGTGACCTTGCCTTGACAAAGGCCTGCTAAAGTTTTTTGTCAAATGGACTGATTTTATACAGAGTTCAATCCTTCATATACTTCTCTTTTGCACAGTATACTCTAGGACATTCAAAAATATCAATCCCCTACTGATACCTCCACCAGGCCTGCCTTTTTTTTTTTTTTTTTTTTCTCTTCACACAATCTACCCTCTACTAATTCCAAGCTGTTTTGTTAGGTTTTTTTTTTCCCAAAATGATTTTGTGGTTGAAGTTCCTTTGATGATCTGCAAATCATCTTTAAGTTTATAATATGTCCTCTATGGCCATCAAAAGTGTTTTTCCTGCTCCTACTTCATCATGCTTTGGGTTTTTTCATTATTATTCTTTTCACTGTGTCTCAAAATTTCTGCTTTTTTCCTTGTAAACTGGGTGCTATTTCTTTAGAATTGAGAAATCTTTTTTCAACACCCAGTCTCTGCCCAGGAAAATACTTAGTCATGAGGTTCAAGGGCAGACTCTGAACTGATTTAGGAATGGTTCCTCATCATAATAGTATGTTCCCCTGACTGATTGAAGATTGCAGTCAGAGGTAGTTAATAATATGTAGTGTGGCTATTATTTACCCTTTAAATGTCTGCTGTTGCAAGCAGTTGTTGTATGCGTTAGCGGTTAGCACAAGAACACTTGCCCTGATAGGTACTTATGGCATGCTTTTGTCCTGAGACATCACTTAGTGGAGATCTAAGCAAATAAAACAGAGAAGCACAGCCCAGGGATTAGGTTATGTACAAGGGCCAGCAAACCCGCAAAATACAGACCCATGGCTGTATTACATTTGTTCTGAGGTGTTTCACTACAGTGGGAATCAAAACAGGATGTTTGCCATCAGCTGGTCACTACTATCTAAAGAAGAGACAAAGCTCAACAGTTTCCTGTTACCTAATCATACACAGATGCCAGGGAGGTTGATCCAGTTAAAGCTTGTCCTGATTTCATGTTGATTTTTATATTGCATGCCCTTAACAGTTATGTCAAATATCCCCATTTCCATTTAAATCATGTACAGTGGAGTAACTGTTTGCATTAGGTCTGAGACATGCTGTCTTTCTGGTTCTTTCCAACCATGTAAAGAAACAGGTAGTTACATGTTGGTGTTGTACTGTGGCTCACAGTCATTCAGCATTCAATGAAAGGGAGCATGTTCTGAAAATTCCTACTGAATTACCTGGTTAATTCTATCAAATGCTCTTTAATATCTGTAGTGGATATCAGCATATTAAGGGCTTTGACTGAGTGCACTGATGCATTAACATTTTCTTTAACTCTTGCTTTGGAGAGAAAAAGAAACTACTAACAACCTATTTGCTCTTAAAACATCTGAATGACCTACCTAACTGTTCAAATAATGCTCATGTCCCTGAAACCTTTGTTATTTGCATGTTCCATAAATCAAACCCTTTTCCTTATTACATGGACTGGAAGAATGCCTCAGAAAGGGAAATACTAGATATTTGTGCTGAGTTTATGCAAACATTTTGCTGTTGGTCAGTAAATCTGTTTTGATATTGTAAATTGTTATGCATACACTTGTTGCATTACAAACACATAACATCCCAAAAAAATAAGCAACATCAGTCTATAATACAGTATATATAATTCTAAGTTGAAAGAGCTTTTTCAAGAAGAAAAATCCCATAATACACCAGTTTTCATTCTCAATTCAGGTTCTTTTTGTTGACTTTAGTTGAGTGTCATAATGTACTGGCATATATTGCAGGGATAAAGAGAAATGAACAGAAGAGGAAGCTGGCTACACATACTTCCAGTATATGTTTTGAAATGATAAAAAGTAACCCCAGTACTTGTACACAAATGTGTGTAGCTTAGTTTTAGTTAAATAATTTACTTCCATTCTTTCACTGCATTCCAGAAAAAGGTGACTTTGTGCCCTAGAACTTTTATTATAATTAATAGTCTTACATTTTTACTGAGATTACATTTTTCTATGTGAATAGCTAGGAGTAACGGGATTAGAAAAATATCAAGATAATGACCATCAAATGGTCTTTAAAAGTATTTTCTAACTTGGGATTGCAGTTTCCTACACAAGTGACAGGCTTTTAGGTAGTCTAGCATTTGAGACTATTTGAAGATTTAATGGTACACCATAGAAGATTTATATTGGTCTAAATTCTGTATCTTTGGGCACACCTTCTCTTTATTTAAGATGTGAAGTTTCTGCATTAAGCAGCCTTAAGTAAAGTATACTTGGGTATTAAATTACACACTTCCATTACTTTTTGGGGTATTTTTCCAGTCCCAAATCCCATATATTTAATTTTAGCACAAACTAAATATCGTATTTTTTTCCTGTTTTATTGAACGGGCAAACAGGGGTAGATGGTCCCCCTCCCTAGAGAGGAGACGACCTACTAGTCCCAGGATTCATATCCAGCATGCATCTCCGGAGGATGACAGGTACTAGTCAACTCCTCCCAGTTGAAAAATGGCTTACTGCATCTTGCACTCTCAGAGGAGTACACTGAAATTTAGAAGTGTGCATGTATGTGGAGACTTACAAGCTCCAGAAGCCCAAAATAAAACAGCAGTTTAGATGTCATCTCTGCATTTTGTTGAACTGTTATAAAGCACAGAAGAATGAACATCTTTTCAAGTTTTGTTTGTCTGAATAGTCACAGGACACAAAATATGATGTCTGATACAACAGGTCATCTGTGTTAATGTCCTTCAGTTTGTTTTAACCTGCTTCTGTAAATGGTGCTGGTACTTTCACTGTGGTGCTTTATAATGTGATAAATACTTGTTGTAGATCATATTCTTGTTTACATGTTTGTTTTCATTGGTTTTGGTTTTTTTCAACAAACTGTTCCTAATGGGAAAAAACCCCACAGGCTGATATGTTGGAGGTCTTGGTAGCACTTTATTGTTGATATATGTAAAAATTGGCACTGTCTGTAAATTCTGTCCAAATCAGGACGGCCTCCATGGAGCAGGTTTTCCTAATAAGGTAGGTTTTGAATAAAAATGTCAGGGCTGTAAAATATTTTTATGCTGAATATCACCTATGATTAATAGAAGCACCTTTGTTTTTTACTTCTGACAAACTTTCTAATCACATGATTTTTGGTATCTCGTTTTGGCAGCAGCACTTTTTTTTTTTGTTGTTACTTTATTTCCAGATAGATCTGGCTTTATTTTAAGCAGACGTAATTTATATTTAAATGCAAATTCAAAATTTTTCTTTCAGTATTTTGTATTACAGTAAGTGACAGGGTACAAATTAATGTAAACACAAGTTAATGTAAATAATCTGTACATAAACTTATGAAGTTGCACTTAGAACTGTAAGACTGAAATAGCAGTGGTGCAAGTCCTGGCCTTCTGCTAAAGTCTACTCAGTACTAATATTTGTACTGTGATTTATCTTGTTTGCTTGATACTGGAAATATTCCACTCATACCAGGTGGGAAGCATGTAACTGTGTGTGGGTAGCATTTATTTTTTTTAATTTATTAAAAATTTAATTTAATTTATTTTAAAAATATTAAATTTTTAAAATTTAATTAATATTAAAAAAAATTATAAATGAAAAAATTAAATCAGTGAAACATCATTTCAAAGCTGTCCTCCTGTACAGATACTGCATTTCCAAAAATGTTGCCAATATATCCTTATGATGCGACTATTAAGCTGTTAAGTGTTTAGAAATGTAGTCCTTCAGGCATTTGAAAGTAATTTTGGTTCTCATTTTTTGAGTCAATGGAAATATTTCCTTTGACTTCCGAGTATCAGACTTGAAAAATCAGTGAAATGAGGTTTTCATCTAAATACTGCCATTCTCAATGCCAAACACAAAGCTTTTTTATGTCTGAAGCTGAAATTTTGTGGAGAAAGGCTGAAATTATCTCATATCCTCCAGGAAATATTTTACAATGAAGCATCTGTAGGATATGGAATCTGTTTTGGGAAAGTTTTTGAGATGGATAAACAGCAGCCTAATTTTCTATATGAAATCAGTGCCTTCTTGTGTTTGTAAGTCTTTCATGCAATCTGGTCACCAAAACCCTGTGGTGAGAAGTCAGGCACTGATGAACACAGAAGGAATTTAAGCTAACCTCAATTCAGATGAGAATGCTTTCAGCCTACAAGTTCCAGGATTTTCTTGTTAAGAACATTAAGAGACATTCAGAGAAGTTCTGAGAACAATGAGTTTTTTGCATTGCCTGTCTGTAGAGAGAACATCAGTGAGGAAATCAAAAGTGCTTTAACATTGTTCTCTACTCAGTCAGTTTGCATTTGTTCTGATTAATTCACATGTTTATTACAGTGGGCCAATACTACTCAGTTCAATAATTAAAGTTTTTTTAAGATATGCGTATATCAATTTGACAACCGAAGTTGTGGCTGTTGGGAAATGACCGATGCATCAGCAGGGATAACAAACTGTTTATCACAGCTTTTGAATCATAGTTCACAGATTAATTGACTTTGACAGACTTCATTTTACTCTTCATTTGAGTACATTACAGATTTATATTACAAATGGGTCCAATTTGTATATAGAGTGCAGTCAAGATCTACTTCTGAATACATTTCTTAAATCTATGACTTATGCATTATTTCTAATTTTGGTAAATTAACCTTTTGCAACTTTATATTTATTTCTAACAGTTAGTAACATAAATTTTGGTAAAAGTTTTGGCAAGATTGCTCTTCTGGAATGTGTTCACTTACCATATCAGGAAGAAGTGACTCCTTGATACATTGATGAGATCAAAACATGAGTTACATATTATTTCAGTGTTAAAAATTTGCAAATGTTTGGTTAGTATCATGTATTTCTATAAGATATTTTAAAGGATAGTTATTCTATTGAATTTGATAACATTATTCCTTGAAAGGTTCTTGTTTTTTTCTATTATAAATTAGAAAGTTTAAATGTCTAATGTCTGCAGTGTAGACAGATAAGTATCTGGAGAACTGTGAAATTGTAAGTGATGATAAAAACAAGGTGAATGAAAGCTGAGCATTTAATGGTAGGTGAAATTTTTTTTTTCCAGACTGTTCTTTTGGAAAATCTGCATATAATATCAGCATATAACCAAGACTGGATAAAACAAGCCTTTAAAAAAAGGAATTCTCATGTATTTTCATTTAAGAGAAGTAACTTTTGTCAGTCATGCATGCATGTGTAAGAATGCTTTTCCCAGAGTCACCTGAGGCCAGCTGCAGAACAAGTGCCCTCCTGGTACTTGCAGGAACCATGCAGATCCTGCCTTTAAGAAAACTTCATTTAAAGTTAGGAAGTATTGAACATGACATTCTTCATGTCATGTTCTTCATTCTGGCTTCAAGGCTACATAAAATAACACTCACTGCAGACCAATCAGGGTTCTTGTACAAGACATTAATAAATCATTTAAAAATACCAGACACTGAATTGTATAAAAATGTTTTCATTTCAGAAGTGGTGATTTTTCATTTCAGTAGGAATATAGTCAAATATCTGTGTGAAGATTCGTTGACACAAGTCTGTTAAATATACTGAGGCACTTAGAACTTTGGAACACAAACTGTAAATAGCTTGTCTGTATATAAAACAATATGCAGTGCTTATCTATATATGATATGTATTGTTCAATGATTTGATGTGACACTTGGAAGATTTATGATCTTAGAGAGAAATTTTAGCCTTTCCTGACCCTAATGTAGGTATAGATGCAGATATATTGCAAAACTTAGATTATTAGTGGACCACAAATTTTTCTGAGTTTTCTCGTTAAAATCTAAATTTGGTATTTGAAAAAATATACTCCATTCATAGATCTTAAATATATTTAATTAAAAACTAATAATAAATCAATAGGATAATAATATTTTTGCCAAAATGAAAGCTGTGAACAAATTCTGTGGCTTCAGCAGAAATTAAAATACCACAGAAATTCAGAAATTCCTATATACTTTTTATTTTTTAAAAAAAAAAAAGTGAGTCAATTATTCTACTTTGCTCTTGAATTATTGCTAATTTTTACTGTAGCAGACTGTGTAGCAATAGAATATGAAGGTTTCATCAAAATACATGAAATTAGGAAATTTACTTGCATTTTCAGGAGAACTTCACGATATAATGACAAAATATTCATCTTAAGCAAAGAGGTTTTTTTATATGTGTATATATTCTCAAGGATAATAGCATCTGATAAATACCAGTTCTGCCATTCAGCATGTAGAGTATAATGGTTTTTAAGAATACTGTTGTGGTTTTCATTTTATACTTCATTGCATCTTAGACTGTTGATCTTACATCTAAAATTTTATAGTGTTTGGAGTAGGAAAATGAGAAATACAGATTTTTCCAGTAGATAGTGACTTAATGCTTTTTTGTTTATATATTTGACTGCATGTCTCCACCTTCACTGCATGTGACCATCTCTCTGTTTCTGCTCATTCCGTCCAAATTCACATCCATGTTTCCAAATATTATGAAGAACAAGGACGCTGGAGTCTTGCATTCCAAAACAGGACAGTGTAGACCACCTAAGTGCTAAACCTGGAGCAGCACAGAGGTATCCTATTTACTCAAATCATAGATCAAAGTAAATGAGGTATTGGTTATAGTATATTCTTCATATGCTCTGCATACCTTCACACATTTTCTTTTTTTTTTTCCCCTTTATGTACAAGAACATATATGCATATATGCATGTATCATTCATGGATAATATTTTTTTTTCTCCTTTTAAGTATGTCTAGGAAGTAAATTGGAGTGTGTTGAGCTAATTGGAAATGTATACCTCTTAGCCAGAGGGAGGAAACAAAAAGGAAACTGATTTTAAATAATTTCTAGTATGTGCTGCTGTCAAGGACAGCCCTGAGAGCAGAGAAATAAGTGTACTTAGCTCATTAGTGCTGTGTTTCTTGTCACAGCAAAGCAAGTCCTGCTCTTAGCTTTTCCCTCCAACTGAAACTACTCACTGTGTGCTCTCTTTCTCCGTTGTGTGCAATGTCACAATCTAGACAAGCAAGGAGTCAGGGAAAAGTAGTCCCCAAACAGAACCAACTAAACAGAAAATGAAGAGGGTGACATAATTTGAATGGAAATGCTGCTGCATACAGTGGATCTAGCCATAACTTTAAAAACTTTGCTAACTGTAGGTTTTAAGTAAAGCTGCAGCATTTAATACATGTGTTTTCCTCTGTATCCACTTTATATTTGTCCTGATAAACAAAAAAAATTGAAAAACAATAAGAATATACAAAAAAAATAAATTGAAAAAATAGATTGAGAACAAAAGGGATTTCGGTTTTTAATCTGATATACTATTTTGTATGAGAAAATACATTTTTTAAAATCCAGAAAGCATCAGGTAATGACCTTTTCATGCAAAAGGCATTTTCTATTTTACTGCAGTGTTTTCTTTTTTGTGGAATCTACTGCATCACAATAAAATGCTCATCAAATATTACAGTGGGTAAAAATAATAAAAATTCACTATGATTATGTTCTTTGGGCATAGCTTGATGTCACAGCTGTTTGGGTCTCTTCCAGTTCAGGCACTGGATTACTCTTTATAATCTCAAAGCTTTAAAAGGAAAACATAATAATTTAAATATTATTTTTTGTCTCTCTGTTTTTCCACAGTAATTTATATAGCCTAATATATGACATTGACTGTACCATTTCAAGATCTTGCATGTATTAAAGTTTGTCAACATTTCTGGTCTAGGATTGAATAATCATCACTCACTGGTTTAACCACTCCTGAAACTCTGTATGCACTTTTTCTTTTGAAGAAATAATACATCTTGGTGATTTTCTGAGGTTTGAAGTAGTAAATCTGAATTTTTAAATGCTAACATTACTATGGATAGTATAGACAGAAAACTTTGGAACACAAGACTTGCAGAGATTTATGTATTATATTTATAGGACTGGGTAATAATAGTGAAACATATTATTAGTGAAATATTTCATATTAGTGAAATAGTGGCTTTACCTTTGTTCTTATATGTATAGACTCCTATTACTCTTCATTGTTCTTATTTAATATCAAAGTGAGTGCTTAGATTGTCTGGGGTAACTAGTGCCTCAATATCCAAATGTCAGATGAATTCTGTAAAAGATTTGTGTAGGAAAGGAGTAAAGGAGTGAAATAATTTCTAACTAGCTTATATTGAGTAGGAAGAAAACAGAATTTCTAAAAACTTTAAAAGGTAATAGAATGAGATTTTTGAAAAAACAAGTTTTTATTAATATAGTGACAGCCTTTTTAAAATCTGTTATGATACAGTATTTGTTTTGCTTTTGAAATTTATATTTAAAAACAATTTTTAAATATATTTAAACCTTCAAATAGTATTTTCTGGGTTTTTTCTGCAAGGTTTTTTCCTGCTGTCTACTCTGAACTTGTTTCTCATGCTGTTAAGAGATGATTTACAGGGCTATGAGGAGTATGTTTCTAGTCAAATGCAGGCTGTGAAGTGGGAACTAGTTGCAGGCTCTGTCAGGATTAATGTTTTCTTCCCTGTTTTGGGACCTCATAAGCTGCACACTGTGAGCCTCATTCAGAACTAGTTAATGCAATGTCTCTTAAACCTCGACTTCACCAGCCTGTTTATGATGATAGTTGTCACTTTCTCATCTGTCAACTGTTTATTTTATTACCTTTATAATAGATGAATAAAAAAGTCTTCATATTTCTGTATTCTTTTTCTTCTTTGTTTATTTCTTTTCTGACATGTCATTTCACAGGCAGTCCAGAAAAGTGGAAAGATATAGCAGCCAAAAACAAACTAGGAAAGGCCCCGCAGCTGAAACGGAAAGGTAGGAGTGTTGATTGATGTGTAAGCATCTCTTATTATCAGTTTGATTCCAGATTTTGGAACACACCTCAAATATGACTTTTTAGTACATCTATGACAGTACCAAAAGCTGTGCTGCCATAATTTACAGTATTATATATTTTGTATCTGTATTCTTAGCACTCTGCTGCATACATACAGAATTTTTCTGTCATTCTCCACCATTGCAGATAAGCTCAATAGCAAGGACTAGAAGTGCTTTTCTGAACTTTAACACTGATTCTTTTTTCAAAAAATCGTTATTTTACATTAACTTTGAAGATGAAAAACTCCAATGGATTACATAAATAGCTAGCTGTAACAGGTAAATGATGAAAAATGTCTCTGATCAAATTGATCTCACTTTAAAATATAAAAGATTTGAGTTACACATTTATCATTGCATAAAATTAATGTAAAGACTGGAACTTTATTAATTTAATTTTTCTGAATTTGTATTGCCATATCTTTTAGCTTTGATGTTACAGTAGTGGGGGTTGCATGTTCAAATTCTTAAGAAAAAGTGAAAAAAAATAAGATATATACTGAATAATAAGTACATTTAGTTAAGTTTTAAACCTGTGTATTGAAATAAGAGCAGTGAAAAGGGATGAGATCCTGCCTGTGTCAGAAATTGCTTTATGTTATTTTGATTCACAGAGATGGAATGTACATCTGGTTACATTGTGAGAGCTTTAAAACTTCCATGAATAGCACAGACCTCTCTATTTTCAATGAAAATGCACATTATGTAGCAAAACTTCAGCCCTTTTCTTTAGCTTTACTGCTTCTGCTGCCAGATTATTGTTCCTGATCCAAAAGCAATGGCTACATTTTCCTTGAGTCAGATGACTCTGTTCTCATAACAACCCAGGCGCTTTTTCAGTTTGAGTCTAAAAGATTATCTAAATGATGACTGAAATCCTTGCTGTGATTGAATCACGGACTGTTGTGCCATGGAGATTACTAAAACCTTTTTTCCCATTGTTTTTTCTGATTTCTGAAAAGTAACTGATGTCCAAAGGGTTTGACTCTTGGTAATTCAGCAATGAACCCAAGGAACAAGAGCATAGGGAAACATGAATTGCACTGCTTCTTTTTACATCTCCTTGGCACATGTTGTAGGCTTCTGTTTCCATAAAATGATTCACTAGTATTAGATGTGAGACAAAAATGTTTCAATAAGTCTGAATGTTGTAGTTCAGTATTCCATCATTGATGTAATATTGCATTAATGCCAGAAGGTTTTGATAATAGGGCTGGCAATGAATTTTCCTTTCAAATATTCCCCGTCACTGGGAAACTTTGCCTGGAGCTAACAACTGAACAGTCTCTTTTTGGCCCTGATGTTTTAGGGGTGTGCTGCCATGTCTTTCTAGAAGGTGTGTTTTGTTCTGTGTCCATATAAAAATTATCAAAGTATGTTTCTTAAACACTGTGCAGAAAATCAGATGTTGTTCACACAGCAAACTCTGACCTTGCAGGCTAAGAGAAAGTTGGTTGGTCTACCTAGTAAAAGCCAACAGTATTTTGAACTTGTACAAATGTGCTACTTTAAATTACAAATGATCTACTTGCAGCTGGATAAACAGTGCTTGTCCACTATAGTGAGTATGACATTTCTCTGACTGGCTAGGGCATTTCACTTTCTTAAGCTCTCCTCAGTGATCTGCTGCTTCTCATCTTTGTTCTGCTTTCTTAAGCCTTTTCCCTACAGTTGTTATAGGTGCCCATACTCACTTTAAATGTTAGGGTTCCAAAGGTGTTTGATGCTTTACACTCTGAGACTGTATCTGTGAATAACACATCAAGTACCCAAAATGTTCTGAAACAGTGCTAAGTTAGAATTCAGAGAACGTGATTTAGGATATTTGCTTATATATGAATATTAAAAGTGTTGTGCATATTTTGCATGCACACACAGATACTTGCATGCACACACACCCTCCCTTCCCTCACCCCAGTACAAAGGTTAAAGATCTTTTTCCTTCTTTGAATTCTGGGAAAAAACACAAGCAACCCTTTGGAAATAAATACTTGCTGTTCAGTGGCCTCGTGCAATTATTGCGTTAGCACAAAGGGAATACTAAATTTAATAAAACATAAAAGTGGCGTTTTATATTACTCTTGTACCAGTGCAGGAGAATTTATAGAAATTGTGAGTAATAATCATAAGTGGTTCTTAGAAAACTGCTTTCCATTCAATAGTTTTTCACAATTACTTTATCAAAAAAAAAACCAAAATGACAAAAAACCCAAACCACAACCAACCAATTAATTAATTAAGCAAACAAAAAAACAAACAAAAGAAAATAATTTCCTTATAGCTGAAGGTAGTTAGAGAAATTAAATGTAAGGCCTTATAAGTTGACAAGGTATCTAGACCTGAGTATGTGAATATGTCATAGACTAAATGCAAACTTTTTCAAGCCCATCTTCAGTACCTACAACTTAATTTGTGTTTAAAATTCAGAATATAAAATATCTCTTTCTTTGCCTTATTTTGCTTTTATCTGAATTTCATTTGCAGAACACATCAGCAAGGAAGTCCTACGCAGTCTCCTCCTGCAGACACCTCCTTCAGCAGTCGTAGGGGAAGACAGCTACCACAAGTTCCAGTAAGAAGTGGCAGTATAGAGCAAGGTATCAAATAATGAGCTTGTGATAGCTCAAACTCTTTGATTTCTTACCTTTCTTTACTTTAAGTCTTCTTGCATAACTACGTGTCCAGTGCTATAATTGTACCAGTAAAGCAATAGAAGAGAACGAAAGCATCTTTGTAGTTTGGGAAATCCAGTGAAGTTTGACCGGTGGGTTATTACCTGTGGTTAAATTGCCTTACTTTTCTAGAAACCTTTCATGTTTAAATTTTCTATTAAAGTTATGGTAGTTTCCAACATGTCTAGTATGTTATCAGCAAAAACAAAAAAAAAAAACAAAACAGGGGCAAAGATTTTGACAGTCTTACTAATTTCTTATTTTGTGGTTTATATTTATTGTTGTGCGTTATTAACATAGATTAATAATACATGTCACAGATCTGTTTTCCTACTGGAGTTCATAGTTCAGTGAATAAAGAATGAAAACAATTATCTCGGGAAATGTGAGAGCACAGGTCACCAGTCCTTTCTTGCTCAAGAATAAACTGATCAGGCAAAGAATGCTGCTCTTTTCTGAAAAAGACAATATAGACCTGATGATTATGGAAGATGTTTCTCACATACTAAGATCAAATAAGGATGTACATTGCTGTTTCCTTTTCTTGCAACATACTACACACTGAGAATGGGCTGTTATGGTAAAATGAAGTGGCACAATGGATAGTATTTGTACATTCATTTTTCTTCTCTGTCTAAAAAATCTTGGTTTCTCATTGACTACAAGCAACAACTGAGATTGCCACATATTACAAGGTTTTCTTCTTTGTGGAAATGAAATAAATGCTTATAATGATGAAATATTGTAGTGCATTGCAGAACTGTTAGCAGGTCACATTCTTGAACAGATAAAGTTGCTGACCATAACCACCTTATCATGACAGATTACCAGTAAGGTTTTCTTGTATGATGGCTTGCATTAATCTGCAGTTTGCATTAATATTAAGGCTTTGAGCTGTGATGGCATACAAACCCCTCAATTTGCATATATAAAATGTACTCTTGTTTTATGAATGTATTCATTTTGAATGAATAGTATACTGATATTAGTGCCTTTTACTAACTTTAAACTTTCTATTCAGGTCCTCTTGTTTTGTAGTGACTCTAGTACTGTATGAATTATAAACTAGTTACAAACTACATTCAGAGTTTCTATTTCTGCATATCAGCAAACTGGGAGCTTTATAAGGAAATGTAATAAGTAATGAATTTCAGCTTTCTTCCATATTTCTACTTCAATTTCAGAACTTGGTACAACATATAATGATGAATCAGCTTTTAATTTTAATTTAGCTTTCCTTTGCATATTCATATATCATCTTTCTGCTGGTCCTGGTAACTGGTGTCTGAGAGTAAAATACCAATTTATGTTTTGTTGAAGGCGTGGAAAATGAATGTAGAACTTACCATGAAAATGAATAGAAATGGGATGTGTACAGAAGAGGAAAGAAAAAATGAAAGTTGAGCTGAAGGCCAAAGCTACTCTAGGTTTATGAAGTTGTTGACACTGTGAATACTTGTAAAGTAATGCTGTTTCAGTGAAGTCCTGTTTACACTTGTGCTTAATATGTTTGCGCCTTACATATAAAATGTGCAGGTAGGATGCGTTGTGGTTTGCTTTGTTGCTACAAATCGTGCCGCCTCTGTCACTATGGCTGTTTTACAGCACATGGAATCAGTGCTTAAAGAGATTTCCTTCTCTACACTGTACTTTGGTTTTGTCTGAGTGACTGACTTCGCTTCTGGAAGGGAGTTATTCTTACCCACGTTTAATGCCCTGTTCAGGCTCAGAATGTATTTGCAGAGGAGTACTAAACTGAGCAGGTTTTATAAAACATGTTTAAAGAATTTTGTCAATATTTGTTGAAATACATATGCTAGTATGTCTAATTTAATACTACTGTTAGAAATTGAATTCACTAAGGCCAGAAGACCACAGCACTTGATCTGATTTACAGTACCAGATTTTAATGTAAGTTTCACCTCTGTAATCCTTGTCAAATGAGTACTAGGGTCAAATGTAGTGACCATAAGTGATCTGACCTTAATATATTATTGAACCCAAAGCATACTGAGTTCTGTAAAAGATTTACATTAACTGTGCTTGGAGCTGGAGTGTGTCCTTAATGGTTTAAATTCATAGTCACCATAGACACAGAAGATGTCAAAATCTAGTGCAATATCCAAATGTCATCAGAAATACTTCAAAATGCATTTTCTCCCTATATTTTGATGGTTGTCTTGACATCATATATTTCAAGAAAAACCTGTATGATATGCCATAAAGTAGAATTATTATAGTAAAGTACGTTCCATAAAAATCCTGTTGTTTTATGAGGGTCATATACTTATCTAAATATATACATCTATGAATCTAAGTACATACGTATATGCAATAAGTCAGTTGTACAAGGCATTGTGATTGCTGCAAAAAGATTGCATATTTGTATATCAAGAATGGGCTTCTTATTTGGTCTGTTGCACATTTGGGAGACATAGAAGATTCCAGTGAAATAATTTTATTACTCTTCAAAGTCCTCATTATGGAACTAATGAGACTTAAGGAAGGAGCAAGAGACTGGTAGCAGTTTTCATGTGGAGAAACAGAGTGCTATTCTAAGTACTAATCTTTAATCTTTAGTTATCAATTGTAAGTGATCCTATCCATTCTAATAAGGCTTGACTGACATTGTATTTCAGACATTCCATTTTGTTGTCAAGTTTAGAACTAAACAAAAGGTTGTTTCCTTGTCTCTACCAAATGATGCTTAGTTGCCACTCTGGTTGGCAGTCTGAGATTCAAAAATTCAACTTATTAGAAAACAAGGTAGTTTTACAAGGTCCTGAATAATACACATATTTTCTTTAAAAAAAAAACCAAACTCACAAGTAATAGTTACAGTGAAAACCAGAGTAGTGATCCTCATTCCATTACAGAAACAGAATTGTTACTAGGCATCAGGAATGGAGAAACAACCTTAAATGTAGTGGAAAAGATTGATTTTAAGGACTAAGACCTTAAAACAGTGTTATAAATCACACTGGCAAAAAAATGTGAAAAAAGAACAGGCTTGTTGGTGATTATGTTCTAAAGGGGAGAGCAACTTTGTGTAGCTTTAGACTAGAGACAGGGTACAATTATTTTCACTTGAGACAATGCTAACTAAATAATAGCAACTCAAGGGCATGCAGACTTTAAAAAGTGATTGAAGTTAAGATTGTAGGCTTCTGTCATTTTTCAACAGTGTGATTTTTTTTTTTATTATGGTCAAATTCAAGGAAGATATAGTTGTATTTATTCCCTTTGCAACCATGTCAGCAGTATTTCTTAGAGTGGAAGACACATTGAGATGTTGTATTGAAAGGTCTTGAGATGTTTCAATATTGACAGCTAGTCCTGTATAGGTGTGTCTTTCAAGACATCACAATTCAATAGTAATTTCCATAACTCATGCTACTAAAGAAGTGGTTTTGATTTTTCTTGTATTAACGGATGATTTTATAAAAGGACCTAATGCTATGAAGAAGTTTTGGCTCAGTGACTAAAGCAGTGAAATTCTAAGCCATGGTAAGGACAATGGTGTATTCTCAATATGTCATTCTGTGCCGGGCTTTAAGAGATTTGCATCTTTTTTATTTGCATCATGTTTGAGTGGGACTGTGAAAATCATTAAGAGGGGTGGGGATTCTGCATTGACTTTGCTTTTCAGCTGCTTCTATAACAACTTTGTGATGTAGTTGCATGGTTTTTAAATTATATTTTCCTATAAAGGATGCATCTGTGATCTTTACTCAGTCTGTCTGTCTTTGCAGCAATCAAACATCATAGGACTTCTTGCTTTAGTAAGATTTGGGGGTCGGTTTCTACACTTTTTCATAATGGTTGATGTATTGATCAAGGAAGTGAATACACCAGTAGATATTAGGGATTATATTATTACTTTAGCAAGTAAATAATAATAAAAAAAAATAGTACTGTTGAAATTTATGAACCAGCAAGATAAATGTGCAATGGTTGTAGTATAGCAGCAATCTTTCAGGGGTAATTTGTGCAAAGCAGGTCTTACTCCCTCTATCTGCCTTCTATTTGGGTCTTCTTTGGGTTTTCCTTTTCATAGCTTTGACAATGTAGTTTCCTATTTCAGAAATCATACAATGAGAGTGAAGTTTGTGATAATAGCATTCTCTTTCCATGTAAAGAGCATCTGCAAACTTGACTGAAGCAGCGTGGTTTTGTGTGTTTCCAGTGGCATCTGGTTACAGCAGTAGGGCTGACGTGGTGACTCCGAGCAAAGCAAACCTGTGTCCAGCATTAGGTGTTGCTGCACCTTAGCTCATGTTGGGAAAAGCTTTGTACAGCACTCGTGTGGAAGGTGAAGTGCACGTGTGTGTGTGTGTGTGTGTGTGCTGCTGCTGGTATGTGAGGGAAAGCTACATGAAGACTCTGCCGACATTAAATGGGGATTACACGTATAAAATTCATGTGTGTGATATTTGTGCAAAGGTAGTGACATCACAGAAGAACAAAGTGTTTTGACGTCCAGTATTTTTTCTTTCAACAAATAAGAATCAGAATTCTGTACAGAAAATCAGGATGTTGTCAAATAATACATTGAGTTGCAATTATCTTTTTATATTTAACCAACTTAAGATCCCAAAAGAAAAAGAAGTGCTAGTGAACAGTTCTGTGTTTGTGTACCTGATCATTGAAATGTCGTTGCAGTTGAGAGTATGGTTGTGGTAATGGTAAAAGATCAAACCCTTTCAGTCAAAAATTTTTTCAAATCTATCAGTATAAAAATTGAGTGGCAGAAGAAAAAGAATAAGTCCTTTCAGTTTCAGATTTCAGTCTATCAATGTTGTTTGTTTTGTCTCCATGTTTCTGGTTTTATTTTTAAATTACTAGGTGGCACTACATATTTTGAGGCAGCTTGTGGAATCTTTACTCGTGCTGGAGAATATTTTTCTTAGCACTGCTAACTTCCGCCAATGAGTTCAAGCCTCATAATATTTCATTTTTAATAGTACAGTGGTTTTTGAGTATTAGAGATTTCAGTTAATAGAAAATAAATTTGTAACACTCATTTCAGAAGAGGCTTCAAATAGTGCTGTGTGGTTCAGAAGTAAGAGTGATATTTAAAACAATTTTAAGATTTTTATGTCATAAATTTGGGTATGATGATAATTCTCTAGATTTTTTTAGAATTATAGAATTCTAGAATTATATTCTAGAATATTAGAATACTTAAAGACTCCACAATCTGGTTCTCTGTAACATCATTGTTCCTGTTAATTTAAAAAGAAAAGTCATAGGCTTTATTATTTGTCATGGTTTATCACTTTAATTTTCTACATTACTTTTACATATGCTGGAGTACTGCCTACTGTACATGCCATTGTCACATGTAACACATTTCTTTATCTAACTTCAATTTTGCTGATTTCTTTTTCTGTTTCCATCATTCCGTGCATTTAATTCATTGAAGAGCAAGAGAATTTTAACTCTCCCACAAAAGGTAAATATTTATGTAATTTTTTACAAATGTTTGGCAACTGTTGATACTGGATTTTCCTTCATTATGCTCCATGTCAGTATATAGGTTGTAGTTAACAATGTTAAGATGCAAAAACATTGTTTTTCAAATATCTCTATGCTATCCAATGGCCCTCTTTAGAATCTGAAAATGGTTTCACTTGTGTTTCTCATGCTCCTATTGAAATACAATAGACTGGATTTAACAGAGGTAATGATGATATTTTACATGGCTTAGAAGGCTCTTGATTCAGTTAAAGTTCACACAAAGACTTACAATTTTTCCTAAACTGTTCTGGAGTTCTGCACAGTACATACTGGTCCTTGGCAGCTGTGAAGAAAGTTTCCTAGGTGTGGGCTTAGGAATAGTTAAAAGTGATGATGGTCAGAAACTACTTTTTGTATGTAGAGGGATTCTGAAGAATGAGCTGTATTCTGCTTGCATGTCAGTCCCACATCAGAAAGTTACTCCTGCTGTAGGGCAGGATTTAGGGGCAGACATACAATGTTCACTTCATATGGATTTATGCCTTGCTGGTACCAGAGAATCAGTGAGCTCAAACAACAGGTATCTAAGGCTGTCCCACTAAGTGAAAACTGTATTCTGTTATGTCTCTGTCAAAGCCACATTGCAGAAAAGTCCTATTTTTTTTCCTTTTATCTGAAAGTAGAAATTATTTCAAAATCAAAATGAAGCTTGTAGAGAAAAAAAAAAAAAAACAAAAAACACCCCACCCTTTTAATGTTAAAATCAAAATAGTATGCTGCATAAAAATTACTAGCACTTATTATGATTAATCTTTTCTAACCTTTGTTCCTGAGTCCTGCTCATCTTGGCAAATTCTGGTCTGAATACAGGCTTGGGTGGGTTACAACTAAACTGAGTTGAACTTGAATCAAAGTATTTCCTGCAACTACTTTACTTCATGAAGGGATGAATGCTTAGGTAAAAATAAAGCAACTTCTCTACTGGGTATGAACTCCAACAGCCATATCAAACATACACAAGTATGTTTTCATGATAATGTTAAAATGAGATGAAAAAGAAATATGTAACTTAGGTGTTAGCAATTATATATTATTTTTGCAGTGTTTAGAATATACTATGAAATGTCTTAAGAAAGTGCTAAGAGTGGTTGATTTTACAAATTATTTCTGTCTCAGTATTTATATTTCTCTCAAACAGGACAGTACAAATCAATCTTACCTGTTTGTTGATTATGCCTCTGTCAAGATTTGGGCTGCAGTGGATGGTTTTTTTTTGTTTAAAACAATGGACTTTATGCAGACAAACTAGACTGTCTCTAACAGGTTTGTAAAAGAGCTTCTTTCCACAAGATTTGGATGGATCTGGCCTAATATTTGGGTGTGTGTAGAAGGTGGTGGGATATTTAGATGTACAGATTCCTCTGGCTCAAGGGAGCTGGTGGCAGATGAAACCCAGGGGTTAAAAAGAGCTGGACAAAAGAAGAGCAGCAGGAAGAGTGAAGTGCCAGCAAATCTGGGGGATCATAAATATCTTTATTTGAGCTGATTTACACTAGTAGCTCACTGTAACTTCTTACAAGAGGTAAATAGACAGTCGGTGATTTAGAGATGGGGGTGGGGGAGTTGCAGGACGTTTTGTGAAAGGAGACATAAATATGAGGGAGAATATGTCCTACAGGAGTGAACAACACTGACCATATGAATCTGCAACAAAGCAAACATCTGTTTCATGTAATCAATGGAAAAGTTTGTAATCAATGAAGTCTTCAGCAGATTATGAAAATGCTGACTTGATTTGCTGCCAAAATCAATGGCTTGTTGTTTTGGGTTTGGTTTGGTTTTTTTTCAAATTTTAAGAGGTCTGTGTTTGTTTTCTTGTTGTTTCCTTTTACATAGAAGCTTCTCTGTGGATCACCCCTGAAGCTCTTTGAGAAAGAACTGAATGTTGCATCATCCAGTTCAGGTTTCTGTAATTGGCATATCTTCCTTCTGGAGTGAGTTGTTAAGCTCAAGATGGCCACTGTGCCTCTGTGTGTACTGAGACATCCAAGCTCATCCCCCAGCTTGGAAATCTGACTGTGTGCCTTGGTCATGCCTTAATTATGATTGGGAGGAGGTCCAGAGAACTATCAGCTCTCATGGAAAGGAAATCCATGCACACAAGCTTGATGTAGATCCAGCAGGTTCTGGTCAGGCAGAGCGGGGTTCAGAGCCATCTTCCTCACTATCTGCATGTTGCCATTATTTTTTGAAGTTGTTTATTCAAAGAAGTCGTAGCAAGTTCTTCATCTTGACAACAAATTGATTTTTTCAGTGTTACTTACCTTATATTTCAAAACATTTGTCTGCTCATCATTTTGTGCTTTTTAAATTTCATAGTAGAGTTTGCTGTGAATTTTTAAAGCCAAGAAACCTACTGAAAGGATATTTTCTGTGTGCATACTGCAAAACTTGTCCTGAAGGATCAACAGAAATGAACTAGAGGCTCTCTATTAATTCTGAAATGGATCATCCTTGTCCAACACTGGTGACTTTTCTTTTCTGTGCCACACAGCCATCTCTGCACTAGATGATTCTCTCATCCAAATCTCGTTGCTGCTTTATTTCCCTTCCTTTGTTATGGACATAAGTTCTGCCTAGTTTCTTCCTCAGCTGCCACTTCTCAAACCAGATTTTATTTTAATTACTTTTTCTCATCTAATTCCTCAAACTAGATAGGTTCTTTTCCCCCTGATTCCTGTCTACAGAGCATCTAAGTTGCTCAGATCTCCTAGCTTTTGCTGTGTAGAAAGGCTGTGTACATGCTTCTAGACTGCACTACAGCTGTAGCTGTTTGTTACTGTTCAAATTTTCTTCTTAATATGAAGACTGAAATTGAAGAGTAGGTCAGACATCTCTTGTCTTCTGGAATAAGTGCCATTCTTTGTTCCCCTGCCTGAACCTGTTGTGTTTGCCCCAAAAGCACTGTTATTATAAGTTAATGAGGTAAATTCAACTTTCTTTTCAGTACTTCATTATCTAAGAAGTGTTTGTGTCATTTTAGACTTACAGGCTTTTCTCTTAAAGTTCGCATCATAAAGAATGGATGTGTGACATATTCTGGAAATAGTTACAACTATCTGAAATCTTGATGCCAATTTCTTCCTGTTATGTAGCTTACTCTGACATTTAATAGTGCAGGTAAGATTTAGAGGTTTTCATACTCTTTGCCTGCACCTCCTCTTTCTGTCTTGACCATCTTGAACAGAAATATGAAGTGCCTCAAGAGAAAATTCTGAGTTTGTTGCAGACTTCATCATTACAGAAAATGGTATGCCCAGTGCATAAGTTTTCTACCTTCTAGAAAAGCACAGTATGGTTATCATTTTGAATGCAATGTCACCAGTCATTCTGGCATTAAGCCCATATTTGGCTTTGAGCAAGAATGTCCTTTAGAAAAGTATTTTCACTTGATGACCGCAAGGGATGGAAATTTGTTCCTAGGATTAATCACCTGACTTTTTAAACATATATCTTATTATTTATCTATAGACTGTCTTTGATGAATGTTCCAATATGAAAGAAGTAGATATGTAAAGAGTTAGAGTTCAGGAATAAAAAACTAGAACTAGAAAAGTAGCTACAGCATTTTTGCTGTTCCTTGCTAGTTCAATATTGCTGCTATTGTGATACAATCTTTATTTAAATGATCCCACATAGGTTTCATACATTATGTTGTCAACCTATTAGATGGGTGTTTAAGGCATCACATAATTTGAGAATTTTGCATGTAGTATAGAGTTTAGACCCCTTTTTAAACCTTAATGGGAGAACTTTGGACCTCAAAATTACTTCTGTTTCTTTTGCACTGGCCACTGCTGTTAGTACTGCTTTTGTAGCTCTCAGTGATTTTCGTAGGGTTGGTCTGCTGTTGATGCTAATGCAAGTTTAATTTCTTTTAAAGTCATATTTCTTGAATTGTTAGATTCATATTCTGTAGATAACAGAAATATGCCATATGACACATTCTGTCTAGAAAAGTTTTATTAAAGAAAAAAGGAAAACTATCTGCCCTACTACATCTGATACATTAGTATAGTACATTGATTATTCTTGGGTTATTTTGTACATAATTGAAAAGGTAGACTATATTCTGAACATTTAGAAGTTAGAAATTCTAACTTCTCCCTCATTTAAACAGCATTTAGGGGTTGAAACATGCCCATAGTAGTTTTCTGAGGATAGTAATAAAGATGAGAGCTGTCAACTAATTAGTGGCATCAGATGTAACTCTATAACTCTTAACATAATAGTCATATATTAAAAGGAATATGACTAGCACATAAAATCTTAGTAAACAGGTAAAGTCATCAAAAATTTAGTGTCTGTATCCTTCAAGAAAAAAACAACTCTTAGTCTCTCCTAATTTTCTTTGAGGGTAGATTGAAGGCTGAAAATAAGATCTGTAGCTACTTTCTTTAGTTTATTCCTTACCTCTTTCATGCAGTGTCTTACAGAATTGTGTATTTTAGGCTAGCCACAGTTTTATTGCTGACTGTGATGCTACATGGTATGGAATGATCCCTCTGGTCAGTTGGGGTCACCTGTCCCACCTTTTTCTTCTCACAGCCTGCTTGGGAGCAGGGGGAAGGCAGGACAGGGCAAGGGGCTGCGGCATGAGGAATAGAGAAGGCCTTGGTGCTATGCAAGCACTGCTCAGCAATTGCTAAAGCACTGGTGTGTTATCAGCACTCAGTCACAGCTAGAGGAACAGGCAGCTGTGAAGAAAACTGCTTCCATCCCAGCCAGACCCAGTACCCCTGGGATTACAGGAGTCAGACGGGTTTATAAATAGATTAATGGAATTGAAATATAACATTTTGATTCCATTCATATGTCTGTCTTTTCTCTCCTGCATGGCTTGATTGTTCATGTACATCATCGTTGTTAATCTTCACGTGGTTTATTAGTAGTAAGCTTTGGCTATTAAGCAACACTTTATTTTAGCAGTTTGATCAATGAGTTCTCTCAATTACTTTTACACTGATTGATCTCACATCTGAATCACCAGCCCTTGAAGAGATGAGAGTTACAGCTCTTTGAAGTGTGACTTTTGTCACCAAAGAATAACTCATTGACACAACCAATATTGATTGTAGTTGTACCACTATTTTGAAACACTTACGGTAAATCTTCATTTTTTAATTCTAGAGCCACTCAAGAGTTTAAAGGTCTTGGGATTACAGTGCTTAGATTTGTAAATTACTGTGTAGTTCTACCTCTCAAGACCTCCAGGAAAAGCATTCTATAAATAGTAATGTCCTAAAAGAAAGTATAGCCATATTTTTAGAGGCAGGCTGAGTACTTTTTATGTCAAGTTTTTGTTACCTGTGGTAACCAGCCGTGTTCCACAAAAGCAATGTGATCATATGGTGTTGTTACCTATGGTTGTTACAGTTTTGCTAATGTGCTTTTGCTCCCGTGTTAGACTTTTTTCTTACTTCTCATGGTTAGCATGTAAAGTTTTTACCAAACCACTGGTCAGGCAGATAAAATTTTCCATCACAGAACTGAGCTATGTTCAATATATGCTCAGATGTGCGTGGTAAACAAGCTGGAAAGAACATATTTGGATTTTCTAGACTAGTTTAATGCAACTACATGCTTATAAATAAATTCACAACAAAATGGTGCTAAGTTACACTGTACTTCATGCACTAAATCAAATTTCTCCATTAGAGAATTTAGATTTACTTCACAGACCCTATTAATTGTTCCCATGTTGATACAGTCATATACATATATATATATATATATAAAGGAAAACCAGAACATAAATGCATTAAGCTTAAGGATTTAAAGATAACAAAAATCAAGACTTACAGAATTAAGGTTGAATATTTACTCAATCTTGACTGAAGTAATAACTTCTGAAATAGCACTTCATTACATATTAGAATACTCTTTCCCAGGTATCATAGGTAATACAGGGTAACATATCATATATATTATTTAGTATAGCATACAGTTGACAAGCTAAAGGACCTAAAATTCACACAATGAAAGGATAATGTTTAGAGTAACTCTAATCTGTGCACCATATACCTGTAGGGCTAAATTTTTAAAGGGGTCTCATTTTACCCTCTGATTTCATATCCTCAGTCTATTTCATGCATGTATGATAGGATTAAGATACCCATTTTATTACTTCAGTCCCTAACTGATCTATCTTAATCCTTTCATATCTGTCCTTAAAATAAGAGGCCATCTTTAAAAATTTCACCTAAAGTGCTCAATTTTGCCTTCAGATACCTCCATGCAACTTCCATTGAAGTAATTGGAGCTGTGCCTGCATATCTGATGGTGGAACTGGACTCATTGCAATTAAGGTACACATTTCCTGACATAATTAGTCATCTGGAATAATTGCTGGGCCCAGTGTGACATTCTGCATGTGCAGAATTTGCTAGATTGGACTCTGCATATGGGAGATTGAAGATAATGATAACTTTATTTCATGCCTTAAATTTGTAGTTGTAGCGGAATTTTAATGTAGTTTGTTTTACTTAATTTTCTTATTTTTAAATAAGAAATGTGGAAGGAATTCACAGTGATGCCTTTGTATATATTTTCATACCCAACCAGCACACAGACATTCTATCATTTCCATGAGCAAGTTACAAATGGTATGTGCAGGCACAATTGTGATTTGTTCAGTTGCTTATAGTTTAAAATATCCAATCCTGAGTGTACTGCTTTTTTGGTTGTTTTTTTTTTTTTTGACCATGTATCTTTGTGCTGGCAAAGCACAGACAAAAAAATGGATCTGTAAATAATGCCACAGTGAACTAACAGCATAAAAGCCACACATGAGAACTTTAGTACCTCTTAATTGAAAATACATAGGGTACTTACTCTCCAGTAATTTAAAATTCTCTGTGTTTTGTGATTACAAGTTGATGCAGCTTTAATATAATATAGGTGTCTCTCTCCTGTCACTGATCTGGGGAGGGGATCTTCGACTTATAAAAGTTTTATAGAGAGTAATATAAGTGCATGGTTGGCACAAAAGCAGAAGATTTTGTGGAGGTCAAATAAAATTAAATTTGTGACACATAAAAAATTCCAACTTAAAAGTTTATCTGAGATGTTGTAACCTGTAAACCTGTTAACCTGTTAAACCACAATCAATGTAGTGAATACTCCTGTGATTTAGAAGTTACTGATAAATATTTGGGTCTAGTTCTAGAACTGTTAAAAAGTTCCAGTTTTCATGGTGTTGATGTTACCTGTATTGCTTTAAATTTAAAATGCTACAAAGTTAAATAATAGCAGAATATATAGATCCCTCTGAAATTTTTTCACTACCACAAAGGTTAAGTTCCTTGGAGGAAGCCTTCTTCCAGGGGCTTTTACACCTCTCTGTTAGAGCAAGGGTGTCTGCCTGTGGCAGGCACAGCCAGTATTAGTTGTTCAACCTGTTCAAGTTGAAGAGGATTCCCATTATGGCACCACAACTCCTTGGAGGTGCAAGCTTTCTGTTTTTAAAGAAACACTGCCAAATGGAAGTTGAAAACACAAGAACAAATAATTATTTGAAGTAAAGGTGATCATTACAGGGCAAAGTAGTGATTTTAAAGGAAATCTGGTTAAAAAAACCCAAACTACTAGAAAAAGACTGTGGTTTTGATGTGACTGGTTGAATGGAGAAATTATTCCTCTCAAATAGTCTTAGCTATGTTAAATTGCTATTTTTCAAGATAGTAGGAGGAGTCAATTACTTAAAAATACATTTCAATATCTGTTTCATGCATTAATTCTTAGAATGCTACTGTAATATTTTCTACATTTAAACAAACACATGCTTAGATGATCATGGATTTACATCCCCTGCATCCAGAATATTTAACAGGTGTATAATTCAGCCTGCCACAATTTTTTCACTCTTTTCATGTGTGTTGCACCAGCTTTATTATGTGTAGAAATTGGGATGTCTGCCCATTTTCAGGTAAAGACTCTCACAGTGAAAGCGATTGATTTCTGGACATTAGTGTTCCTTTGTTCTGTGTTTACACCCTGCTTGTTCTACATGTTTGTACATTTCTTTGTTTTGTTGAAATGGAAATAAGCTAGAGTTGTTGCTAAACCATTTGTTTTTTCAAAGAAATTTCCTCTATTTTTAATTGATTTTCATTGTGTGTTTTTGCAGCAAGCTTAGTAGTGGAGGAGCGAACGAGACAGATGAAAATGAAAATGCACCGTTATAATCAGACATCAGGGTCTGGTTCTAGCCAAGAACATGAGCGTGAGCAATATACCAAGGTAAAGTCAGTAGTCTTGGAATGATATTTTGGCTTGAAAACTGAAGGCATAAACTTGTTTATTTAAAATATTACATAACCTTCAAGAACACTGTATTTTACAGCCTGATAGAAATGTCTTCAAGTAATAGCTTTTTACCACCATTTTTGCCCCCCTCTGTTGTGCATTAGACTAAGTCTTTGACATCAACTAAAATATATCTGTAAAAGCCAAAATACTTAAAAACTAATTCAGAAAAGAAAGATCCTTCCACAGCTGTTAAAAAGAGACTAATCCCATCTAGTTTAGGAAGTCCTCAGACTTCCAGTCCCTGGAGTTTAGAAAAGGAGGCCATGAAAGTGTTGGTGGGGCCTTGTTGCTGTCTGATGTGTAGAGAGAGCTAGGTCCAATCCCAGATTGCAGATGTTCTCATATTTGTATAATTTTTTTGCATCCTAATAATGTCAGAGATAAACTATTTCTTTTCTTGAAGTACCTACTGATTACTTCTATTTCCTTTTCTAATAAAAGCATAAGAAGTTTCTGTGATAATGGAATATACTGAAATAACATTAACGAAGTTGTATAGAGGGATTTTGTTTTCTTGATAAGGCTAAAATGATAGCCCATAACTTTGTAATTTAAACTGTATAGAGTTCTAAACAAACTGATGAAAATGTCTTGCACATCTGCACTGCTGGTTACAATTCAAGCTGTGCGGAGCTGGATGCTCCTGGAGATACAAGTTAAAATAATGCATAAGTGAGGTACTCATCTAAAAAAAAATCAGAAATTTACTTAAGAATGGTTAAATAGGAAATTTGCCAGCTAATTTTTAATATGTAGCAGATTTGAAAGATTGGTTCAAGATCTTGTTGCAGTTAAATACGCAGACAACTTTAATAACAACTTAAATGAACAGTTCAAAAGGAAGACAAGAAACAAAGCTTTAGGTCCACAGTGGTCAATCTGTGGGATATCAGTGCTGTTAAAAAAACTCAACAGCTGGGGTGGAAATTTCCAATGAGATCTTCTATCAGGAACAAGAATTTGTTTAATTAGAACATCTAATATGCTATGGAGTTTTCTATTACTTTCAAAAGAGGTCGACTCAGGGCAGGAGGGTGAGATGCAGTGTTGTACTTCTCAACCGCTTAACATGTCAGAAAAAATAGTTAAAATAGGGTTGACAAAATTCTCATGAGAGAAAGATAATATGCAATCTGAGGACTTCTGCCATGATGACCAGAGACCTTTGTTCAGATTCAAAGATTTCTGAGTTAGATTATATGTGCTTACAGATTGATTTAAACTTGTGTATTTGACATTCTGAAATGTATTCTTTAATTCTAACTCTCTAATATTTATTATAAGCATCATTTTGGCCCTTCAATATGTTTTTCTTATTTGATCAGCATAGATCCAATGTATGGTTAAATAGTTGTTAGAAAATATCAACCTGCAATATTACAAATTTCTCTTATCCGTAGAACCTTGAGTTTTCCAGGATCTCCTTTTGGTTTTAAATGCACGTAGAAATCAAAATTTAAATCATGATGAGTACTAAATCAAAAGAACACTGAAATTATACTATTCAGAATATTTTTTTCTAAAACTATGAGGAAAATTTTGAAGAAGCAAATTCTCTGTTGGTTGTTAAAGAGAAATATTTTTGGAGTGCCTTGTCTTCTGTATTTGTTTCCCATGCTAAAATGGTAGTAAGAAGAATTGCCCTGGGCTTTAAATGTTTAACTTCTCATGTATTTTCTACATTATAATGTTGGAGTCCTAGATAAGATGGTCCAACATAGAATTAATTTTTAAGTGCTGAGAAAGAATTCTATTAGCCCATTCTAACACGGCAGGATATTCAGTGATGGTGATAATCATCACTTTAAAAATGTTACCAAACCAAACCTTATGCTACTGTCTTTATCCTGAGAAAGTGGTGAAAGAGTCAAGAGAATAATGAAGACAGATGAAAATCTGGACACCTCTAATGAAAATGTAGCTGTTGTGGTAAAGCTGATGACTGAGATTTCTCAGAACCAAAAACCGTACCCAGTTTCTGCTGCCAAAATTTGTGAAAAGTCTTTGAAAGCTGCAGAAACAAGACTTACTTTAAATAAAAAAAAAATTAAAATATTAAATGGTATAATAGGCATTCTGGAATAGTGAAAAATAAATATTAACTGACTGTTAAAGAAATAGCAATTGCAAGTAGAGTTTTTCCCTCTTTAACCAAAATGATTCTTTCTTTCCCAAATAGCAGTTTGCCCACTGCTCCAGAAAATAAATACATTTATTTGAGAAATTATACTGTGCTGAATATCGAGAAACAGTCCATTCTGCATTTCAGAGAAATCAGCTCACATGGATTTGATTCTTCCAATATTTTTGCATTTTCAAATATGCCTGTTTTATTACATATGAAATTCTCTAAACCATTCAAAAATTTTCTTCAGTATGAGATCGTATTTACAATGGTTAATTATGCATATACAAAATAATTCTTGAAAGTTAAATAAGTTTTCTCTCTTATTGAAACAAGCCTTTTTTTGTGACTGGTCCTTTGCAATTTCCAGTCAGTTTCTGATGCATTACAGTTTTGTAATTTTTCCCACTCAGTTTCTCAATTTTCTAGTTTCAGTAAGCAAGCAATAGTTTTCCAAGCATGCACCATGCAGGTTTTGATTTTGAACATCCATTAATGGATTTTGAATAGGTAACTGTCTGCCATGCAACGTTTGTGTATTCTTCACAGAGCTCACATCCTTATTTCCTCCCAGTGCAGTGGAAAGACTCCCTAATTTATGGGAAACAGTTATTTCTAATATTAAAAAAAAAAAAAAAAAATTAAAAAAACACCAGACCTCTGAGAAATTGTCAAAAGTATTTAAAGAAGAACTTTAAACATGCCTGCCTTCTTTCTTATATATTGGTTAGGCTGTAGTGGCTAGTGTGCACGTATTTGTGCTGTTTCAGTACTTGAGAGAATCAAAACATTTGGTGGCATAATTTCAGATGTTTGCAGAGGTGATTTACAGTGTAACACAATTAGCCTTTTAATTCAAAATACACTTAAGATTTTTTTTATTCCAGATGCCACACATAGAACACAAACACCATGCTGCAGCTGCTCCTCCTTCCCATTTTTGGAAGTTCTGTTTATTCAAGAGAGTTACTGATTAGAGCACTGTAGTATGTACTTAAAAAGGATATCACTCTATATTTAGATGCACTACGGACTTAAGACTGTATGTGATTGAAAAGCATTTAGCATAAAAGTGTAATCATGGCATTTGTTCAGTGGCACTGTGGATTTAACTCAATAGTTACTGTCTTAACTCTTGTATGTTTACAGTTATTTTCTAAAGCAGCGGCTGGGTAAGATACTTGGGCTGATAGGAGGCTTATTAAGTAAAGTTTTATGTCATGCTGGGTAAACATCCAGGGCTGTATATGGAAAATGCTTTTGGACATAAATGTAGCGCCTTCTTTTGGTCCCCCTCACCCACCTTGAAGAAAAAGTTCTATATATATTATATTAAGATGGCAGTCACTCCAGTACTGGCTGGATTTCACAAAATTTAGTGGGTTCCATTCATTTGACCTGTGGGCTTCACTGCAGTTTTCTCATGGTTTGACTTGCTCATTTTTACTGTTCCTGTTTGGAAGCTGAGCAGTGTTCATAGGAGTTGGATGCAATTATAGAAGGAGCTCTTTAGAATCACTGGTGCTTGGCAGGCTCTGGACCATGGCATGAGCTGCTCCTAAGACAGAAGCTGGTGGGAGTCAGTGATGAGTCCTGAATACCCTAAGGTGCCAGCTGCTGGGCTGTGAGTGCCAGTGGCATTCAGAGGAACCCTATGTGAGCAATCATAAAACTCAAAGTGCTTTTTGCAGGATTGAGTGTTTTCTGACAAAATAAAAAAAGTGCCTCAAAAGATAGCTGTGGTCTCGAGACTTGTATAAGTCCCTGGAAGAATCTGTGCATCTGGTCAGGATTTCTCTTTCCTCATGTTAATGACTTCATTTTAAAGCCCTTTTTATTTTCTCATTTCATTTCCTAATTCTAAGCACATAATGAGGTATGTATTAGTCAAGGTTAGTCACCTGGGACTTTTTTTGTAGTCTAAGTACAGCATACTCATTTAATTTTCAGAGCTCTGAGCTCTTGTATTCTTCATGGTTTTGGGAGTTAAATCTAGAAATATAAATACTTTCATATTATAAATACTTTCTAATATGAGAGATAATCCAATTATAATGGACGGTTAAATGACTTTTAAGATGTGCCTTATAACAGTAAAATTGCTACCACTGTTAGTCATTAAGGAGCTGTAAAATTATTTGTAAAGTACACTGTTTTGGTTTGTGTCTATGCTCTTCCCACCAATGTTAACACATCTACAGTTCATCATACCCCTGTTTTCTCCTTCTGCTGGTGTGCAAGAAGCAACAGCTCCATAGCTGGTAAAGTCAATGGAAGAACTGCATTCCACCTGTTCATAGACTTCTGGTTTTGTAATTCAGGCAAAGACAGTGCAGATATTTTGGCATTTGAAACTAGCTGCTATTAATGTTTAAAAAAGCAGACCTACTCTTTAGTAATTGCTATTGAAGTGGCTGCAAACTTCAGTGACTCTCCTAATGTGATAAATAGTGCAGCTTGGAAAAGAAATGTTACATAAGCTTGAAGATATAGAGTTGAAAGAGAAGTGATTGCACTGAAAATATATTTCATTTTGAGGCTTCAAAATGCTATAAAGTCTAAATATAACGTGTCAGGGAAACTTATTGCAAATATATGTACAGTTGTAAAGAGCAGCAGTTTTCTGCTTTAAAGAACTCTATCATATTATTTTTTAGCCCAGTTGGAAACCTGCAGGCATTACTGCATTGCAGGTACCTTTTAAGAGGATCTTAGCCCATGTAATTTTTCTCCTGAATGATACATTCAGGTGTATTGCAACAGTAAAATATTCTCATTTTAGTGAGCACTGCTTTGTGGAAGAGAACTATTTACTTCTCTCTATATTGGAAGGAAAAAAAGTTGAACTTTAAAATTGCTTTCATTTTGTTCATCTGTTAGCTGAGATGACTGACTGTCAGACTGTATCAGAGGCAGGTAGGAAATCAGTAGGAAAACTTGTATGCCTCCTGTTGGTGGCATTAATTAGAAGTTGGTGAATTAATTAGAAGCAGCAGGTATAAGAAGGAAAAGCTAAATCCAGAAGTCATAGTAGTAAAATGTAAACTCTGTAGCACTCAGCATTGATTTTCAGCATCACTACTTTTTTGTGCTGATCTCTATTTCTGTGAAGGGAAATGTTTTCAGTTTCTTGGGAATCACAGCCCTGGCACACAGCATAAAAGGGGTAGGAAAAGCTCAGCCATGCCATGAATGTCCTGTTTAGGAAGGGAGGCTCCATGTTTTCTGCACGAGCTGCGATTGCAACACAAGGCAAGTAGAAGACACGGATTCAGTTTTTGTTTTATGTCCCATCTCACTGTAAAATGCAGTGCTTACCAGCATAGGAAAAACTGTCTTTTAGGCCAGTCGTGTATCTACAGAACAATTTGATTTTTCACGTTGCTGGACTATAGGGAGCAAAACAGAGTAAGGATATCTATATAGCCCCCAGTTACAGGGGATGCCACCTGGGCTGAAGACTGCTGCACCAATAAATGGTTTCACCTTGATACTGAACGGTCAATTAATGGGGATGAATCTTCAAACAGCCACTGATAGACAAACTGGAAATTCTGACTTCCCTCCCAGTATTCTAACTGGTAAGCTGCACAACCATGCTTGTTGCTTTCCCTCTCCTCCCTCTCCCCATCTTTCCCAGCCCATACAGATACCCCATGAAAGGTGGAACAAATGCAGTACAAGTGAAACAGAGGGTGTTCTTCATGACACACACAGTCCACCTGTTGAATCATAAGTTGAGGGCTGAACAGCCAGATTCAGGTGTGGCTTGCAACAAAGACCAGCAGTCTATACCTCCCTTAATACTTAGAAGAAAGGCCTCCAGCAGGACAGCTTCCAGAAGTCACTCATCTGGCCTTGGTGGCTCTCTCAGTGGGGTAGTCTGCCTTCTCCAGCAGCAAGTCATGGCTGCTCAGGGACCACCTCAGTCTTCTACCACTGCAGGTTCACTGAATGCACTCTCAAGCCAAAGGCCACAAAGATAATATGGACCTTTTGGTGAGGAAGAGAAGCAATTGGACATTACAGTGGCAGAGGGAAGAAGTCAGATTATCTTCAGCAAATACAAATAAAGCATGGAGGTATTTCTGAAACAGTCTGTTACTATGCTTAAGAAACCCCATACATTTGAAAGAAATTGTGTGGTTATATTTTAAACAAAAAATTTTTGAAACCTCCGTTTCAAAGGAATAATTGTTAGATATAATCTCAATGTATGGGATGGGTGAAATCCATGTTTCACTGAAATCAACAGATTATTATTTAATGGGATGATTTTGCAGATTTCAAATCCGTTTAGCTTAATTGAAAGTCAGATCATTCCACATGTCCAGATGGTTTTCATATTTTTAAATGTCTCATTTAGAGTAGCTTGAAGGATTTGTTAGGAATTCTTTAGGAATTTTTCCCTAAATTTGCATGAAACATCAAGTCTGTCTCAGGACTGGGGCAGTTTAAATTATGCTGGAGAGAATAAAACTTTCATTTTTGTAGCCTCTGAATGTTTATATTTAGCCTAAGTAAAAAGTTTTCAAACTTGCATTTTTGCTTTCAACATTTTAGATTTAGAAGGAAAATATGATATCCTGTTATGAAATAGGTCTGATAAGAATTAGTATGTTTTGTGTTTGCATTTTGGAGTTACCATTTGATCTTGCAGTTTGAAGGATAGCAATCAGCAAAATTTTTTAACAAACTCTACAAGTCATTAATGAAAGATGAACTGAATAAACATAGGAGCGCAGTCTTACCTTAACCCCAATGGGCATTTATATTCAGTAAAGTCACAAATCACTTGTAAAGAGAACCTCCTGAATAATTCCTGCTGTAGTTAAAAATGTTTTTGTTATCAGGGTACTTATTGAGCCCTTTCTGTTACCCATTTTCTTAAAGTTACCTTTAATAAATCAGAGCTTTCTCTCCTGCAGGTGTTTTTACTGAGGCATTGCAAGGACCTCACAGGATACTGCCTAAAATTTTTGCTAAGCAGTGTTCTAATGCACACCTGAAAAACACACTGAGACAGTAAATTTATACAACCTCCATTTGTCCTGCAGATTTCTGTATTTACAATTGGTGCTTAAAATTGTTTTATTCCTTCCCCTTCTCTGCTCCTGTTGACTTCTTCATTTTATCTTCAATGTTTTACCAAGAGGTTTCCAAGTGTGCACAAGCATAGTTGCTGAAAGGCACTGGAGCAGGAGAAGATAAACCTGACTTAAGGAGAGGAGACCTGATGCATTCATCTGTACAAACTCAAGTTTGTGTTTGCCAGGTTTTTGAAATTAAGTCATGGCATTTACTAAGTGACTCAGCCAGCAAACCAGTGCCTAGTTGGAGTTTGGATATTCACACATAGCCACAGATTTGCGTATGATTTATAAATAAATGTTTTATGGCTTGCAGTTTTACAGAGCACACATTTGGAAAATGAACTCCTCTGGAGTGTCATGTCAAAAACTGCTCCTAAGTGTTGATAGTTTTCCTGTAATATACCCAGGGAATTATGCCACTGATTTAGTTTCTTTCTAGCCAAGAGAACCTTCCTCTAACGACAGTAAGTTTTAGTTCTCTGATTCTGAAAATTATTTGGTCCTCATATCTGTATGAGTGAAGATTTAGATAAGTGTGACTGCTAGGATTGAAGTTTCCTTTTGTCTGACTGATGATATGAGTAATAAGAGCATTATGTGATAGATGGTGTGGTGTCCCAGTTGGTTTTAAAAGCAAAGTAACTTCTACCCCTGTCCACATATTCATCCTGCTGTGTCTTCTGCTAATTCTTAGGCATGTGCAGATGTAAAAGCAGCTAGATCAGGGAACTGATCTGCCTGGAAACAAATACTGTGTTTGCTGAGTTAGCTTTCTGCTTAATTAATTCTCTAGTATCACAATACAAAGAGATATTTAGAGATAGAAAATGTACTTTTTCTCTTTTTTAATAGAACTTCAGAATTGAAATCAGTCCCTAATAGTGTCATGTAGCATTACATTTCATTCAGGTTCATATGCAGTTCTATGTGCAGGTATTTTATAGTATGCACTTTTTATATTTTAAAAATAAAAAAGGGTGTGTAGCTAAATGGATGGTATGCATGTGCTTGAGATGTCTGTCTGCTGCATAAATAGTTCATATAAATATTCCATTATTGTGGTTCTAGTGTGCTGAAGAACCAACAGCCTATTTAATTTCCAGTGCATTATTTTATTCCGAGTATCTTCTTTAGTCCATAAATAACCTGTTTGATTTCTGCACTAGACGGAAAGACATTATTTAATGTAAGATATGTCTTTGAATTTCATACAATTTGTTATATCTAAAAACAGTTAAAGGGGATTGTCTTACTTAGGTCATGTGTTGTCTCAATGAATGCACTCTGTTTTGATGAGACTCCTCACCCTTTCTTTTCTTGATCTCTAGTATAATATACAAACAGATCAGTACAGAAGTTGTGATAACGTCTCTGCCAAATCATCAGATAGTGATGTCAGTGATGTGTCAGCCATTTCCCGAACCAGCAGTGCCTCTCGCCTCAGCAGCACAAGTTTTATGTCAGAGCAATCTGAGCGCCCTCGAGGCAGGATCAGGTGAGTTCTCCACGCAGATTCAATTGCACCACACTCCCTCCTTCACTGAGTGCCAGAATAAAACCAGAAATTCTTGAAACTGGATAACCACAACATAGGAATTTGTGAAAAATTTTCTGCACATATAAACTGTCTTCCATGACTGGCCTAAGATGACAATATTTTAGATGCAATAGTTGTGCATCTAAAACAGGAAGCAAACTTCCCATGAGATGATAGATTAATGTACTTATCCCAGTTGAACTTGAGCACAGGCTGTCCTCTCATTGTTGGCTAAGAATCAGTGTAATCAATATGTCAGTAAGGTATTACAGCAGAAACATTACTAGATTTTTTTAGTTAAAAAGTTTTTGTCATAAAGGCTTGGTTTTTATTCCTCAAAGTATTTTCCCTACCTACATGCCTTTGTTTTGCTGTTTTCATATGATAAATTATTAGATTAGAAGCTATTAGAAGCTATTATTCATATAGAAATTTTGATATTTCTTGTTCAAAAGTAGTTTAATTCATTCACATTATCAATAATCAAATACATCTTTCATCCTTGATACTAATCTATTCTGGGGTTAGGGGTTTTTTAGATGCACAGATTGGTTTTTGTTTTCATTTAACCTGATGACAAAACTCTCTACAACTATAATGGCTGCAGGATTACCCTGGTAGTCTCTGATTATATCTGCCAGCTCCTGAACTGTCAAAAATTTGACTTTGGGTGTTGTAAAACACAAGAAGAATTAAGAACTATAAAAAAAATAAAAATATCCCTACTAGGAAATGTACCTGATATAAGTCTGGAAGGTATTTACCGCTCAGAACACTTCTAGACAGACTCAGTGTCTGATAAGATCAGGTGCAGAAGTTTGATATGTTTATGCAAAAGGAAGGGATGTTAGGGAAATGCAGAAACTGGCCTCTATGTTTGAGCAAGGTCCACCTCATTTTCTTCTCAAGGAATGTTCACAAGGATATTTAACATCCCATTTCAGATTGGTGGAGGTATAACCTGACAGCTGCAGTAATCCATGATCCAGCAGAACACTGCAGTGAAACTGTAAATGTATTTCAAGTAATTTCAATTCATGTCTTTAAATACTGCATTTCATTGTGTTCTAGCTTTTCAGTATTTGACTCTTACAAGGGGCTTTTTTCATACCAAAATACCTTATTTCATAGACACAGAATTTTTCTCAACTTGGCCCACTCACAGTGTCTTTGTCAGGTTTGACAAAAACGGGATTTTTTTTTCCCCATAAAAATGTCTAACATATTTTATCAGAAATTTTCCTTGAGTTCAGAATATCTGATCATAAATATCAGGACTAGAAGAACCAATAACCTTGTGTGAGCCTGGCAAGGGCTAAACCTGAGGTCAAATTCTCAACTTCTTCCATTCTTAGGAATAGCAGAGCACTTTGGGTACAGGTGGGGTGACCTAATATACAAAGCCAAGTGTTTGCAGTGAGAGTTCCAGCTCAGCTGCGCTCTAGAAGCAAGATGTAAATTAAAGTAAAAGCAAAGTAATGTGAGATGTAATTGGAATTCAGATGCCTTCCCTTTCTGATACTGTCTACAGAATCCATACCTCAGAAATCAGACGTTTTATGGTTGCTTGCTTTTATCTTCTCCAAATTCAGGTAGTATTTCCATAGTAAACAAAATGTGTAGGAATAACATACAGTGCAGTTTCTTCAGCAGAAATATGAGGAAGAAATGAAAAGATTTGGGACAGGGTTGATTGTATTAGGAACAATTTTTTTCATCTTGAGATTCATTCTGTGTAACTCTGGCTTTAAAAGCTATGTATCTTCAGTGGAATTCACCTAAAAATAGTTTTTATTAATTTCTAATAATATTATTAGGAGTTAAACAATAAATAATAAAATAGAACAATAAAATAATATTATTTTATTGTTTTTTTAGCTTACCTAAGACACCATTAAAGAGAAGAAGACACCTGGTATCTTGGATGGTTCACCTCATCTTCAGACAGGTGTCGAAGGCAGGGGAATCATACTTTTCTAGCATTAATTGTTGAAGAAACCCTAGATGAATTTAGATTGGTTGCTTTAATTTCTGACACTTAAGATTAAAAGGATTCTTTCTCTCAATTACTAATGTTTCTTTAAGGTCAAGGAATTAGAAATTTTAAGTTCAAGTTGGATTATTAATTTGAAATTAAAATTTTACTTTTGCCCCTCCAAAGAACCCAATGTTGACACAAGCAGGATGGGATAGCATAGTTGAGCAGGAATGGTAGCATTCTTTTGTCTACCTGTTTTTGTCATTCTGAAACCACCTATCCAGGATCATCTTTATTTGGAAGTGTGTCAGGCCAGTGGCCATGGCAACTGTGTGAGCGTAATGTTACGTTTAAGGACTAAGTTTGTTGAACTGCCTTTTTTATGCACCTACTTCTGTTCTCCAGATATGTTCTAGAGATGAACCTAGTAAGTATATAGAAACTCAAAGGAGGTGGCTCAGTTCTAGCCATTTCACTAAATTAAGTCATTCAACAAGTATGCTTACCCTGAAGGTTCAGTCTGGGGTTCAGATGAGTAACCTGAAGTGATTGATGCAAGTTCTAAATATAAGTATATATAAGTATATAAATAAGTATATAAATAAGTATATAAAATAGCTTCTTGCTTTCTAATTTGTTTAGCATTTTCAGGTATGTGTTATAAAAAATGGCTTTGCATGGATAAGCTACTCTGTACATTAAATAACTCAAAACTCTTTATTGTTACCATCCTGGAAAGTCTGGTAAACTGCAATTGCTCTCTAGTTGGAAGTGCAGAAAAAAAAAAAACAGGAATACCAGAACAGCAAGTTCTGGGACTTTCAATTTGAATCAGAATCAGATTTGTGAATTTGGAGTTGGTATGTATTTGTTGAGTGAAGCCAAATGACCAGTCCTTCTTTATGGAGATTTTCTTTCATCAGTCATGGTCTTTATGCATTCATAATGCAGTCATGCGGTACTTTGTGCCTGCATATGTTGAAGATTTTACTCAAATATTTCTCACATCCTAAATGTAGCAGAATGAAATTTTCTCATGGTTTAATGCAAATGATTGATAAGTAAGAACCCATGATGATTAATCAGCATGATACAGGCTTGATCAGACAAAGAAAGACATTTGCTGACTTAATTAAAAATTATGCCAGATGATGTCATTGCATCACTTTTTGTTTGTAGCCTGTTTATGCAGGGATACCTGGACTTCTTGGTGCTGTTAAGTAGGGAACTGTCCTGCATGGTAAAGGTGAGGTGGAGGCTTCTGTTTTGGAGGAATAACAAGCTACCATAAGGTGTTTCACTTAAATCTGATTTAATAAAATCTGCTAAATTTATTAATGACTAAATAACTTTTTTTAAGGTGAATTTGTGTCACCGTATCTGGATTTCAAACAAACTGCCCCTGCATTAGGAACATTAGTGTTATCTCTCATTTTAAATTTCAAAACCACATCTTACTAATAATTGTGGTTTTTATCTTGATCAATCTGTGATATAATATCATTGTCTGTGCCAAATTTTAATCTGTTTCTACACGCTTTTTAAAATTGAATGCTTAACTGTAATTAAAATATTTTATATGAGCTTATCAAGGAAAGAGGATAATGTAATGAGTTGCAACAGTGGATTTAAATCAGTTCTAATTTATTTCACATGTTGTGCCATGCCACTGAATTGCTTGTATCACAAACTCATATATGGCTTTTGGGATTTATGTTCTCTGTATGTCACTGAAGTTTGTACTGTCAGGCCCTACCTGACAAACATTTTCTTCCCTGATTTCCAGAACAGAGTATACAACTTTCATGTAGCTGTTGTTCTTTCAGTACACTGACACCTAACTCCATTACACTTAAGCTTTGAAACAGGAGTAATGGAGTGGAGAAATGATGATTTGTGATCAAGTGAGGAGGTGGTTGGTGGTTGATAGGCAATGGCTGCAGAGAGATGGGGACAGCAAGGACCTCATAAACAACAAAATTGGGCAGGCAGGAGCCACCGAGAGTTTATGGACATGGAAAAGGATGTGATTGAGAGAAGAGCATTTAGGGAAAGCTCTCATACCTTTTTCTGGGAAATCAGCACAAGCGTATGGCTCTCTGGATGGCCTGTGTTCTAAAGCATGGGGAACCAGCAAGAGGAATTAGAGGTTTGTTGTGCAGCTGCAGGGCTGTGGTCTCATCCTGATCACAGAGACATGGTGGGATAGCTCTGGAGTGCTGCAATCCATGGAAGCACAGGGCAGGATAGCAAGAAAGGGGTGTAGCCTTTCATGTGAGAGCATGAGAATATGCAGGGAGCTCTGCCTAGAGATGGGTGATGAACCAGCTGAGAGTTTATATGTCAAGATTAACAGCAGAGTTAGATGAAACCTTCTTCCTATTGTAGGTGCTGCTTTTTATGGAGATCTTAAATTATCCTGATATCTGATGGTTGAGCAATGCAGTAGGGGACAAGTAATCCAGGAGGTTTCTGTAGTGAATGACTGGATGGAAAGTCTGATGACTGGAGGGAAAGTCTGGAGGACTCAGCAGACATGATCTGATCTAGGAATATTTAAGTAAACTGGACATGTACAAATTATTGGCACATGACAAGGTGTACCCATGAATACTAAATGAGCTGGTGTTGACTGATGCCATTGCAAGGCCAGTCAATAATCCTTGGAAGGTGGCACTCAAGGGGATATTCTTGAAGACTGGAAGAAAAATCATCACTGCTATCTTCAAAAAGGGAAAGGGGTCTTGGAAACTGTAGGCCTTAGCTCAGTCTCTGGGTAGGCGATGGAACAAGTAATCCTAGAAACTATTTCCAAACATACGTGTAGAATAAGGGGATGATTGTGGACAGTCAGCATGAATTTATAAAGTGCAAATGGAGCCTGACCAGCCTGATGGCTTTCTTTCATTAGTTGACTAACTTGATAGATGAGAGGACAATATCAGATGTTCTCTATCTTGTCTTTGGTAAGAAGTTCAACACCCTGTTCTAAAACACCCTCATAGACAAACTGGGGAAATAACAGCCTGGGTAAGTAAACAGTGAGGCAGATTGGAAACTGGCTGAATGCCAGGCTCAGGGGATTGTGACCTGTGACACAAAGTCCAGCTGGAGGCAAATAATTTGTGGTGTATGCCTGGGGTCAACATTATGGCAGTACTATTTAACATCTTCTTTAGTGTTTGGAATGATGGGGCAGAATACACCTTCAGCAGGTTTGCAGACAGCAGAAAACTGATAGGAATAGTTGGGATGTAAGACTGTTGAGAAGGACCTCAATAGGATGGAGAAATGGGCCATTAGGAACCTCATTAAGTTCAACAAAGGAAATGGAAAATCCTACAGCTGGAGAGCAGTAACCCCATGTGCCATTGTACCCTGGGGATTCACAGGTAGTTTGATACAAATTATAGCAGTGAGGGGCTAGAGAGAGTCTGGAGAGTCTTCTGACATCTTCTCAGGCTTCCCAGTCACGCTGCTTGTTACATCATAAATCTGTGTGATGTGAGTGGTGCAGTATGGTTGGTCACTCCTTCCCCACACTCTCTTCAGACCAGGGCTGCAGCCACCCTTCTCAGCACACCGATTCACTAAAATGCAGCACTACTGCACCACAGAGAGCCAGCTGAGCCAGGTTTTACTTCATGTCATAGCAGTGAAAGAAAACAACACACCAAGGTTTTTCATGCATTTGATGAGACCGAGATCTGTGTTGAAATATAGACTCATTAATTTCATGTTAATTACAAAAGTAATTTAAATCTTTACATTGAATTTATGCCACAGTGACTAAGGGTGTAGTCAAGATACTTAACTCATGAAAAAAAATGAAATGTGACATATTTTAATTATTGGTATAAATATTGCAAACGGAACTAGTGGAGGCAACAACAGAAGAACACTAAAGCTTGTTCATCACTAAAAGTATATCAACTGGAAAAATGGAAACAAATTCACAACTAATTTCAGACTGGCTTTGTGGAGGATATTCACTATGCCACACTCATTATCTAAACCTGGGAGAAGATCCTGAAAATGTGTGGAGTACAACAGACCTTTTGTACCCTTCTTAAGTTTGATCTCATATTTATAAACAAACCAGTGTAAAGGCAAGTTCACCATATATAAAGAAAGGACTGAACTATATAAATTTGCAGTGGAATATGCAGTGCTGGAGCCTAGCATAAGGGGCATCTGTTTCTGTATACTATTTAAAATTGGGTATTCCTAGGGTTTATAGCTCTAATTACTGGTATTGTGTATAAAAATAAAAGTTATTTTAATTATTCAGGGTGTTATCAACTCAGATCCTTGTTGGGCAAAGGCGACAGCATGTACTTGGAATTCCAATGTACTTGGAATCAAGGTGGTTCCTCATTCTTGGATTCTGAGAGCCTTCAAGCTGTTATACTAGAAGATATAGTAGATCATCTTGTGTGCTGTGTGTGCTGTGGCACTGCCAAACAGATTTAAAAAAGCTCTGAAGTAGATGTTAGCAATATAGGAAAAGCTGGATCCTATCAACTACAAATCTCCACAGCTATACAGACAGTGGTGTGGCAATGTCAGTCTGCATCACTTTGAAAGCTGGTCCTCAAATGACATTTTCAAAGGGGTGTTTCCTGGGTTTCTGCTTAAATTCTGCCATATACAGCATTTCAAAGCATCACTGTGGAAGGTCTGTTCCATATTTGTCAGGCCTAAAGCACCACAGAGTCAATTACAATCCTGCAGCAGTAGCAGAAATGATTAATTCTGCCACATTCTGATTCATAATTCAGTTATGAATCAGATCAACCTTTTCAGTTGTCACAATTATAAAGAATCTTGAACCAAGTTCTCATTTGCTATTTATTTTCCATATTATACCTGCTTCAAAGTATAAGCTTTGAAGCTTATCTTCATAGCTAAGATCTTGCAAATTTACAGATGGCTGCAGTTGCAGTTTATCAGCTGAGCTATGGATCACCAGAATCAATGCTTCAATATAATTTGTTTTTAATCAGCTGTCAAAGCGTCAGTGCAATGGTGCTCATTGAAAAGTTACTCGTTTCTTTTCTTAATGTGAACTGGCATGGCTTTGGAGACATAATGTTCTCTTTTCTGAAGTTTCCATTTTTAATAGTCAAAATCCTAAGTTCACAATTTTTTTAAAAATTATGTATCTGCAAATTGAACTTGACTTAAGAGTATTTATTGACCTGGATATTTCTTTCTCTTGACAAATTGTAGATCCTGCAATTTTCATGTACAAGATTTTTTAAGATGAGTAGGCTATATTTCTCATAAGTATGAAATCCTATCTCTTCTATGTATATTGGAATTCCTCCTTTCTAAGAAAGAAATAGAGGTACTAGAAGTAGTCTACACTAATTATTAAAGTAATTAGTATGTTTACAATGTAATATTTTGTTTGTATTAAAATGTACAAATAACAGTCTTTTTTTTCTGTATTGGAAATTTGTAAGCCAAAATACAGTTTAGAAGCCGAAAAACCAATGTGAATTTCACAGGAAAGTAAAAACCTGTGAAACTCTTTAACAAGTCAAGGTAGTGATGCATTTTTACAATAATTAATGCACTTTTAATGGTTATTAATAACATTATGCTGTGGAACACACTGGCATTATGGTAACATTTTAAATCTGGGTTTTAAAAGAACAGTAGTTCATACCTTCATTTAAAAACAGGGAGACTTCTTTGTGTGCTTGATAAACTGATACCTTAATTCAAGTTCCTTCTAGAGGAGTACATGATCTTTGCCAACACAGAGAGGTATTTTAAACAAAAATTTAAACTCCTTGTCTAGTTTTTATGTACACCAAAAGCTCAAGCTGATGGAAAACTTGTCAGTCTTCATGTAGCTGTGCTGAGTAGCAATAAGTAGATAAAAATAGTAAAATAGAGAAACATGTATATAAGAACAAACAGTGCAGGTCTTGAAAGATGATACAGTTTTATTACAGTGCAAAATGAAATTTTTAGTTATTGTAAATTCCCTAGCAGGGTTAGCAAGGACTAAGAGCTTCACAGATGTGGACAATTGTGTTCTAGCTGTCATCTAAACTGATAAGTGAAGGAAGGTTCTTTTAAAACTTCAGGATGGTAATAGTGTTCATTTTTGCAAAAAAAAAAAAAAGAGTATTTACATAGCAAAAAGCCTGATTTTGATGTGAAGCCATAGGGATAAAGCCTTCTCTCCACTTGCTTAGAGAATGAGGCAGGAATTGTATAAAGATAAAGAATGGTCTTCTCACTTGCCTAGTTTATTACTGCTCTGGGAAATTAGTCTCATAGTTATTAGCCCCATAGTTTTTATGTGATTAGTGACAAGTGATTTCAGACATGTCTCTGTTGGTGGTTATATGCTTCCCATTGCACGGGATTTTATGTGTCTTGATGCTGTGGATTCAACATCCCCATCATGTGGGAAGTTTGGAGAAAAACTCACAAATGATTCTTTAAGGTATTTTCTCTACAAAAGTGGAGAGGATAGTGAGTGTTTTCTGGCTACAAATGATGAACTGAACATCTTTTAGGGGGATCATAATATAATACTTCTGATGGGATATTGAAAAGATTTCTTTTGTTCAGTTTCCACAGGAATTTTTAGGAACTGTTTTGTTTTCAGAAAGAGGCATAAAAATAATTTATTCTTCAGTTTTCTTATTCTCTTTCTACTTCCGAATCACAATGAACTCTTTCCTTCCAGGGATTATTGTCCATTATACCCTCTGTATTCCAGTCAGGTGACTTTGTCTTGAGCCTGCTGGCCAACAAACTTGCAGCCTCCCTGCATCCTGGACTGTCTAGCTAATTTCTCCCAAATGCAGAGTAGGCAAGAGGTGCAATTCCTGGGAAATACTGACTTTCTGCCTCTGACTTGGAGGCAAAATAGTAATATTCAGGAAATGTACAATCTATTTAGCAGCAGGGCCTATGAGTGAATGCAATGACACTTTGTAACAGGAGAGTTTCCTGGTATCTTGAGAGCTGATCTCTTAGAAATCTCTTAACATGAGAGGTATGACTTAAATAAGTTGTTTTACCAAATTGACAGGTACTCAAAAGAATTGGCAGGTACTCTTTGTGCCAAATAGAAGGATCGACTCATTGGAATCTTTCAGTCAGGCACTAGCCTCTTCTCAAAGTGAAGTGAATTTATAATTTTGGTTTTGTTGTTTGTTCTGGAGTATTGTTTGGTTTTGGTTTTGGTTTTTTCTTGTAATTTCCTTCAAAATGGCCAGGCAATCTGCCATGGTATATCAGCTGGAACTTAGAGCATATAAAAGAAGAAATTCAACCATGGGCAGAAAACAGACATGGAAAATTTCCACCTAAATTTTTCATGTTTGACAAACAATAGATACAGGTAACGCACAAGGCATTTTTTGTCTAAAATCTGCAAGCATCCACTGCAACAGCTGAAGTAAATTGCCAATCCTACTTTGTTTCTGATTATCCAAATCACTGCAGCTAAAAACCAAACTCCAAAATAGTTTCATTAACTGTGCACTTCCCAGTTTCATTAAAGAGAAACTCACTGAGCATGTGCTGTGATTAGTTAATATCGCTCCTCAGGTGATCTGTCTTGGGGCAAGGACAGGCACTCTGATGTAACCTGAGTGACAACTTTTTTCCTTTTTCAGGGGGAAATAGAGGGCAGTAGCCTCCAAATTATTGCCATGAAGGCAATATAAATAAAAACATTTTAGATAAGCTGCTTAAAAAATATAAAATATCCTCTTTACCCCCAGAGAGTATATTACAGATGGAAACTTCTTGTTCTGAGGTCATTTATGTACAACACCAAGGTGAAGCCAGAGTAATTAATGTTCTAATTATTCATTATCTAAAGATAATGATTTTTGAAAATCCATCATTATAAACTGCTTTATGTATCTGTCAGAGAGGGAGGGATATGGAGTCTTTAATCCCTTCAGAACATCTGTACATGAAAAATGTACTACGGAGCATTGCTTCTGCATTTTTAATTATCTAATTATGTTTCCTCTTTCAAAGGAGCTGTCACATCACCAGCAGTCTTTCTTAACAATTTGAAAAAGATGGAAAAATTATTTTAATTGGTTTTTCATTTAATTACCACAGTTGATAAAGATGAAATATAATCCATAAACTTTTAGTTTAAGGACATGATGATAATATTTTAAACAGGCAGTACTTGTTATTTTTAGATTAAAAAAAATGTAGGAAAATAGTTTTAGCCTTGACTCAGACCTCAGAGTACTTCTCATTTGTTTATCTTCATCTCAGTTTACCAAATTTTAAAAAATTTTATCTGCATGTTTTTTGTTAGCCCTGTCCCATTTAGCTTTTCAGATTCTCCTCCTGCATTTCATATTTTGTTGCTATTGCCTGTTGCTATTACCTGCTTTTGAAAAGGAGCTGTGAGCAATCTATTTGATATCAGTGATGTAGCATTTTTTGCATGAAGAGCAGTGAGACTACAGGTACATCAGTACCTTGTGCTTTAGAGAAAAACAGCTGGGAAAATAACGTTTTTCCTGAATGTCATGCAAAGAAAGAAAAACTGGTTAATTCAGCTTTCTTGATACTAAAGAAAGCTTCCTTCAGTACTGAGCTACACATTTTTGTATTTGTCATACACATGCACATAACCCCAATATCTATTTTCTTGATACAGATTTAACATGTACATCCTTTCTATATTTGGTACACTTTAACATTAAATATATGGGGCCATGTGCAGTCAAGTTTGGGTCATTTGAGCTGTTTGCCCTTTGATTCACATGAGCCTTTCCACATCAGCTTTAATAGCAATAGTTAACCCTGAGCAGAGCCCCTGGGGTGGCTGCTTTTGTGTTGGCTTCATTTTATGATTCATGTAATTAGTTGGCTTGAGGCTGATGGTGCCTTGGGTATGTGCAGGCAGACACACGGGCTGCCACATACAGAGACAATTGCTCTGCTTGTTTCAGAGAATATAAATTAACTTGAAATGTTCATGGCCAATAATGAAAATCTGCTTATCTTTTGCTTGGAAAATAGTTTAAATCTGCTTATCTTTTGTAATGTTCAGACTCACTTTCTGAATTGTTATTCTTTTGTTTCATGGAGAAATGCTAGTTTTCCAAGTTTAAAAAGGAGAAATCTGTCAGAGATGTGAAGCTGGCACAATTCAGTGGGCAGTGTGCTCCTGAGAAAGGCATTTTCACAGCTCAGATTCTGATATACTGTATTCCAATATGGAAATTTGCTGATCTTCCTAAGTAGGATTTTAACCAATTTAGCTCCCAGAGGAGGCTGCTGCAACCAAATCTTCCCCAGCCCTTACCTCAGTGAGAGTTTGCACATTGAACAAACACAGTAGGGCTGGGGATGTGCCATCCCAGAGGGAGCAGCTGTGTCACTGAGTGGCACTTCTATGCAATATAAGAATTTTGTCAGCAGCAGATATAACTTAAAAATTACTTACAAATCTTCAAATATCTTTATACACCAGCAGGACTCTAAAATGGTGACTTGACAGCAGAAGCAAGGGTTTTTTTGTGATTCTGAAAGTTATTTCATAGATCTAGTATATGATCAATGTGCATGTTAAATCAATATATAGTTCCAATTGGAACAGACTGTAACAAAATTATTATTTGATTGAACCAACTTTTATGGTGTAAAAAATTCTTTTGACTATCTAGAGAGAATTACAATATAGGATATGTTTTCCCTTTGGTTTTTAAAGCACCATGGTTCAATTAATTTATTAAATGCTAATAAATATAAATACTTATTAAAAATTGTACAGTATTTTATCATGCAGAAAATGTTATATATAATATAAAATATAAATATTTTCTTAGAACAACAGAGAAATTCACAGATAAGTAATTGTTTGTATTTATTGATTATATATCATATAATACTCATAACAGGACACTTTTTTTTTAGAAATGTAATGTTTCTCATTATAAAAATACTTTCCCTTTGGTCCAGAGCTATTATGTGTTTAGGAGATTATTAATATTCATGGGCTGCCTCATTGCAAAAGGGTGCCATAGGGGCTGTGAGTTAGTACGTGATGCTGCATTCGGCAGGAGAGAGGGGAAGCGCAGTAGCTTGTGCTGGTGAGGGCCAGGGATTCTGCTGAAAGATTCAAATTGCTGCAACTGTCTGCAAAGAACTTATAACATCATCTGCACAGCAAAGAATACAGGGCATCATTTATTTACTCATGGCTTGCATTATTGGGAAAATGGGTGGAGTGAAAATGAGGGCTCATGAAAATAAGCACCTAAAGTATTTTTTTATACATCGTCAGTAATTCTATGAGAAGGAATGAAATGCTGTAATTTTAGCAATGGCTAATCATTTCAGATTTTTTCTGTGAAAGGATATACTTCCAGATATTACATAGGTGAGTTTATGGACAAGTATTTTTCTAGTTTTCTTACCACTGTCTTACTATCTTCCTTTTCCAGGTGGAATTTACAGGTATTTTATGTAATTACTGAGAGATACTGAGTGCATATCTATATACCAATTTTCTCAAATCAAATGATTTGTCCCGTATGTTTTTATGGATCTTGAATGCATATATAGTAGTTATCTGTATATAGAAAGATATATAATGATTTAATAGAGGTACTTGGCATGATTTTAGTTCTATATAGTTGTGTATGCTCTACTTTAATATAACCAAGTGTAATACACAGTGCTTTTGTAGTGTTCTCATAGAATTTGCTTCAGGGTTAATTTTTATGCTATCTTGTAACACAAACTACTCTTTGAGTAAGTTTTTTGTCTTAATAGCTTGTTCCTTGTTCCCACAGATACAACTTTCAGGTAGGGACAGCTTGCAAAAGTGAATGTGTTGCTTTCTTTCAGAACTCTGATGGCTGACATGTGAATACAGTCTTGATGTTGCCTTATGTAGTTCAGATACAACTTTAGATGGGATCTGTCTCAACTACATAAGTTTTGGAAGGAAATATAACTTTTTTCTCTTGGTAGAGGGACCAGTGTCTTCCCTGCTGATGCAGGAACCTGGGGGTAGTGTCTGACCCCAGTTCTGGGGAGGCTCCTGTGCTCTTGCTGGGGTTAGAGAGAGGTTAATTCCTTAGAAGTTATCTAAAAAAAAAGTCAAAAATCCAATTACTCTATTTCTGTGCTCAATATCCAGAAGTAATACACAGGCCCATATAGATTGTCTTGTAACCATTCTTAATATGCACTTCAATTACGTTGTTATGACTGTGATTAGAAATTGTTAGAATTAACATAAGACTTTTGATGAACTATTCATCATAAGAATTGCTAAGATCATAAAATAATTGTAAATTAAAATTTAGTAGATTAATTAATTTATGACTAAATGGACTATACTGAAAAATGTTACTCTTAATTATCTTGCTACAGAAAACAATATTTATTTATTGTGTTATGATAACTAGGTTTAAATATAATTTGATAATTTACCAATTTTAGCCACAGGCCTGCAAAAACTTGCATCTGCATTTAAACAAACGTGTTAATAATCCCAGCAAATTTGGAAAACAAAAGAAAAAAATTAGTTATGCTATATAAAAACAGTTAAGTGCAAAGGGATATATTCATGCAGGTCTTTTTCTTGGTTGTGCTTCATAAATTAAACTCTAACAGTAGTGAAGAAAGAAGGAGTATGAGCTAGGAGCTTTTTCTTCAAGTGATAATCAGTAATGTAGTGGTAAAACATTGTGTTTTAAGGGTACTCAATTAGATGGCATAAGAATGCGAAATTTTAAATGCCCATTCTTTTGAGACTATTTTAGTTAATGAAAAATAATAAGCTAGCACAGGGATTAGATAAACGCAAAGAAAACTTAATGTTAGCTTTGTTATGACAAGAGGAAGTATTGGACAGCTGTAAGATACTGTCCCATTATGCCCATTTCTAGCAAATTAATAGCTATTTTGTCCTAGTATACTAGAACATATTTCCAAAGAATGTATGGCTTCATATTTTCCAGGTAAAAGCAAGTATAAGATTAAATTGAATTCTAAATTTTGCGCTTTTTAATTTTTAATTAAAATAAATCTTCTAGTTCCCTCTACCTGTTGCAAAGAAACAAGAATGAAATTTATATGAGTCTGTGGAAAAAGCAATTTTTCTATTATTCAAACTTTCCATGCTCCCTGAATTAGTGAATTCATGTGTCAAAAATGTTTTTTTCCCAAAAGTTACAATACTATCTTTCATTGTTTCTCAGCTAATGGATATCACTGCCTCCTAAATACATATCAAATAAAGTGAGATTAGAGCATTTTGGGTACAATGTAAAAAAAGAAAAGTGAAAGCCGGCATTAAAACATTGTGATTTTACTATTTAGTATTATATTCATAAACACCTGAAATTTAGCAGAACAAATTCAATAGTATGGTAAATAATTCTTTATTTGCATGGCAGATTTTATAGTCCATTGAACTTTAGTGCTGGAAATTACAGGTTTATAGATTAGTATGTTAGCATGTTAATATGGTTCAAATGTCAACAGATGCCCTCAAAAGAAGTATTTTCTGTTTCTTTCCTCTCTCTTACTGACATATTGATGCATAAACTCAAGAATTGACAGAATTGACAACTCCAAGGCTTAAAAATGGGAACAAGATTACTACAGAAGGCTTTGTGTAGGGGCCATTGTTGACAGCGTAGAAACAGTCACTGAAATCCAATTCCAAGTGCTGTTGGAAAAAAAATATCCACTTGGAAAGGATTTGTCCATGTCTAATCAAAGTAGGAAACAGGATGAAAATGAGGTCTGTGTGACTCCACCCTCTCCTTGAAATAGTGAAGTGTCTCTTGCTCCACAGAAGAAACAGTTAACAGTGTTGCCTTCTATCACCCTAGAGACCTTTTCTTTGGTATTTGTAAATGTGTGGAAGATGGTATTTTTTGAGTTTTCCTGGGCTTTTTCACCAGCTAAAATTCTTCCTGGAATGACTGAATATGTTTGTGTGCGTGCTCACATTTATGTGAGAGTGTGTGTGCTGGGGGAGAACGGTGATAAAAGACAAAGGATTTCTAGACAGAAGCATCAAAATTTGTATGTCTTCTATATTTGCCTTGCAAACTCAAAAGCCAGTCAGTAAAGTTTCTCTGGGACAGGAGGGGACATGACAGAACATGTTTTAAGCTCAGAGTACCTCAGGTAGTCCACTAAAATGTGTTCTTGAATACTTTAGTGCATCAAGCAGCTTGTTCTGTTTGACAGAATAGGTGATTTTTTATCTGAGCTCAACAGGAGCAGATTCTAAGTGCTGAGGATAAAAACCTCTATGTAGAGGTTGATAGTGATCTTTCTATTAAGTGTTGTCTATTCAAAGACTTTACTTTTCCAACTTCTATTTTTATGTGCTCTTACCTATGGTCACACATTAGTAACTCTTGGTAACTGCCAGTGAAACAGGGCTACACTGTTATAATTACATTTTAGGGATACACTTTTTTATACTTTCCTGGACCTGTCTCGGGACAGGACTGATTCAAATTCCAGCAGGGCCCAGATCCATGGAAGTTACAGAATATCATATTTTCTTCCATTTCTCCCCTCATTTTTCCCTGGCCTGATTTCTTATCTGTCTGAAACTTGCCATGACATAAAGAAGCCTCTAACACCACTCTTTCTAATTTTGACTTCAGCAGAGGGAGTGAGGGGTGGGTGGGAATGGGGACAAGAGCAGGCCATTGCATCTGCTGGGGAGGAATATTGCTGGGAGAGACGGCAGGACTGTTGGTTGACAAATAAGTTTGACTTCAAAATACTTAAAAACTGAAAAAAAAATTCCTAAAATAGCATGTTACCAGTAGGTCTACTAATCAGCAATAAAAGGTCAAGGAATTTCCTGCACGCCTGGCTGATTTAACAACTGCATCTGAAGTGAGTCCAGTGCAACTTAGATTTCTGTGTCTCTACAGAGTGACAACTAACTTTATCTTGCCATTAGAGCTAGGGCACTGCTTGGTCACAGCAGACTTAGGAGTGAGTATTAGCATGTCCTGTGTGTATTTGAGACTGTTCTCTAAAATGTGTTTGTGAACACTTTATCCTGCCTCTATACACTGGAGCAGAGAAAGGATTTGTATGGAAACGTCCAAATGCAATTCAGTAGCTAAAGCAACTCAAACAGGACTGACAGAGTGATCAATTTTTGTCAGTCAATGAAAATTCTAGTTATTTGGGATTTTGCCTCAAAATTATTTTGCTTTCATACTGTGATTATTGCACTTACTTTTAATGAAGTGAGAGACTGAAGACCTAAAAAATACTACTATTACATTATCTCTGTGAAATGTATGAAAATTTAGATGATGATATCTTCATTTCTGTTAGGTCTTAAGGCTTTGGTGAGCACTACTGATAAGATGCATGTGTTAAACTGCTGGCCCATGACAATTTTCTTTGGTTGTAAAATTACTGTTTTATTTGTTTCTGTATTGTGGAGATATAGACAGGAAGGCTTCACATAACTTTAAAATGTTTCTCTGTCATTCTGAAAAACATGAGGAAGTGTTCATTTTATTTATTTCCCTCAAAGAAGTGGAGAACAAACAATAGTATTGGAAATACGTACTCTGAGGAGCATCAAATTAAGCTTTTACTTATAACCAAATAAATAATAACTTGTACTTGCAACCAAAAAAACCAAGTAAATGGAAGCGTATCAAGACTTAAAATTAATTTACTGAAAAAATAGAAAAAGGCTTTTGTAAATGCTGTTACACAGACAAATTAACATGTTTGTTTTTACTTTGTAACTGTAGTACATTTACTCCTAAAATGCAAGGCAGACGGATGGGGACTTCAGGGAGAATCACTAAGAGCACAAGTGTGAGCGGAGAGATGTATAAGCTGGAGCACATTGATGGGAGTCAGTCGGACACGGCTGTCGGCATGGTTGGAACAGGTGGGAAGAAAAGGCGTTCCAGCTTTAGTGCCAAAGTGGTTGCCATAGTGTCTCGAAGGAGCAGAAGCACATCTCAACTTAGTCAAACAGGTGAGTGAGACACACACTCTTTGGAAACAGGACTCTCACCAAACACGGTTTACCATAATTTCATCTGTGGCATCTGTGTTACATGTATATGCATATAGACCACTCAAGAGAGAAGATTTTCCAGCTGTAAATAAATTTCTGAGATATTTGTTTTCTTTGATTATTAAACATCTGCAAGAAACAATATACAAATGTATTTTAGAATATGTGACATAGTTACTTTCGGTCCTGATCAATGAAAACTGTTGTGTGCTAGAAGCCTTGTTTACAGGTAGGCCAGGAAATGCAGAGACATATGTCGGTATCAGCAGTGGATAATGTTTTGTTAAGATCAGCTTTTCATGTGTAGGAAATTTCTTTTAACAGAAGAGTTGAGTATGAGTGTGGGAACTGAAATCTGAGCAAATGAATGGCAGTTATGCAACTCGGATACGAGGAGGTACCTGCAGTGGCATAAAATACATTTTAAAAAAATACCTTTGTTTTTTAAGTTGAGAATTAATCCAGTACTTTTTTTATTTTTTTAAGTAATATTGGCAAATTGGGGTCAGTGATTTCAAATAAATTAGATGACAACATGATGCTTCATTAGGAGCATAAGCCTTCCAACTCTCTATGGTGACTCCAGAAATCTTAAAAGCTTCATATCAGCATAGCCTCCAGGAACAAAAGCTCGTACAGAAAGATACAAAAGGGAAGAAGAATGTTTTAAAGTGCTCCTGAGCCCCAGTGAAGACTTCTGCTTTTGTCTTCAGTGGGAGCAGGACCTGACCCTAAGGGTTCTTTCTTACTAAAAGAAAGAAAACAAAGAGGAAAAGCTTCAGACTAGCATGCAATGCACTCATATTTCAGCATTTCTCTCACATAGGGTATCTAAACTAAGGTAAGTAACAGTATTGTTTATTTATATCATTAAATGTTTCCCCCCTTTCTCCTGGTTTTCTTTGATTGCCAGATGAGCAGTAGAATTAATCCTTTCGCAATTAAAGCCTGGTTAGCTTTAACAAAGACATCATAATACTTTTCTATGCTATTCATGAATTTTAAGCCAGAAAGTATATAATCATGCAGTTGAACCAAATGGTAAATGAAACTGGTGTATTTGAGGCCCAGAAGTGTAATTAATATTGTGTTGTTCAAGAGTGTACTGTGACTAAGTATGAGACTAGAATATAGGTAGTTGTATACAGTAAAATGCTATTCTAGGTGTATCAGAATTGCGTGCTCTGTACTAAAAATGATAAAAAGTGGTGTTGTAATATAGAAAGGATTTATACGCTGATATTTTAGTCCACTTAAAAACTGAGCTGTGACTTCCAAGCACTTCTCGGTATCATCTATTTAAAGCTCATATTTTCCTAATCTTCACAGAAAGGTACTATAACTCTCCAAGTTTTGCATAGTGTAAATTTCAAAACAATAGGAATTTTGCAAGGAATGGAACTTCTAAAGTTTTAATGAAGCTCAAAGAGCAAGTCAAATATGAAAAACACGATTACATAAAACAGTCCAGAATGATTTTACTTTGTCTTGTGACTCAGGCTAAGAGTGGCATAATCTGTGGCATAATCAGAGCAAATAAAATGTGTCACTTTTTGTCAGTTACTAATTTTGAATTTTGTCAAAAATCAGTGAATTAAATTAACACACTTTTTAGAACAATATATGCATGAGATTGGATAGATTTTTCCAAATGACATTGTTGGAGATTAAATACTCATGTCCTAAATCAGGGACCCACTTCCCTTCGTTCCTGTATTGTACAAGATAAGAGGAGCAACATAAAAATGTCTATTTCATTTTAATGTGTTGTGCAACTTACCAACGTCTCCACTATTGAGAATTATAGAAAATTTCTGTTATGACAATATAATAGATACTGGGTACTTCTTTAAAAGTTATTATGTGAAAATTGGTTCTAATAGCCAAGGTCTGAAATTTTGGAACTGATGTGAAAATTTATGGGCCTCCAAAAGTGGTACCAAGTAGGAACTTTTGGAATAGATCTTCAGAAACTAGAGGTGTACTGTTGATGCTGTATATGTGTTTTAACGGAAGTATGAAAATACAGAAATTAATGTGTTGCCTCCGTAGGTTGTTCAGGTCTTATTTCTAGGACTTGCATGATTATAAGTAAGGGAAGCATGACACAGATAGTTACTTGTTTCTGAAAACTCAGAAGATCAGAAAGATCTGGCAACAACTGACAGAACAAGAGGACACAGTCTTAAGCTGCACCAAGGGAAATACAGGTTGGATATTAGGAAAAAGTGTTTTACAGAAAGGGTGATAAAATACTGCAATGGTTTGCCTGAGGAGGTGGTGGAATCACCACCCCTGTATGTATTTAAAAAAAGACTGGATGTGGCATTCAGTACCATGATCTAGTTGAGGTGTTAGAGCTGGGTTGGACTTGATGATCTTGAAGGTCTCTTCCAACCTAGTGGTTCTGTGATTCTGTGGTTTTCTGAAATAAAAAGGCAGATGTATTTTGAAAAGCGTATTTTCTACATTTATATGCATTGAGAAGATCTGAAATTCTAGTTTACTCTGTATTCAAAACCATCACGCTTTTTTCACTTGAAGAAATGGTCAAAAAGGGCTGAATTCAACTTTTTGTAGATAATTCTTCCTTTTAGCATGCTGCATGGGTTTGATGTTATATAAGAATGGAAATGGTGTATATGGAACTGCTCTAAGGTAGCTATTATTTATGATTTGATTTTCTATTCAGCTGAAAAAGGAGTGTGTCTGTGAGCCTTTGCACACATGTTCATGTCTATACATACACACATGGATTTCTTTGCGCATATGGAGCAGATCCACTTGCATGTTGCAGTTTGAAGGACCAATAATCATTATTTTACACACCCTGCTCAATGCTGTTGGAAAATATTTATTCAGAATATGTGCCTTGCAGATGGTCAGTGAAAGAGTTGTTCTCTGTTTTCATGTAGATCTGCAATGAAATTATATCTTTTTGCTGCACCTTCCTTTTATGTTTAAGATTTCGTAATACTTTTAACTGTTGTAACTGTTCTGTGAAATCCCTACTTACCATGTATTTGTTCATTGTGCCCACAATTGGATAGATAGTTCACCAGAAAAAGCTTTCAATCTTCTGACAATATTCCTAATGAAAATCCAGCTCTTCTTACGTTATTACAGTTAAAAAGGAGAAAAGAAAAAGGGAAAAAAAAAGGAGTAAAACTCCCAAAATGACCACAGAAAATTGAAAATAGCTCCAGGCGTACATAACCATTTTAGTTATAATGCAACTTTTCTAGTTCTTTTTGTCAGCCTTATTTTGGTAAATAAATATATACAGAATAAATATGTAACTGCAAATATTCTGAATACAGTAACTAAACTTTTAATCACAGGAATATTATAGAAAACTATATTAGGATAAGAAATCATCATTCAGTTGTCTTGATTTTGTGTCACAACACTCTATTCCCTTCTACAGAAAATCTTATCTTGTAGTTTCCATACCACTGACTGACTGAGGCCAATACTGATCAAACTGCATTTTGATTTGGGGTTCTAGGTTTGTTTTGAATGAGATGAAAATTTCTGTAATAGGAGGGAAGAATTTTGTCACAGAATTTGTACCATATATAGAGACATAATAATGCATTTCAAAGTGGATAGGGGCAGTAGGAGGGGTATAATCAGTAAAATGAATTCTGGAAAGAAGGAAAATCTCCATCTCAGATAAACAGAAGTATTCCCATCCCTGGATCCCTCTCATTTCTCCTGGTACATGCAGACATGTGCCTTAAGAAAGCAAAAGAGTTCCCCCCTTTTGCTTTCTACCCCCTGCTCAGCAGATAGTGCTTCAGAAAGATCATCTATTTGTAGAAGCACACTTTTCTTTAAGTGCCAGCTGTGGCTTGCAACTATTTTGACACAGATGAAAGTGAAAGAGATAGAGAGAAGGAGAGCTAAGGAGCTTTGAAGAATGGGAAGCATTTCTAGTTTGACATTACACTGATACCAGCTCAATTTTCTAAATGGAAGTACTTTGCCATGTTTATGGTGTGAACCACAATGAGATTTTTCTATGTAAGAATCAAAGTTATTTGCTTTTCATCTTCTGTTGGTGAAGTTCAACATCAGCAACCTAAAATGAATCCATAGGCATTAATGTTTCAGAGACAGATTACCATGAAGCAGAGCTGAAATCAAGTGTTGCCACAAGGTGAAGACAGTATGAAGAAAAATTCTTTTCACTTATGTGTGTCTCTGAAGTGGATACTTGGAGGCAGTCTTGAAGTGTTTGTCTGCTTCCCTCAGGAAGTAACTTGCAACCTGAGCAAAAACAATATCTTACACCATATTTCCCTATGTAAAAAATATAATTTCCTGCTAATTTCCTGTATATTTAATGTCATTTTCTCTAATTTGCCCTGTAAAGAAGTGGCTTTCTCTATGTTCTTTTGAATTAAGCTCCAAATTCCCAATTTCAGATAAGATAGTATCATCTAAGGAAATTGTCACTGAGCAGTAAAGTTCTGATAACTGTGCATCCCACAGTATATGCTCTTTTTGTGAGCTCACTGCAGCTTAAAGAACTCTTCTTCATCCAATTGATTGCCCCACATTTCACCTTCCAAGACATCTTTTTCTCATGGTTGGATGACTGAAGTTATGATAAAGATTTAGAAAAGAAAACCTCATCCATTACTCTGTTGATGGAGAGTATGATGGCTCACTGGAGGTACTTAGTGACTGTTAAGCATCCCTATGTTGTGCAAAAAATAACCTTGCTTGGAAAACATGGAAATTTAAGCAAAGCAATGCTTAAATTGAGCCTTCCAGGCTCACAGCTACCTCATTTCACAGTAGACACTGCCATTTAAAAAACAAAACAAAAACCCAAACAAAACACAAACAAACCAACAAAACAAACAATCAAAAAACAACTCCCCTGCCTCACCTTCCCCCCCTCCCCAGTCTGGTTATCTGTTCTTAATTTTCTCAGTCTTTTTCTTTTTTTGGAAATGCTGGTAAAACTATTTTTCTGTCCATCCTTGTAGTAATTTAATGGTAAAATGAGAGATTTCCTATAGGTCTAGATAGTATGGACAGAAAGAGCAGATAATAAATAAGAAATAAAATACACTAGAGGGCAAAGGCCTTTGGGATAAGGATGGTTTGTTGTCTTTCTTAAGAACTCCATTGCTGCTTTGCATAATTCTGTTACTTTTCTACAAGGGTTGTGACATGGTTTTCATGCAGTGGTCAGGCTATTTTTCTCTCCTGACATTTCATATTGGTTGCTTGATTGATTGAATGACAAGGATGCATTTCTGAACATGATTCTTTTACCTTGTAACGTGACTTTAGTTTTTATTACTGTAGTGAAAGAAACTGTGCTTATAGGATGAGGAATGAGTGCTAGACAAAAGTTTAAAGTATTTATCTAGAATTCAATAAACCATCAATTATTATTAGATTGGCTAGAAAACATGAGAATCAGTAAGGAATACTGGATGTCAGGAAGAAACCAGCTAGGAGAGAGGCATCAACTGGTTTTATTGAAACAAGCCAGAAAATGTCTGCTAGTTGAATTTTAAGACAAAACCCACAGGCAGATTTTGTTAATATTTCTTTGAGATTCAGTGTTTATGCTGCTAGAATCTGATGATGAAGCTGATGTAGAAAGTATGTCAGTTCCTGGTAATCTAGGGGAAGGACTTTTGGGGATGGTCCTGTGCTGAGCCACGAGTGAGTCAATGATCCTTGTGGATCCCTTCCAACTCAGCTTATTCTGTGGTTATTCTGTGGTTCAGTGACAGATGAACTTAAGGATAGAATAGTTTTTCTGGGCAGCATTCAGAAAAACTGTGACAATGCAGATTGCAAATTGATTCCTTTTGGAATGAGTAATGAAAATTTTCAGATTTAAAAAAAAACACAGAAGAGTTTTTGAATCTAAAGGACAGCATTATCAGAAGCTGTTATAATAACAAATAGGTATAAATTGGTTACAAATAAATTTTATATTTGTATCAAAATTACAATAAAGTTTCTAGCAGTCAGAACAGAGGGAGAAGTACCTTTAAACTCTCAGAGCATTTAGAACAATACGGAAAGAGCCCTTTTTCTTTTTTCTTTCTTTTCTAACCTAATACCTTTCATAGTATTTCTTTTCTGATACTACTTTTTTGTATTGCCATATCTTGTTCATCCAAGTGAAATGCTACAAGGTACCAGATTTTCTAATGGTAGATTGAGAAGATTAGCTTGGAATTCAGAGTTAACATATAACAATAGTCTTACAGCTATAGAATTACCTCACAGGTTTAACCTGGTCTACTGTATTTCACACATTGTTCTCTGTTTTTTTAGAGGAGCATTTCCAAGTACTTGCTTGTGTTGGGCATTGATCTCTGCAGGATCATATTTACACATGAGCTTCTTTACCTGCAGATATCTCTGTTTTGTTATCTTTAGTTTGTATGGTTTGAAAATATTTTCCTTAACTTCAGACTGTGTGTATTTGAAAAGTTTCAGCAGCCTAGAAGAAGTGTGGTGATCTGTCCTGCAGCTCCCTCATAAGCCTAGTTTTTCTGTTCAGGATTATCTCTGTGGGAGTCTTCTCTGGGCTGGGTTTTTTGCCAAAGCAGGCCCTTAGAGCTTGCTCTGCATAGTTGTGATGATCTATGAGGATAATGTCTCTGTTGCACAAAAAGAAGAATGTAGAAAGATTGACAATAAGGATTTCTCTTCTCAGCCAATCTAAAAAAAGTTTGTAGTGAGGCAGCAGGGATGGCCGTGGTGCTTTAGGGATGGTGACAGGATCTGGGATCTGCACCTGGCACCCAACAGCAACCCTGGTCCCAGCAAAAACTCTGAGCTGCTCCTGCACCCAAATGTTTCTGCAGCAAGAGGGGGAGGTGGAGGGTGATGAGCAAGCAGATGAAGAATACTGAAAACAAAGAAAAATACCTGATAATTTTCATAAGAGGAACTCTTGGCTCTAATAATGATACTCAATTCTTTGAAACTCTTGAGTGAATGTAAGCATGTTCTCTTTTATTTACGGTTGCCGTCTTGCTGAGGAATTCACTACCCGTAATAGAAACACTGTTCACTTCCAGTTACTCATCTTCCAAAAGATTTCCTAATAAGGGCTAGTATTTCCAAAGTCCCAGTGCTCTGCTGAGTTAGTGTTACATGTGGTTCCTTTCCTTTTTCCTGAAATGCAAATTGTGACTTTTTCTCCTGCTATGCTGTTGCTTGACTTGAACTCAGAAGTATTGCTCTGCTTTTGTATTTGCAACTGTTCCCTAGATTTTTAAATAGAGATATAACTGCAGCAATAACTTTTTTAGGGCTATTTCCAGTATGTAAGTAGCGTGGGGTTTAGGAAAATTTTTATCTTTCTGAAAGTATAATCTTGATCCTAAACTATGTCATGCATGTCTTGTATAATTTCAAAATATATTAAATGTATTTAATAAGTGTAGCTTCACTGCTATGTTTATGTTGTATTTTCTTATGAAAGGTCTTAGAAAAAGGTCTACTTAAAGTTCTGACTATATTTAACTGAGCCCTGTTTAAAGAAGATTTTTATTTGCTTTCTTATCTGATTCACACTGTGTTCACAAGCTCTACACTGTGTAAGTATAAACACAGAGTTGAAATAATACCAAAGTTATGACAGAAAAAGGAAATAGAGTGGTGCCAAAGGACTACCAAGAGGGAAAAAAATTGTACTAACTTCACATAAAAAATTTCTATGTAGATGCCTCTCTTTTAGAGAATGTCAATCTAAAACTTCAATTTTATTACTCTTCATATGCTTTTTTCTTGATTAGGTCCACAGATTGTGTTCTGGAACTTGTAGAAAGTTTTTGAGTACCTGCAGTCATTCAGAGGAAAAATGCTCTTCCTCTGTGGCACAGGAATTCATTCCTTACTCATGGAAGAATAAAGCCCTCTTTTTTTAGAGTCAGATGATTGAGCTTAGTTTGGATAGACCAGATTTTTTTTTCCTTTCAGAAGCAGTCCTTTTCTTATCTGATATAAAACTTGATTTTTCAATTTTTAATTGAGATAACCTGTTCAACAAAGTTTTTCAGGTACAGGTATCATATGGAGGGTTAAGATGTATGTAGCTTGGTAAATTTTAGAAAATAAAACTGACTTTGTAAAAATCTTGAATCTTTTGGTTTTGGGTTGGTGGGTTTTTTTGGGTTTTCTTTTGGTTTTGTTTTATTCCATTTTTTTATGTTTTTGGGGTTTTTTGTTTCATTTATAGAACATTTTAAAAAATCATACATTTGATGATAAGGTATTAGTGGGCTGAGTTTAAAAAAAGGTTAATTTAGTGAATCCAAAGAAGCATTAGATTTAGAGACATTATTTCAATTTTGTTAGGAATTTTATACGTGAATGGGAAGATAAGCTTTGATAGTTTTTTCAGTATTTTTTTTTTTTGCTGGGAATAGAACTATTAGCCACAGAATCGAAATAAAAAGGAATAAACCTAACCTAAGACTCAAAACTGTTGTTTTTAAGAGATTTTCAGGGAAAATAACAGTTGTGATGATGATAATAATAATAATAAAGCTTGCTGCTTTTACTGCAGCTGATTATGTTAGTGTATTTATAAAAAAAGCTGTATAAGTCTGCAATACAGCTAATGGCCCTTAGGTACTCCAAATTCTGTATAATAAGTAATGAAATATGCAGAACTCAGTAAAGTAATGGGAAAATATTCATAAAAATTTTAAAAAATGATATTTTTTCTGAAATTTATTAATGTAGATGAAAAATAATTTCCAATATAAAAGTTTATGATTCAATCTTGAAAAGACAAAATTTAGCTTGAGTATTTCCTAAAATATGAATAAATACGAATGACATTTTTAAACAAAATGCTAACAGTGTCAGAGCAGGTATCAGTTCAAAAAACATTTCAGTGTTGCTGAATCTGTTTTTTTTCCTTAAAAAATTTCAGCTGAAAACTTTCACTCAGCTTTGCAGAGTGAAGACTCCTAGTAAATAGTCTCTCCAGTAGGAGCTTTGCAGATGGATAGGAAAGAATCTGAGCACACCTGAGGCACACTCCCAAAAGCAACTCCCTTCTCCAGGGCTTTTCAGAGATCAAGAAGGGAGGTTGGGATCAGCTGGCTGAGACCCAGCTGACAGCAGCATTGCAGGACACGAGGGGACAGAAGATAAACAGGGACAGGCACTGGCAGTGGTCCCACATGCACCAGTCAGGCAGTGTTTCTGCTCCACAGGGCTATTGGCCAGTCCAATGTTGACTTTGTTTCCAAGAAGAGAAGGAGCAGAAGTTTAATGTAAACTGTGTGACAAAGGAATTAGATCCATGACTGTATAACTTTTATTACCCAGAGTACTCTTCATACTTTAGATGGCATATAAATTAAATTAACATAAGTAATAACTACTTTGGCGAGTCTTAAAATAGAACAAAGATAAAAGAGATGAAAACAAGCACCTCATATTACTTTTTAGTCCAAACATGCTTCCTAACAAAGGAAGGGACACACAAAGGAAAGGGAAAAGGAGGACTGAGGCGCCCAATTAATTTCTTCTTCTGTACAAAGCTTGGCTCTTCAGCGGCATCTGCTCGCACTTCGTGCGTAAACGCAGCTGATGAGCAGTGGCTTTTATCCCCTGGAAATGCCTGCTGCCTCTGCTTGTGAATGGCTTTCACCAAAACATGCCAGAAGTGACTGCTTTCTCAGCAAACCAGCCAGTCACTAGAGAGAATTTTATAGGTTCATATTTGAGTATATCCTTTTATTTTTATGCTGCCTTTTCCTTCGTACATGTACTGATATTTAAAGTATTTAAATTAAATTTTGAGTAATTTTTGACCACTCCGTTTTACTAGCCAGTTTGTTGCATGTTAAGTTTTCTTAAAATTGCCAAGGAAAGACAAAGGAAAAAAAAAATCCCAGGAAGTCAGAGATGATGGGATCTGTACTTCACTGGCATGTCGTCAAAGTAAAAATATTATTTTATCAACAATGGCATATTTTTACCATTTTCATTAGGATTTTGATTGTTCTGCCAGCTTTTCATTATTTTGATAAGCAATTTTTAGAAGTGGTTTTCATATAACTTCCAAAAGGGGTCCAATAGTGAAAAGTGATGTTTGTTTATATCTGTATTGATGTCTGTGGTGGTGTTACATGCTAAGTATGTTCATTTTTTGGTATAACTTACTCTCAATATGGCATAAAATACTGTATAATGCTGAATGCTTCCTTTTGTACAAACCTCAGTATAGTTACATAGACCTCAGTAACAGTATGTGTGGCCTCTATATATCCTCAGGTCTTTCTCAGAATTTACTTGCTTGCTTGCTTGAATTTACTGAAATTGGACAATTTGTTTAAATTTTCAGACTGAAATCTACAAATATTTATCTGCAGTGCCATAAAATTAAGACATTCAAAAGACTGAAAGATTAACTACAGTATTTGTTCAATGAACTGTTGTGGTTTATTCCTCAAAATTACCTTGAGAATTGCTTTGAAATTACTTAATATTTATAGACATACTTGATGCTCACAGGCAGACACTCCCATATAGTTTACTTCATTTATCCATACAGCCATTTTTCATAATGCAAAAATTCAGTTTCTGGTGTCTAATCACTTCAAAAGGTTCACTTCACCAGGAATCTTAGAAATGATATGTTTTAATTCTCAAAAGCTCTAGATGTCTGACCGTCCTAACAGAAATTCTCTGTGTGATAGAAGTTTGATTCTGCTTCAGGTCAAGCCAGGTCAGTGCTAAACCCAGAGGAGGCAGTTGCCTTTCTGCATTAATTCTGTGATCTGTGAAGCACAGAAGTTTCATGGTTAGATAAGATAGGGTGGCTGTCCAAAACAGTTTCTGCCTTTGAAGCTAGGGTTAACTGGGTTACTTTGATTTTATGTGGTGCTTGGAAAATATTAGTGTGAAACACTACTAAAAGGCTGGGGAGGAGGGGGTGGTGGTGGTGTGTCTTTGGTTGGATTTTGTGTATTTGGGAAAAGAACCAGTGTCTTGGTAATCCATTTATTTGTGATGACTTCTCTGGTTTCAGAACAGAACTTCTCAGATTGACAAGTTATCTTAACGCAGGTGAACGCAAATGGATTTCCTGTTTACAAAGCAGGGTAAAATACCCAAAAGCTCTTTCAGGCAGGACTATCAGTGTTGCTGTTTTGATTACTTTTGCTTTCACATGGCTCTTGGTGGCTTTATTTATGATTCTACCATTTGATTAGATTTGATGGTGTGAAATGTTCTCTCTCAGAGCATGGCTAGACTTAAATGCTGAATTAATTAGTGGTGACCTAGGATTTATGTATTGAAGTAGATAAGTTTAACCCATTACTCTGTTCTTAAAAGTTATTCTACTAATGATCTGTCTGAACAGCTCTTTTCTAGAGTTCATGGTCAGGGCAGGGTGAAGGGATTTCTTTGACAAGGCTCATCTGCTTTCTTCAGTCTGGACTTCAGACATTAACTGGTAAAGATGTTCAAGGGGCATAGAAAAAAACCTCAAGGTTTTATACATTGTAGGATTGGTTTGCTTTTGCATAATTAAAGTTCTCCATTGAAGTAGTATTTATTGCTGGGAAAGGAATAATTTACCAGGAAAACATTTTGAGGGAATCGATTGTCTTTAACTTGGAGGCATACCACGTTAGGGACCAGGTTCTTCTGCCTAGCCAGAGATACTCCACTGCATTGTGAAGGGGTCACTTCAGGAAGGTCACACACAGGATCCAATCTAGTAAACCCTGTCTCTGGAGTCTCAGTAATAGTCCTGGTGAGGCACAAGCACCCCAAGAGCTGGGTTTGAATGAACTGAGTTGCATTTATATTGTGCGTACTTTTCCTCAGATGTTGAAAAATTCACAGCTCTAGCCACATATCACAGCAAGAGAACTATCATCTCTATAATTTGTTGGAACAGGCAACTTTAATATATTTATGCAGGGATTATAGTCACAGGTCAGGACTTAGCTCTTAAGACTTGAACCTTTGTCATTGACTGGGGAATCCAGGAGAAAAAGTGACTGAGAAAGTGGCATAGGAAGGGTGATGAGTTTGAGTAGCAGTTTACAGTTTTCTTTAACAGCATTTACATAGTTGCAAATACAGTTTTATTTATTCTTGCACAAGAAGTATTTTTATGCTCCATACCTGCATATAGGCCTTTACCCTATACTCTGCTTCATGGAAATAGCTATCTTTGTAGGCAACTTGGGAACAATGTCAAGAAATTTCATTGGATCCCCTTTTAGCCGAGGTTCATGCTCTCCCAGTCTGCCTCACAATAGTTGCTGGTCCAAAGTTTGCCCATGACTAAAATCCCAGGAGAGTGACTTTTCCCAGTAATGACCTTTAGATTGTAGCAGACTACCACAATGCCAATTAAAATTTACTGATTTGGGCCAGGGGACACTAAAGGGCAAAAAGCCCCTCTCCGGTCCTAGTCTTTGTGGTCCACAAGAGACAAATCTTTCTGTGCAAATGCTGGTGACTGAATATTTAACATCATGGATTGTTCCATTTTTAATTTAAAAAATAAAACCCCCAAGGTTACATCTAGAAAGACTTGAGCACAAATTGTCCAGCCAGTAATTCCCACTGCTTAGCTCTTCAAGAAATCCCACCAGTCCATCTCTCTCAGACTGTATTTTTCTTGTTGGACCTATATGGTACAGCTGTATTTCAGGAGCTGGAGAGGGATTGTGGGATATAGAACATGAACCCTGTCCTTGACAACTTGAAAGGCACCATTTTTCAAAGAAGTGCACCAGGAGGTATCCACAACGTAGCTGTCAGTTCATCACTTCAGGCTTTCTTTCTAGCCAGCAGAGAGAAATGTTCACTTCTCTCCATGGCTTAACCATTGTCAAGTAAATGTCTGAAACAATGAAAACTAAGTGGCCCTTAAAATGTCTGGTTTTCTGTATATGTTCTAAAAGGAGTCTGGCATGACTAACTCCACTGCAACATCTACAGACACTTGAAATTTAGTGAGCTGGGTCCTACTTGGCCTGTGCCCAGCCCCCTTTATTTCTGCTCCCAGCCCTTTCCTTGGTCCCCCTCAGAAACAAGGGCTTTCAGCTGTCCCAGTCCTTCATACCCTGTAGATGAATCCTGCAAGGTTTTCTGTTGCCTGTCTAACATGGAGGAGAGGCACAGGGCACATAGAGCCTGGATAGAGCAGGTCTTACTTAAAAAATAACCACCTCTGGGCTACACAAAGTAGCCACTTTGTTGTTCTTGCAGCTCTACACACAGTAAGAAAACTGAGTCAGAGCAGTAGGCTTGAACCTGATATTTCTGGGTGATAGCTAAGTTTGAATTACAAATGCAAGAGTGCCTTTGGCACACTTATTTTCCATAGGTACAACTGTCTTAAGGTTTCTTACTCTGTTGTTGTAAGTCTTGCTGAGATGCTGTAACTCTCTACCTCATAAGTGGTTTCTCTCATTTTCTCAGCTGATTGCTCAGCATCCATAAGATGTAAAGTCAGTTTTCTAAGACTGTGTGAATGCTAATCAAGAGGCACAGTTATGTGTGTGTCTGTTTCATATTTTTGTATAAATGGTTTCCATGAAACTAACCATGTATACATTTATGTTAAAGAAAGTGAGGTTGTCAGCCTCAGAAATAGTGCCATGAAAAAATCTTTAACAAGTCCATTTAAATGGTTATTTTAAATGGGATCAAATGTCTGGTGGTCTCCTTAAATACCCTACTTTTCTGATGAGCAAATGTCATCATTAAAACTAATACTATGTAATTGCTAACGAATCTTTCCAGTCAATTCAAAAACTGAATAATGGTGTAGATGGAAATGACACAGTGAATTGTAAATGTATTGTAATTTGAATTAGTTGTGCTCTCAGCACAACTGTCATAATCCAAGCATTTCATACATCATCATTGGTCAAGCAGATTATGTAATAATAGCACCTGTGATACAATGTTTATGATGAAAATGTAAGTACTTTAATAATATTCTCTTTTTTTGTGTGTGTACCATTAATAAAAATATTACTTTTTTCTAGGATATGTTCCTACTAGTTTTTGCATGCTGGGAATAGAATAATGCTCTTAGTCTTCAAAGGGCAATTGAGGAGCACAGAAAGCTGCAGTTTTCTGTCACCCAGTGCTGCCCTGTGCCTAATGCTGGTACAGTGAGCAGTAAATTTGTTATCTTAGTCTTACCTGGGGGATGTGTGCCAATGCTTTTGTCAATACTACACTTTCTTAGGATTGTTTAAATATTACTTTTTGCTTATAGTTGCAAATAGTTGGTTGCTAAAAGAGCAAAAAATATTTGGACAGCATGATGTTTAGTATAGTTAAAAGTGAGAAGGAGAAACAGGAAGGCAAATCAAATGTCCAGCTGGATCAGTGATTGATCCTATATGGGAGGCTGAATGATGATAGAGGAGACTGAGAGGGAATCTCATCAATGCATATGAGAATCTCAAAAATGGGTGTCAAGCAAGGAGTAACGGCCATAAACTAAAACATAAGGAGGTTCACCTCAACATGAAGAAGAACTTGTTTACATTGAAGGTGGCAGAGCACTGAACAGGCTGCCCAGGGACGCTGTGGAGTCTCCCTCTCTGGAGACATTCAAGGCCCACCTGGAGGTGTTTCTGTGTAACCTGCTTTAGGTGACCCTCCTTAGCAGGATGGTCTCAGAGGTATCTTCCAACTCCAACCATTCTGTGACTCTGTGATGTCAATTTAGGATGACAGATGTGACATCTCCTGACTTTCTTCTCATGTTTTTATCTGTGTTCATGTGGTGCCCATGACCACAATACTGACAATACTTGCCACATGCCATAGGGAAGTAGGATCATCAGCTTTTTTAAAAGAACTATGTATGAAATGAAGTTGCAAAACTGAGAAGTGAATACTGATGCTTTGCATTGTATTTTCACTTTCATTTTCTTTTTTCACTTAAAGAGCTTCCCACAGGCATGCCAGTCAACATATTATATGCATAGGTAGTTTCTCTTTATTCATAAAAATGGTGTCTTTGTTGGAAGGATGTGCTTATTTTTAAAAAATAAGACTCTTGAGAGTTTGATGCTTAAAAATCCCATTGATTCAAGGCTTAAGAATTTAGCAGCCCAGTAAGACTCTTCTGTAGAATAAATGGATGACCTGTTGTAGATTTTTTTCTGTTGTTCAAAGTTTTCTATTCTCTTATAGTAGCAGTATAGCAGCCATTTTGCAATTCCAACTGGAGCAAGAACTTCTATGTCTACTATGTAAATATGTACTATTGAACTTTGTAATGCAATTTATTTTATGTGCTCTTAATTTAGGTTCTGACTTTTATAGTTCATGTCATACCTCTTCAATAGCAGCGATGGTTCTTTGTTCTTTGCATGGTTGGCAGCCATAGACCTTAAAGAATTTTACAAAGGAAGGGTAAGTGCCATTGTTCCATTTTATTGAGGAACAAATTCCAGGACTACAAGTGACTCACTGAAAATCCCACAGTCTGCAGAAGAGCCAAGACTTCCTAAAAAGCTTACAACTGTAACTGTGACATTAAAATATATTTATAACTCTTTGTTAACCTAGGAGCATATGATAAAAGAAGCAGTAATATAGTGTGCATGTATGTATGTGTGTAACCACTTGTGTGTAACCTTTAGACAGGGGTATTGTTTTAAGGAAAGAGTCTGTGGGACATTAAATTTCCATACTTTAAAGCATGTGTATATGTCACATATTAAACATGTTTAATAATGTTTACAGTATAAACCAGAAGAGTGTTAGCTTTCTTGAAATCGGAATCTGTGGCTGAAAGCAATATAATGTTTGATGCCTAAACATCTTAAAGGAGGACTCAGCTCTGTGCTGCTGGGGTATACTGCAGGCTGTGCATACATTTAATCTCAGCTTCATTTAGTGTCTTCATTTCTTGTGTACTCCCAGTAAGAATATTTCTATTTGGGGGATTTTATTAATTACCCTTTAGAGGTTATTTGCTTTTAGGGTAAATACCATAGATCACTACTTGCAGTGAAAAGTTAGCTAAATGAGCAGTACCCAAGTAGCTGATGTATTTTAGTGATATTATAAAAGGTATGTTGGCCACAAGCTGAGTCAGGACCTGACTGTAAGAAGATCCCAAAAGTCTTTTAAGCTGGGAACTCAGCTGAACTATGAAGAGATACATAGGATATGTGAACAGCTCATTAATTAAATTAAAATAGATTCATCAATCACTGGGTTGCCTTGCAAATATGTGTGTTTATATTCACATCCCTTTGACTGTTCTTTTAGCTCATGTTTTGTACTTCAGAACATAGCATGGTGACATTTGTTATCCTACTTGACAGCACAGTGCTGAACTCCTTGTAACAAAATGCTTCCATTACAATTGCTAGTTTTTTACCAAAATAATAATTATCACTGTCAAATTTATCCTTATACTGTGGTTACCTGCCTTGCTGAATAGGAAGGGGCTATGATAAGAGATCACTTAAGTGTACACAAGATGTTCTTCTTTCCCTTTGTAATTCTGAAGAAAAGCAGACCAGAATTTCACCATGATTCTGGGTTGGTGCTTTATTTATCATTGAGTTGTTTGGATGAATAGAACAGAATATAATATAAACTCACAGATTGAGAGTTATATTAAAAACATAAGACTTTTTTTATATAAATCATATCCTGGTAGGAAATATTTCAAATTTTCAGGCACCATTGTGCTGGAGCGAGAGTTTTTAGGTAAGTTAACTTTGGTTTTTAAAGTGTTCTATTTTCCTCACTGTTGAAACAAATAATGTCACATTACAGAAATACTGGAATTTTATTTAAATATGATGTATTAAGTATCCTCATGATGGTGAGGTCCAGTCCTATGGGAATCAGTTGCCTTTAATGTAAGCCTCATGAAGATCTATGCAAGATGAACTTGGACTTGGTGAAAATTCTGCATGTTTTTGTGAATATGCAAGATAAAAAAATATCCCACTTCTTCTGTATGCAGGGGAAAATATATTTAACAACACAATGCACTTCAGATTTGTTTTAAATAACCAATGCTTTTATATTTCGTTTGATATAGTCAATGACTCTGTGTAGCCCAAAGTTCCTTTGAGGATGACAAAAAAATATATAGAAAAACTAAGGCCTTTAAAAAAGTTTTGGTCTTCATTGGGCATCTTCCTCTTTCCCAACGTGGCATTACACATAATGCAGTCTTCAAAGAAAGACCACCCCTGGGAAAGGGTTAGAAAAATTTATTTTACTTAAACAAAACCATAAATTATTCTAGGAATTTTTATGACTATATATTGGAAGATTTTGACTTAAGAGAAATGCTTTCAATTTTCCTCTAGAATATGTTCTTGTTAAAAATGAAATGCATATATTAGAAGCTGAGGAAATAGGAGATATTGTGAATAAAAATATTCTTTTGGAAACAGTATGCAATCAGGCACATTGTATGAAAGGATTATTAAGTAAAATAATTTTTAGATTTGAGTAATTTTTCAGTGACATTGGTTCCTATTACCATTAAAACACACTTCAGAATAAAGTCTCCATTACCTATCTTCAGTGCTGTGTCAGTAAGAGAGTAAATCTTGTGATTGCAGACTCATTTCCAAAAATATTCTTTTTCTAATACCTGACATATTAGTTTTGATATTTTTCATAGCCGAAACCATCAACACCATCATGTGTTTAATAACATATAATTATGGTGATCGAAAGGCTGCAAAATAGTTATCAAAATATCTATGTATGATACTTAAGTTTATTCGAAGTCCCTTATATTTTATTGTCCCTTCTATTCTATTGTTCTTATTCTGGCAGTAGCAATTTCTTGTAATTTATCAAGGAGCTTCACACAATTCCTGTTTTATGATATTTGCATGCTCTTGATGTCATCTTTCATTGTGATTTTATTAGGAGTTGGCTACCAATTAGATAATTGTATTATGTCCTATCAGACCTTAGTCAGGAAGGTAGTAATGGCAGCTTTATATAAACGAGCCAGGGTTTATGCACTTTTTGTTATTTGTTGTTTTTTCTCAAATCTTCTGTCATAATAGATTCTGTTGTACCCATGGAGTTTTAAAGTCCTACCTATTCTAGAGGTTATAATAACAAAACTGCATGTTTCCTTTAACAGTATTTCCTAATAATAAAACAAGACTGTGCTCTCATCTTACATTTTATCTTATGTGATTTTGATTCATTGTGTACATAGGAATCTTTTTCTTTCTGAGCATCTATTATGTTTAATCCTTACTTTGACAGCATCTTACCTGCATGTAATTTGTGTGTCTTACTTTTCTCTGCTAATTGGTCATTGCTACTTTTGTACTAACCTGTACTCAATAGCAGCTACCCTCTCACACTTCAAACACACCCAAAAAGAACCACTCTCATTAATGATCACAATAATCCTAGGCAGCAAATAGAGGTTTATCTGTTGGTTCCAAGAAAAAGTACTATCTGAAATAATTTGTGTAATATAGAGATAATAAGAGATTAGTGCATCTGTTCCAAAGAGCCTGACCTTCAAACCATTAGTTCTGCAAGATTCAAACACCATGGTATAATCCTGCTATGAAAGGCAAGTTTGTTTTACCTTTGTGTTTTATGATCTTCATCCATGAGCTAATATATATTAAAATCCCTGGAAAGATGTAGTAAGTGATTGGCTTGAGTAATAGAGTCTAATGTTACTGTAAAAGGCATGTTTCTGTTTAACCAGTAGTAAGCCTGGGACCATGAAAATAAGGTTTGTTTATTATATTTTAGTTTTGTGTTGTGTACTTTGGGGGGCCATCTTTTTCTGTCCTATCCACACGTAAATTCAGAATTTGAAATCTGTGGTTCAGACTGGATGATTATTTCAGATTTTCATGCTTGATATTATGATGTGTATTTGAAAATTTCCCTTTGTACAGAGCTGTGCAATTTTCTACTGTCCTTTCTCATTTTCTTTGGTGCTGATGCTGATGTCCAAGTTTTATTTTCCAGTTTTCATTAAATGGTTGTTATTTCTTCTTCTGTGATAGGTTTGTTATTGTGCTCTATATAAATACAGAAGGAAATTTTAATGCTCAGTCTTGGCTTTTGAATAATACACAGGGAGAAAAATGGTCTGTTAAATAGTTCAGAAGTAGAGAAACTAGATTTGTATTGTATTTTTTGTTATTAGCATATGTGGAACAACATTTCTGGATATTGTATTAGTTCAAGACAAGTACCTTTGATCCTTAAACTAACTACTATTCATGCACAGTTGCATTAAAATATGTATTTCATATAACGTTCTGTTTTAGTTGGCACAGCATTTTGGAAGTGTTTTCATTTCAGAAATAAGTAGGAGTTTGGGAGGGAATCAGTTTTTTCTGTAGAAATAGGGTGTATTAGCACCACTTCTTTTTTTTCCCCATCTCATTCTGCCTTATGTTTGAAAGGGCTTGAAAATTTTGTAAGTGCTCACTGTCTGCTTATATTTATTGGCTGTAATTCAGATGCTCTCAAATATTATTTGATAATATATATGGCAAATTCTCCCATGTGCTTATATTTCTCTTAGCTTTCTATCATGTTTGTGACAGATTATTTATAGGATAACTCTATTATAAAACAAGCCAACAGTCAAAATAAAAAAAAAATCTTGCTTTGTAGTAAAAATTTAGTGTAATTTACCAGGAAAATCACAGAACAACTCTTCCTGTATTCGTGTGCTTTTTGCCTCATGTCTGCTGACTGTTGTCTCATTTGCTTCACCTTTGAGAAAGGCAAATGCTTCCTTGCTAAGCAAGGTTTGTAACCAAGAAGAGAGCTGGGGAGAATGAGAAATGAGCAGCATTAGGGACCTGCAAAAATAACCTGTAATTGTCTTTGATGGCAAAATGCAAGGTGTTACAGAAAATCCTTCTGTCTCCCACTGTATCACTCTGCCTTGCCCAGATATCAAATACTGATGCTGTGACAGGTTTTTTGTGCAGGTCTGTCTGTGGCACAGCTGAACTTTCACATCTTGTCGGTAGTGTTTTCCTCAGAGAGTAGTTGATACTGAACATAAACCATCAATATTGGATGTAAACCTTAGGATTTCATAGCAGAGCTATGCCGGGGCATTCATTTGGGAAGTTTGGCTGAACGATCTGTCTCTAAACCAGGTCTTTGTGTGCAGTTGTCCACTTTCAATAATATAAACACAAAGGGAACAATTATGTCTTAGAGTTCTGCAGTGTTTATCTAGCACAGATCCACTGCCCAAGGCTTAGGTGTTTTTACCCACAGAAGGTTGTAACTAATGCAAACCAGTCTGAGCGTAATGCCACAAACAGCTCTTCGGAAACGGAAACGTTAAGTGACTGTCTCACTTACTACTTACCTGTCTTAACTACTGTTGTGAATAAAAAGCTGTTTCAAAAGATAAATTTTGCACCAGGACCACTATTTACTGGATATGAACTCTAGTTGATCAAAAGAAAGAGCATCTCCTGGGTTTTTAGCCTCCTTTCTGGAAGTTATTACCTTGGCTGACCTCACAGGTGAGAGGTACGTCTGTACATCATCACAACCTAGCTGGCTTGGAACTTTGGGTAGTTGCATTTTAAAATAAATTCCAAAGCAAAGTAAACATTAGCACAGGTACTTTGGCTGAAAAAGAGCATGGTTATAGTTTACTGTAGCTGAAACTTCAGTGGGATCACTGATGGTGGTACAAGGGAAAGCAGTACAAACAAGGTTGCAAAAACAACATGCAAAATTTTGTCTAAATTTGTAGAAAGTTAAAATAAAAGTTTGCTTGAGGTGTGGTACTTTGGAGGCTACCAAGAAAAATTTACTTTGTAGAGAGTTTGAGATTAATATTTCAGGATTCATTGGTGGAAGCACAAGCCAAGTTTCTGGTTAGCCTTCGTGTAACACATCCAGAAGAGTAAGTCAAACAGTTTTAATCCTGGAAAGGGGGTTTGGCCCTACAAATAATAAATATTTGGAATTATTTTTCCTGGGACTAGGAGAAGGAGCATAAAGGAGGAAAGGCTGTGACCCAAGGAGCTTTCTGAGAGGATGTAGATCCATGGAGCTTTCCTTCTGTGTGTTATTTCAACTTTAAACCTCTACAGAGTTTCCCTAAGCAAGAAACTCTGTGGGAGGGAATTTCTGTACACTTGACAAAGTGCAGTGCTTCGTGCAAAACTGCTCAAGGTGGCAGGCACGTCCAGGAGCCTTTGCCAGGTGCAAGCTGAAGACAGGTCTTGGGAGACTGTCATGCACACCTCAGCAGCTCCCAACATCAGCATTTCATTCCTACCTGGTACAGTACTGATATAAATATTTTCATTTAGTCATATTTTGGTTTTTTTAAATTTAGCAAGGATCATGAGAGAATTACATACCATACAGCTATGTGTTTTTCAAAAAGGCAATGTCACCTTCTAAGCATCATTTCTAAAATTATCAAGACGATAAAGATTACTTCAACTATTGCACTAAATAGGAAATCTGTGCCTAAGCAATGAAAATACCTGGACATTTCTACATAGGAGTGACTTGAGATATACTGCATCACTACTGGGGAAGATTTTGAGTTTGTCACCTCTACAGTATTTGCAATCATAAATCCTGTTATGTGCTTATTAGTTGAAATGAACAGTTTAATTTGTGGCATTTTTCTCCTTAATTATTTTATGAGACTTTAAATAACCAGATCTTTACCATAACTTGAAGATCTACAGAGTTGTTCTGTGTACGTTTTATTTTTTTTCCTCATTATAATTCTGCTTGAAATAGTTCTCTTCTTTTGGCTTGACAAATCCTGATTTCCTTTCTCTTTTCTGTCTCTAATCACCCTGAGAAGGCACATTGGTCCCTAAAATTTCAAATGCCAGTCGATAAAGATGTGTTAAATTAATTGATTCTTAACCAATTGCAAAATGAAAGTATAATACATTATCAGAATAGAGTATTAGAGAAACGGAACAGTTTGACATAGAAACAAATACTGCAAAGTCTCTTTCCTCAAAAGGAAGTTTAAAGATGAATGAAGCAGTAAAAAAACGAAGTTCTGTACTCAGAATGTATATGGGCATTTCAGAGGCAGGGAAACTTTTTTAACTCTGCTGTGCTCAAGTTCCACTAAGACAGTAACATCATTTAGACTTCTCTGTTGCATAACTAACTTAGTATTTAATGGTAATTTGATGTTTTCTCAGGTTTGCATTGTTTCATTGCAATTCATGCAAAATGAGTCAAAATCACCAGGACAGAGAAATGTGATTCTAGATTTATCTGACTTCTCATTAAATTTTGACCTGCAGCATTAAAAAAAATGCATTGCCCAAGATTGCTAAGAATATTTTGTGCTCTTCTCTGCTTGCACATAACTGGAAAATGCACTGCTGACTGAATTCTTTAACCTTTCAGCAATATATTATGAAGTGCTAGCTGGCTGGTAGTTCAGTACTTTTTTCACTGCGAGGCCCTGTAATGTAATCACAGTTGTAAAAGGAACTTGTGAGTGAAGCAACATGATCATTCCTCACAGTGCTGCGGTGCCAAGTGGTTACAGGATAACAAGGGAGAGGCAACGCCAGGACGCCAAAGATTTATTCTACCCAGAAACCACACAAGTGTTTTAAACAAAGGTGAAGCTGCTTTAGGTGCTGGCTGCTTGCTAAGGATTATATCATAGCCGATGTTTAATTTTGCTTAAACCAAAGGTAAGCCTGTATTTTCTGTGTTTTACCGTGATGAGCCTGTTCATGAGTCTTGCTTTAGGTATGTTAGTCTGGAGTTACAACATTGCAATGCTACAGTCACTAAAGAAAAACCGGAGTCAGTGTGATAATACCTTGATCTGATATGTTAGAAATGATCTCTTAAAGGCAGGTTATTAACATTTTTAAAGGGAAATGTGATATCCACCTGGGAGCTGCTAGTAGTGGTGAAATAAAACTTAGAGGGCTTTAAAGTTGCAGTCGGAACAAATCAAACTACTGAACAGGTAAAGCAATTTTAGAATGTTTCACTGGTTGGTAATTGAGATGAAAAAGAAGAGACTGTTTCTGAAGCTGTAATGTCTCCTGATTAGTATGCTGTGAAATGGTATTAGGGTTGAGCTATTATTCAGAAACTTTTCAACTGTACAAAAAGACATGTAATATCTTTTTACTGGAGGATACTTTAGCACTAGTTGTTTTGACAGTGTTTCAATTTACAGGTTTTTTTGAGATTATTAAAATAATTAGACTTTGGGCTGCCATCATGTACAGCACATAGTTCTCAGGAAACTTTCTGAAGATGCACAGTAACAGTGATTTTCTTTATTAGTGGTGCCTTATAAATTGTCGTATTGGTGGTATAATTTTGTAAAATACTGTCTTTTATTAATCGTACCGTCATGTTATATTTTTAATAATAAATACTGAACTGTTTGTAATTGTGAAGACTTACTTAAAAGGTCTCAAATTTACTAAAATTGTAATGGCTGCCTAAAACCACAAAAGACATCAAGCTACTTAGATATGTATAAGTTCCTAATGAAATTAAATGTCGGTTTAGTTTGTCTGAAAAATCCCCCTTTATTTTTCTGCATTGCATTTCATTTTCCTGTGCTGTATTAACTGCAAGCTGTGCCCCAGCACCCTTGCCTTGGACAAATGTTATCTCTATACAATATGTCAGTTCTCTGAAGGCTTGGCTGGTTATAAATAATGCTGTAATATAGGGCTGTGTTTTAATGTAAAAATGTTATTGTTGAAGGGCTAACAGCTCTTCTGAGTTTCTTATTTTACTCTGTCTTGCATTCTTCTCTCATCTAACAAAAGAGCCAAGAGTATATGAGAAAGTGAGTGCTTGATATTTTATAAACTGTTTATATAGTAAATAATTTGTTGGAAACATGATTTTGTTGTTTTACTAATTGAATTTCACTGAAATAGGCTTTAGGAGATGAAGAACATGGCACGTGTACCTATTATCAGCTTCACTGAAATATTTGGGGTTTATATAGCTCTTTGCATATGTGTGAAGAAGATAATTAAGATGCTTACGTTTCTGTATGTTTATAAAGTGTGCTTAGCACATCCCAGTAGTAGGAACTCATTGCTATAGATCATCTTTGATTGCCTCATTTTGGCTGACAGACAGTGGCTCTTTTCTCTTCATTGCAAGTATATGGAAAAAAGCAATCTTCATAAAGTAATTTCAGAAGCCGTAACTGATCTTTTTCTATATGTCCTGGTTAAATACAGGTTTTCTTCCCTGACATGAAAAAATCATAAATATCCGAATAAACATACAAAACACATGCTTGTTTCTACTTTTATTTTTTTATTTTTTTCAGCAAATATGTCTAAGGCATCTAAAAGAGATGCAATTTGCAAAAGCAGTTGTTTAAGGTTTTGAGACTACTGTCAGTTAGTAAACAATGGCCTGATTTTTCACTCCTTGTTTGCTTTTGTTTTGAGCATGGACCTATTCCTGTCATTTTCTCTCAAAGTGCTACTTCAGTTTCATGCAAGTCACTAGGAGCTGTTGGTTACTTCGAAATTTAAAACTGTTAAGAGTCTGAGTCTACAAGCTTGATTTTCAATGAAAAATATAGTCAGAAAGTGAGATTCTGCTGTATACTGTCTAAAATTCTATCAAAGCATTGATACAACCATTGACAGCCATTCAGTGAAATCTTTTGTTAGGACTGATGCTTTTTGTTCCTTTGCTCTACATATGTCAGAAAAATATATTGTGTATATTAAGGGACTAACTACATTATCTTTTATGTATTATCTGAAAGTATTTATTGGGAGTGAAAGGTGTTTGTCACATGAGTTTGTGAAATACACAACTTTATTCTAAACTTCTGATAAAATTTCTTTTCGACTAAGTGCCCCAACTGAAAAGGTGAAGATTCTTTCTAGAAGGTTTTTTTAATTTATAGTAGTGTAAATTTTGTTTGTAGATTTGTTTTAATAAATAGAAATGGGAAGAAGTACGTTAGTTTAACATGTACTTAACTGAGGATTTTAAACCTCAGGATCTAACACTGCAGAATATCAACGGTGTTTTCCTTTCTTTGAATATATTGTGTGATATTTGAAAGAAACACTTAAAAGACAATTGCTGCAATATTTTTTACAAAGAGCATTATATTCAGGAGAGTATTGCACAATACACAGAATATAATATACCAGGGAATATTGCATGATATAAAATTTGTATTTAAATGTATTTAAATGTCAGTCTTTTTTACTATTTATATTCTGTCCCTAGTCACTATGCACTTGCAGTCTTAGTGATCAAACTGCTGCTGAGTTCATCTGAGAGATGTACAGATATAAAAAATACAAATGCTCTTTGAATTTTTTTTTCTACTTCTGTTTTAGGACTATAAGTTCATGTCAATTCATGTGTAAATAAATTTTGTTGTTGTTTAAAAGAACTACATGCAAAGTGAGGGGGATGCTGCAGAACTTGTAACCCAGCAGATCTCCAAGCAGCTAAATTTGAAGTTGTAAAAATCACTATCACATTAGAAAGGACCAGAAGGAAATGTGCCCCTTGGCTTTTCTTTTTATAGATCCTTGAATTGAGGTTGACCCTTACTATTGGTGTCTCACATAGTCAGTGTACAAACCAACCATATGGTTGCAGTCCTGCCAGGTTTTGGTCAGATCTGGCTTGGAGCTGTAGTCCTTTTAGGCTTTCTTTGGATGCAAGAGCATACTTGATACTGCAGATGAATTTCCCTTGAGCCATGCAATGACACTTCTTGTGATCCCTTTCGTTAGTGGGTTTAGCAGTGGTGCATGCTTTGTCCTCTGGTGCATTCTTTTGAACCAATCATAAATTTTCACATGTTCTAGTGCTGCGTATCTCTAAATTTTCATCTTTTTTGGGTGCTAACCAACTAATTGCCCTCAGGCATGATTCTGGGCAATTAGATGCTCACTTAAGGCACCTCTCCCCATAGGCAGCACATAGTCATGTCAGGTCTCTGGTACTGCCCTATTGCTGAGGTCATGTCCTTGCACATTCTCGTATGTCCCCTAGCCTTGACCCATGGCAGAATTGGATGCCTTTAGAATGTAAAGCTAGCTTTGAGGTATCTGTAGCAGGCCATCTTAAATCTCTAGATAATATCATTGACGTTCTCACTATAATTCTGTTGTCAATAACTCCTGGCTTCTCAGCTTGAGAGTGATTAGGAAGTACAGAAATTTGGAACTCATCAGTTGGTTTGATATTTTGTGCAGATATCAGGTAGAGCATACTTGCTTTTTGCTGTGCTCGGTTACAGGTCTTTGACCTTCTGAGGTCCCGGTCTTTGGTAACTTAATTTTGTCTAGGAAGACCAAAATCTGGGACCAGTTTCTTGTCAGTCCAAACAGAAATCATTATAGACTATACATAATAAATAGATGGAAATATGACATTGCACACACCCATCAGCGTGTTACAGCAGGACTGCTACAACAAGACTGTTGATTAATTGCAAAATACAAGCTGTGTATATTTTGTAGCTGCAGGTGGCTGCTTTATGATGCTTTGGCATCAATTATTAAGTCTGCAAAAATGTTCATTGCAATTGCTTTTTAGTAGTTTTTCTCTAGTTTGTACCTGTAAGCCAGATGTTTACATATAATTTATGCACATCAGTCTGCATTCCTGCATGCAGAAATCCTTATATAATTGACACAGCAGAGAAGTACACAGACCATTTGGGCTAAGCTTTACAACTAAATGATATTCAGCATAGAGACATCCTCAGTCTGCACAATGAATATAGTGTAATTTACACAGTACAGGCAAATAACTGTAATGTATTGTAAAGTTTAATTTTACATATCAAACTAATAAAAATTTGGAACAAGATCAAGCATTCTCCCTCTCATAGACACCCTGACAAGAGCTGAAAATCCTCTCAGTATGTCTTAGCATAGATATTGAACGTGAATATTTTATGAACCTCTATTATTCATGTAAAGACAGCGTTCCAAAGATATATGCAGAGCTGTTAGAGTAAAAGTAATACAAGACAAAAGTGAAAGTTTTCTAAGAGAAGTATTATCAATAGAGGGGAAGACACTGGTAGTTGTTTGGGTCCCTTATTTCATTGTGCAGTCAAGTCAGGACTGGAAGCAAAACTAGGTTTTACTGAGAAGTTTACAGGAGCAGATTAACAAGATAAATCATCTCTTGACTTTTTGTATTAAAATTGGAAAGACAATGTATTATATCATGTAAGATATGAGATGCATATGTGACCAAGGTTAAAACTTCCAAAACCCGTATAGCAAGTATTTTGATTCTGATCCATAGGCAAAAGCAACTTTCTCTATGCCATAAAACTCTTGTGTTTCATCATTCTGTTGGGTTACTGTTATATTTCTGATTGTAGTTCAGAATATTATGACTGAGGTTATAAAAATAAGTAAATTGGAGGACTCTAGTTTTCCTGGGAAGCATTGTGTGTATTAATAGCAGTTAAAAGGGGAGGCAAAATGATGCTTTTGATTCTTCAACATGAAAAGAAAAAATGCTGATGAGAAAAAAGAAAGAAGCAGAATCTGGCACTGTAAGACAGAAAGCAGTGACTTCAAAAGTACTTGGGAAAAGATAATCTGGTACTTGCAGCTTAGCAAGACAAGGTTTTGGGCTTGCTTGTGGCCATGCACAAGGATTCCTGCTTCATGGTCTGTGCTTTTCAAATCTGTGGAGCAAAGAAATGTGTTTAAACAGCAATACTAATGTTATCCATGACAATGTAACATTACTCTAAAAAAAAAATCCACCTGCTATTTTCTCTACCACCTCTATGGTCGCTCAAAGCTAAAATAATTAATTTTTGTAATTTAGTCAATGATATTTTTTACAGTAATCATTTCTGTATTTGTTATCTGTCCCAACAACCTGGCTCTCATTGCTATATTTCATCACCCACCATGTTGTCCAGGTGGTCCGGAACAATATACCTTTACCAATTTGTGCCAAGACGACAGTGGTCTTGTAGCTGTCTCTAGAGTCTCCTCATTTACTTTTCCTAAGCCCTGAATACTCACAAGCAATCATATTCACCTTTCTACCTCTACCCTATTATATCCTCCAGGTTATGCTGCCTGATATGGCTGGCTCTGGAAATGTAGGCAGGGGGTAAACCACATAATCTCACATGCTTTGTAGGAGCAGATGGAAACAGAGACACTTTCAGACATGTCCTGGTGGGAGAGAGAGAGTGGGAAAGAGAGAGTAAGATTAAGAAAACAATATGGGTGGAAAACGCATACCTGCAGAAAATGTGAAAATCCTGCTTTGGAGTACAACTCTGTATGAAGCTTATACTTCCTAGGTGTTTTTTGAGTTATTTTTGAGGTCCATCCTGCCTATCAGCCTTGATATGCTGAACACATCCTCAGTTTTTAAAGAGAAGCTTCAGGACCAAATGTAGCATTTGAGTTTCTACATACAGAGTCACTGAAGCTCCAGAAAATCCCTTCCACAGCCACCTGCACTGTGTAAGAGTGGAGCTTGGTCTTCCTGGTGTACCTGGCCTACCCTACCCCACCTCATATTTAAGAGCACTGGATAATGTGTTTTCAGCTGACTAAGTACTGGCAATGTGGATGAGCTGTAGTGGCCCACAGGAAAACCTCAGAGCTCTTTGCCTCAGAAGGGCAGAACGGATCTGTGAAGTAGCTGATCCCTTCCACTCAGAGGCATTTGGGTGCTGCTTAGTGGCCACAGATAAACAACTCTGGTCCAAACAGCTTAAGAGGGAAACCTCAGCTCCTTTCACTGTGGGCATGTCTCCTATAAGCCAAATATACTAATTCTTTCACTTTGGCTATGTTTGCTGTTTCCCTGAGAGCTTCAAAGAGGTTACTGTGATAGCTGTATGGTATTTCTCCTTACCCTCCACCAGCTCTGCAGATCCAAAAGGGCAAGGGCCAGCTGATCCCTGCGGCATGTTTATACACCCTGGGGAATGGGCAGGCTGTGTGGGGGCTACAAAAGTCAAAAGTTTTATTGTGATGAATAAGATCTGTCATGATCTGTCACTTTCAAACATCAACAATGTGCCTGTGAAACAGGAAGATGAAGAACTTTTCAGAGCAATTCAGTCACCACAACAGGTGGAGATGGAAGAAATATTTACTTGTTCAGCTCTTTTCCCTGAGCAGACCATGAAAAAGATGCTCGCAGACTTTCCAGAGGTGAATAAAAGAGCACTGAAATGAAGGGGCAAATGCAGAGGAATGTTTTAGCATGTACTTCCGTGGAACTTTGTCAAATCTATTACTTTCTGAGAGAAACTTATGTTACCCATTCAACTTTGGGGTACCTATTTTGAACTAACTGAAAAAGACCAGGACACTGAACTTGGAGGCAACATGTTACTTCGTCACATGGAGGCTTTGGTGGAAGAAATTTAAAGATCATCAAGAAAAACTATCATCATCTAGAAGTACAATCTCTGTGACAGCAGAATTCACTCTAGATCAGCCATAATGCATAGAGAAGCTGTGAATGACTGGAAGGTCTTCTTGCTCAAGGGAAACATGAAAACTTCAGGATGAAAATCAAACTGCATTTTAAAGGACGTGGCATAGAAGCTTTATCAAATGGATGAAGTCTTTAAACAGTTTCAAAACACATTACCTTCTTACAGTTGCAAGCCTAGAGTCTGACTGCCCAGAGAGGTTGTGGAGTCTCCTCACTGGAGATAATTCAGAACTGTCCAGACACAATCCTGTGCAATGGGCTCTAGGAAGCAGGGAGGAGGTTGGACCAGACACTCCACTGTGGTCCCGTCCAGCTTAGCTATTCTGTGGTTTCCCAAAAACTTCCCCAAGAGTTATTTCTGTTTCAGAATTGCTGAGATCATATGTTCTTGTTTACTTTGAAGACATTTTGTGGTGAATAGTAATACATTGCCAAGTCAAAAGACATTATTACATTTTTTATGCTAAAATTTGATTTTTTCCTTTTTTTTATTTTCTATGAGAGTTGTATCTTCTTTTGCAGTCACCCAGCCTATCAAGGTGGCTAGAGGCACATCACCAAGTGTGTGGTTAGTAGACAGTATCACAACCTGTCTACATTCCAACTGTGTAAAGCCTATTAACAAGACATTCAGTTCCTAACAGTTTGCCCTAATGAAGATCTTCAGGTTGCAGCCATTTAAAGAGAAGTCATTTCCAGTTTGCAGCTGAGGAAGAGAGATTGCTTCTTCAATCTTCATAAGATTCTTCAGAATAGTCTTTTTTATGTTAGTAAATAGTTGTGACCAAGTCAGATCACTGTTCTTGGGTGAAAACTGCAAGGGAAGGCTTTGCTTTAAGTCATTCTAACTGTTGCTTCTTTTTCTCTGCTTTCAGAGGCTGGCAGCAAGAAGCTAAAGAGCACGATACAGAGAAGCACAGAAACAGGAATGGCAGCAGAGATGAGAAGTCGTATGGTTCGACAGCCAAGTCGAGAATCCACTGATGGCAGCATAAATAGCTACAGCTCCGAGGGCAAGTAAGTGGCATTAAAAATATCAGTAATACAGGAGAAGTTTCTAATGTAGTAGAAGTTTCTTTCCCATTACTTGAGATGTCCTAAACTCTATCTGAAGAGGATAGCTCTGTGTAAAGATTTTTCTGCTTGAAACATTTGAAAAACTGAACTATTTTAGGTACATAATGCAAATGTCATGGAAATTGAAATTGAGGCAGGACTTCTTAAGAATTCTTATTTTCCCTGTCATTCAGTGAGGCATTTTCTTCATCAGAAGATGACTAAATTAAAGCTGCATTATTCAAAACAAAACACAGGGATAGTTTTTCTTTGAGATATGTTTGGATTAACTCGGAGTTAAACTTCAGATGTCATATATGAATCCCTGTGACATGAAACTCTGTTCAGTAACACCATATACAAAGAAAGTTTAATGTGGAGTTGTTCCAAGACTCTTATTAAGAACAGTAAACCCAGAGCCCAGCTGCCCTGTCATCTGAAGTCAGACAGACAGCTGTGGGGATGGGGCAGCTGTTTCCATTTACTGCTGAACAATTTGATATGTAGGAAAGGAGAACAAAGGCAGTTACAACACAAAAATGTGAAGGAATGTTCCAGCATCCTCACAGTTCTCAGTGGGACTCTCCTGCATGTGTCAAAGTATAGTGTTTACTAGGAAATTCTTAGAAGAGGACTCGCCAAATAAAAAGGAAAATGAGGTGAACAAATGCACTTTTATAGACCTGGTGACAAAGGTGACAAAGGGCCAGTAGGCTGGACCCTTTAGGGAGGAGCTGGGGGAGCCTGTTTGCCTGGTTAGCAGTGGAGAGGAAATGTAGGAGCCCAGCACTAAGGGTGAAGGCATTTTCAGTGGAACAGCTTAATCCTCTGTTCCACCTTTATTGTGTGTAAATGGATTTGGCAAGGCTGGGGCAGCCAAGGTCTGGATCAGGCATCTGGAGGACAGAAAGGTAGAGCCATAAATTGCTGATTTGAGAGTCACTAAGGCAGTGAGGAAAGCAAGCTTGAGAAGTAAACAAGAGTGCTTGCACCCCACGTACCTTGTCATGTTCTTTTGTTTGACCCTTTACTGAAATTTAATGAATTAGAATTAATACACATCAAGATGAATGTGTACATCCAACCTTCATTGTCATATGTATAGCTAGAAGTGTGCTCTCAAGTGAGTATTTTCAATGTTAGTCAACCTGTGGCAAAATGTAACATGTTTTAGGAAAAAAGGCCAATGAAACAAGCAAGAAACTTCTCATAGCAGAGGCAAGAGTGAAATGATAGTGCAGCTGGGGAGAGAAGCAGATCATATCTTGGTGTTGAACTGGAGACCCTGAGATTCTTTTTCTCCTCCATCTAAAGAAACCATATTTAAAAAAAAAACAAAAAAAACAAAAAACCAAAAACAAACAAACAAAAAAACAAAAACAAAAACAAAAAAAAACAAAAAAAAAACAACAAAAAAAAACCCACAAGAATTTAAAATGAAATTTCTGTGAAAAAGCTTACCTTTTGGAAAATAAAGAGTTTTCTGAAAAAAAAATGCTGTGCCAAGGAAATGGTATGAAGCTGAATCAAGAAAGATTTAGGTTGGATGTTAGAAAAAGTTTTTCTGCCCAGAGAGTGGTCACAGCATCAAGCCTGACAGAGTTCAAGAAGCATTTGGGCAATGCTCTCAGGTGCTTGATGAGATTTTCAGGGCTGTCCTGTGCAGGGTCAGGAGTTGGACTTGGATGATCCTTGTGACCCCCTTCCATCTCAAGCTATTCTATGATTCTGTGATATTTTTCTGACCAGCTTCAGTCACAGACAGTCAATAGTTTATGCAGGCATAGAAAGAACAGTTAGTCTTTGAGAGAGGAATGGACTTTTTCTATGCAACTGCTGGGTCTGTGAATTGAATGGCTGAAGTACACAAGTCTGATGTGCAGAAATCAATACTTCTAACACTAGATGCTTTTGGTTTTATTAGGAAGTATTTATTATTTTTTATTATTTATTCCCTATTATCTAATAGGGAATTTCCTGTGAGGAAGAAGATACAGAGTGGTAGATGGCCTGCTAAGTAATATGTTGTCTAGACTTGGTTCAGAGTCTGTTCTTTTATTTCTCATAATTGTTACGAGGAAGTCAAAGCTGAGCCGTCCCACCATGGGTCACTCATTCTCTCTCACTTTGTTTTCTGTCTTTGGTTATTGTTTGGAGACTGTATATACATTAAAAAAAAAAGTGGACACTATGGACTATGAGAAAGCAGCTTGACAAAGTACACGTTATAGCATCATAAAATAGTTTGATTTGGAGGGGACCCGTAAAAGTCATTTAGACTAACCCCTGGGCAGGGTCATCTTCAACTAGATCAGGTTGCCCAAAGCCCTGTCTAACCCTGGCCTTGCATGTTTCCACTATACCCTGCGCTGATGTGTTGAAGTTCAGTTTGCATCATGAGAGAGGGGTGGGTAGCAACTGTAGAGCCAGATTTGTCTGCCAGAATATTTTGGCTTGAGAGTGGCGTTAGGTTTAACTCTAATCACCACTACTGCTACTACCTGCCAGTTTACTGCTTCATTAAACAGCTGCAGCAATCAGATTAATTTAGTATATACATCTGTTTTCCCTGTTCTACCTGATGCAGATGAGGTTTGGCTCTATGTAAATCACACATTCACTAATGAAGGATAGGCTATTAAGTTTCATGAAGCTTTTTATGTTTTCTCATACAAAGTCAGTCTATTTACCTATCAGACTCTTCACTGCTCTTGGTCCTTAGCAAGACCTAATTTATGGACTACTTAGAATTGATGTGCAGAATTTCTCTACACTGCTTTAGGGTCCATGGGAAACATATAATTCCTGATGCTGCAGAATGATTTGTGGTTGTGTATCCTGAGCTGCTTGCTTTGGATCAGTAGTACTTCTGAGGTAAATACTGTAGGACAACAGAAATTAATCCTGTTCTTATGCTTAATGAGCTTCTATTTTGTTTCAGCTTAATATTTCCTGGAGTACGGCTGGGCGCTGACAGTCAGTTCAGTGATTTCCTCGATGGACTGGGACCTGCACAGTTAGTAGGCCGACAAACACTGGCAACCCCTGCCATGGGTAAGAACCATATGTTCTCATCTGGTAAATGAATTATAAGACAATTAAATAATGCATACACTGCCAGACTACAGCACCAAATGGACTTTTACCAAGTTTCTTCCTTCATTGTCAACATGAAAGTCCCCTCTGCAGCCATCAGTGTTCCTATCATGGCAGCACCCAAAGTGGGGTGAGAAACGGTATTTGCTCCATTTGAAGTATTGACTAATCTTATTTGAAATTTGAAGATAGGGGTTTTACTTCCCAGACAGAATTATTGTGGCTTCTCCAAACGTAGCTGGCTGCAAAGTCTCAACTGTTCAGAGTTCGTATTTACTTGACAGAGATTATATTGGATGTGACAGAGTGTTTTCTGGTGAAACAGCACTTTTCCAAGCTTAGTTCATCTAACTCAAGAAAATGAAGCTTCTGGAAAGATTTGCAATGCCCAATAATCAGTCACTGATACAACCAGTGCTTGTCATGAGACAAAAAATCCTTTTCTACAACAGCTTCTGAAGGCTATCTGTGATATTCTCTATTTTCCAGACCAGTCTGTAATTTCCTTTAGCAGCATTAGCTGTAGCTTGTTTATGAACAGACTATGAGTTATATAAGGAGTGCAAGAGGGCAGAACTGTGTAAGTATCTTTGGAAAGATTTGGGGTTGGGGTTTTTTGTTTATATATGGGCTGTAACGTGACAATACTGTGACAATGGGCAATTCTTAGACATGATTTAGGATGCTAATTGAGGAATCCTAGATCCACTACTGTAGTAATACTTCTTCTGGAAATTATAAATGGCCAATGCTTCAATACAACTGAGCTTTAGGAAGAGCTACTGAGGTACATCAGAAAAAGGAGAGAGAAACAGGAAGATGAAAAAATTGAAAAAGACAGTGTTACCTTTCCAACCCATAAGCAGAAGGAAAACTATCTTGAGAATGCTCTGAGGTTCCTCTAAGGCAAAACTTGCTGAATAAATCCAAATGACTGCTACTAAAACACTCATCAACACCAAATTTATTAAATTTACATTTTTATTGTTAGTTTGAATGAAAATGTATTAGTGAGTTTATTTGTCCAATTAATATCTAAATGTATTTATTGGCATATAAGGATCTACATTTCTGTTTCTTTATTTTAATCTTGTTTTGTGGCTAAAGATTTTTCTGCAGATAACTTGAGTAAAAGTTTATTTTGACTTTTTTAGAACTTTATCTACTATGGGCTCAAATTTTGGCCCCCGAAAAGCACTCCACTATGTTTTTTAAAAAAATTTTAGAAGACCTGCTCTATGGTATCCTTTCACTAGGGATGATTTGAAAATGTTTGGATTATCGCTCCCCCTTCTGGTCACCTGTTGCATGTTTTATTCTGGATATGCATTACAGAGATGCATATCCAGATTGTTGGAATTTTCCCTCTGTACTATTTTTAGTGCAAAACATGACTGTGTTTATTCAAGCAAAGTTTAATTGATAAAAAATTCTTCTTTGCTGTTCTGTCATACCTCACACACCAAGGTATAAACAGTTTTAATATGCTGTTAGAGAAACGTAAAAATCTCATGCCAAATTAATTTCAAAATGCTGTTTCTCTAAATCCAGACTGAAAATTCTATAGTTCAGGGTCATCTATTTGTGAATTTGGTTTTTTAGACAATAAGAGCTTACATATCAACATATCAATAACTATAATGTGTTTTGTGGATGTAGTTCATTTATTTGCTCCAGTGTCATGTAACTGCTCATGTCATACTGTGCACTTTTTAACCTAAATGGCCTATTTTAATCTATTTTAACCTAAGTTAGATTTATGATCAGCTGATTCCATAATATAGGAAAGCATAAGGATAAAATGTTTTGAGCATCAGCACATAGTTTACTGCCCTTGTATTTTTTTGATCTATATCAGAACAGAGCTTGGTCTCAGAGTAAGCAGTCTCCTCTTTCTGCAGGAAATATCATTTATCAAAACTCAGGCAAGGAAACAAGTTTGACTATTTAGAAATGAAAGCAGTTTGTTTTTTTAAGATATTGTGACATTTTAATCACACCAAAAACCTGTGTGGAATATTGATAAAAATGGAAAAACTGTCACCTGTGTGCTTGGTGGAGACTTTTGAAGAAAAAAATACCTCTTTTTAGCTGGTATGAACTGCATACCAAGAGAGGGCACCATGCTCCCTAAGTATATATTATTTAGTCTTTGTTTAAGGATGGAGAATCTAAAGGGATCATCAGGAGACACAACTGGCAAAGTAATGCAGAAGAATTATATCAAACTAGTCTTTCTCACTCTTACACCTTACCTCCTGTGCTGTGCTGCTTCTCTAAAATGTGGGCTTCTTTCTTCTCCCTCTCAGGTGACATCCAGATTGGAATGGTGGATAAAAAAGGCCAGTTAGAAGTAGAAGTCATTAGAGCCCGTGGCCTCACACAAAAACCTGGCTCCAAATCTACCCCAGGTATGGAAAAAAACTGTACACAACAATGCTTCAAGAAGGCATCCGCTTGAACTAGTGTTACTGTCAGTGTCAATAATCTGCATAATGTGTTTTGTAATAATATTGTATCATTTTATAAGGACATTTGTTGAAGTTCTAGTTATTTATAGAAACAATTACTAGAGGAGATTTCGAATCAATACCCCAACACTGCTTATTTTAACACCTGGAACAATTCTTTTAGCTAACATTTAGAGAAAATGGTACTTTTCAATCTCCTTAGGAGCTAGAGATGAAAGAACAATTCATGTCTGTGTCATTGGAGTGGCATAGTTTTAAATATTCCTTTTGCTTTGAACTATCTCTAACCCTAAGCATTTAGAGAGAGACTCTGGAATAGCTGTCAGTGACAGCTAATTCTTGGAAAAAGAAAATGTTTTTAAAATTACAGAAATGAAGTGTAATTGTTGTTAGTAACATCTTAGATCATTACATTCAAAGTTTATAAAAATCAAATTGATTTCTTGTGGGCTGTGTCATCTGTTTTATTAAAATAATTGTATTCAGATTATGCAACTGCAAAGATAAAATGAAAATAACATGTGTCATTTTCTTTCTACTCTGCTTCCTTTTAAGGCATTTGTCCTCCATTTCAGATGTGCACTGTAAGTCCAAACATAACATTCTTGATGTTCTGTTTGCAGCTCCATATGTCAAAGTGTATTTACTGGAAAATGGAGCATGTATAGCTAAGAAGAAGACAAGAATTGCAAGGAAGACGCTAGATCCTCTGTACCAACAGACACTGGTTTTTGAGGAAAGTCCACAGGGTAAAGTCCTTCAGGTCAGTTTCTTCTTAATCCCATTTTTAGGCTGTCATTTGGGGAATCACTTGCATGTTTACTTAAATTTAACCAGTATGTGTAAATCCATTCCAACTAACTAAGCCTTTAATTTTATAAATACCATTAAACACATCCTTGTCGCTTGTGGTTTCAGACTTGCAAAATGTCTTATTGCATTAAACATTTCTCTGTTGTTGACTTTGCTCCTGTCCTGCCATAAGGTTTTCCCATGAAAGGGAAGCAGTCACTCACTCTTGAAAATAACATTTTCCTTATGCTAACACATATAATAGCAAGAGTGAACATACGTCAGCACGGGTTTAAGTATATACCCCTTTATAAGCATGGATTTGGGGACAATCATGAACCTTAATTTTATGTTCTTCCAGGTAATAGTTTGGGGAGACTACGGCCGAATGGACCACAAATGCTTCATGGGAGTTGCCCAGATCCTTCTGGAGGAACTGGATCTGTCCAGTGTGGTAATAGGCTGGTATAAATTATTTCCACCTTCATCACTAGTGGATCCAACATTGACTCCCCTGACACGTAGGGCTTCCCAGTCATCTCTGGAAAGTTCAACTGGGCCTCCCTGCATTAGATCATAGTAGCAGGTGCTGTCTATTCAAAACATCACCCAGGATAACAGTTGGAACCAGACATTCACATGATCAAGAAACACTGTTGGAGAGAGACAATCACTTCCGTTTTTGCTTGTAGTAGTTATCCAAACATATGTCTGTCTGTTGAGAGATGGCTTAAATTGACAGAACAAAGGTGTATCACATACAGCTAATCTATTAGCAGCTATCACTGATGCTTATAATGATTAAAAAAAAAAAAAAAAAATGAAAGAAAGAAATAAAGGAAAAAGAAAAGCGAGGGACCTTTAGATTCGACCTAAGTCAAAGATGACCCAAACTGGAAGCTCTCACTGTGTTAACAATGTTGTATTTTTCACATTTTGAGAGAGCCCTCAAGCAGTGTTACCTTCCTGGTGTTTCAGCAGTTTTTCTGTACTTGTCACTTCCACTAGTTTTTTGCCACATGATTATGCTAGTTTTGTAGAAGTCCTCACAATGCTAACAGAGACCCTTCCTTTCTTTTTCTAAACCAAACAAAAAAGGGCTGAAGCATATCTCTGTAAGCATCATTAAAGTGTTCAACAGCCACAGTTACAATTCCAGCGAGTTCAAATAGTTTCTCAGTTCTGGTACTTACAAGTCATGTGGGAACCCAGAACAAATAACCAATCTAAGTTACGCTCTTAAAAATAAAAATCATCACAGTGCCACTTTTTCTTTGTAAAAAGCAGATACATTTGCATTATATATATATAAAATAACTTTTCTGTTTATGATGTTTTGCATGGAAGAATTTTGAAGAATTCTGCAACTACTGCTGGGGACTGGTATAAAGCAGCTTTAGTCTTAATTTTGACATTGACTATGTTACTGGTAATGCAATTTTCCTCCTAGAAATGGAGAGGAAATACTTACGTTTCTGTGTATAAATGTATATTTGACTTCCCAAAATGTTGACCAGGAATGAATTGAGCATATGACACTTTCAGCTGTACCCAGGCTTCTCTGATGTGTGTCGCTTCAGACGCACCTGTCTGCCCTGGATAGAGCATGGTATGAGTTGTTCGGTGTTTCACTGGAAATTCCAGTTGAAATATTCTGCACTTACTAATGTTTTTATCAAATTTTAGTTTACATTTCTTTGAGATTGATGCAAGCACAAGGCTTGATTTTTTAACGCAAGATATCTTACTTTTTGGAGAAAAAAAATCAAATTTCAATTTGCTTTTTATTCATTTGAGTTCTTCTTGGCCTTGAAATCCCTTGTGATATTCTGTAAATGTGCGAAGAACTGCAGATTCCTGCAGGTGCATTGATATGTTTCCCCTCCTTTTACAGGCCATTCAATTTTGTGATCACACAAATAGAGCAGCATGACTTGGAACTGTTCAAAGCTGCATGCACGTTTTGTAAAAAGAGATGAAAAAGGTTATTTAATAATGTATGTTAGTTCCACATAGGCCAGCTTGTATGTTGCATGTACTTGTACAGTTTGCTCGTAATTACTATACTGAAGTAACCAAGAAATCTAAGCCATCCATTTTTCTTATAGACATTTTGCAGGTTTTAGCCAGGCTAGGTCTGTGGGTCTGGTGCTAAATGTCTATAGATGGACTTTATTTTTTACCCTATGGAAAACGTGATGTAGTACGGACCAAATTCCTTCTAATAACTATTTTGGTGTAGATTCCTACTGTGGGGCTGTAACACATGTAGAAACTGTGTACACACTAGGTTTTAATTCATAGACATACTGCCTGCACCAAGTGAACTATTTATTATTACTCAACACATGGGAATTATTCTGCCCATCTTTCCATAGGGCACAGATTGGTTACTGCTCGACCTGCTGAGCAGGAAGAACTCAAGCATTGGTGCACTACTACTAGATCCTGTTCTGTCTTAGTGGCCAAAAACCAACTAGCTATAATTCAATAGTATCTTTCTATTTTGACCACTTGTCTTAACACTCCCCTGTGCTTTTAAATGAACTTCCAACTCATGTTATGTAAACATGTTTAATAAAATTTCCTTTTCATGTCCAGTGTAGTAGTTGTGCTCTCTGTATGTTCTGAGGTTCATCTGTGATTCTGCTTGCTGCAGGACTGTGTGATATGTGTTAAGGAACAGTAAAATAAGTAATTTCTATGGTTCTTTTGATTGCTGTAATAGTGTATGTTGAAATCTGGGGCCAAAAACTGAGGCCTGGTGAAAGTCATGTTTGGTTGGCTTCCTTTTCCCTGAGAAAGCAGCCAAATTGTGCTCTCATTTGTTGAAGCAGGCAAATTGAAGTTTAAAAAAAAATCAAAAATAGCCAAATTACTATCTGTTGAAATCAAATCAGATTGTTGGAGAGGAATGATTCTGTGGCTGCTTGTAAAGTAGGGCAGTGGGGTGATACGAGTCAGGCACCAGGGCTTCACTTGGTGTGTACTGAGCCTTTAAGAAATGAGAACAACTACTGACCTTTGGCACTTTTCAAATCCATGAACATGCCCTTGTATTGTGATGCTGTTATGAACAATGCTTTGTAGAAATTTACCTGAGAGCAGAATTTGGCACTAAAATTTTGCTAGAGAAGCAAAGATTATGTACTTTTTTTTTTAATTTTTTTTTTTTTTTTTTTTTTTTAGTTTTCCATGTCCCACAAATATCTGGTCACAATTTAAAAATAACATAAAGACAATATTGCCTCACTTTGAACACTTTTGTTTATTACTTTATTTAACTGAAAACATGGTTAAGATACTGAAAAAATGACTAATTAAACATGGTAAATCTCTGAACAAAAGGCATGTTATTCTGTGTGGTGGGAGTGATCTGTTTAAATACAGAATTTTTCATGCTATTGCAAAAAGCCCTCAACTTTATTAATCTCTTTACTTTGAACATTGTGTCCAATACTAGGATATTTTTCCTTTCTGATCTTGAGAAATAAATAAAGTCCAGCATTTCTAATGTCACCCTAGTGAACAGAAAATATGGCAGCAAAAGAACATGCTAAAACATTTCATTTATGGTGTTTCTGATGAACGGGGATCATAAATGCTAAGATTTCAGGAATGAGGTAGTAGAGTGTGCTAGGTCAGATAAGTTGTGTGCTGGACTCCTTTCCCAGGGACTGCTCTCTTTTAAAAACTCATTGCTGAGTGCTGGGATTATAATACATAAATAAAACAGCTGAAGTTCCCTCTTGTTTTCCCTTAAGAACGCAGTACTGCCTTGCCAAAGCAAGATGCTGAATTTTTTTTAGTTTATGCCAACACCTATTCAAAGAGTTTTTAATAGAGAAGATGTCTCATGTTCCAGACTGCTATTCTTCAGGAAGTACAGCAGCACTATCACATCTGCATTTCCAGCACCCTCCTGTTGTCTGGTCTGACTGGCCTAAGCTGCTTCATCACAGCAGGTCTCCACAGAACCAAGATGCCCCTGTCCATGCTAGACTACTGATTATAGAAGGCAAAATAGTAATTCCATTTAGAACAATGCATACATTCATACAGAGGGCAGTAAAACAATCCTAGATACTTTAACAACTTGTCATGCAATTTAAACCAAAAAAATAAGATTTTCAAATTCAGCAAATACTGAAAAATAGAAATTCAAATAAATGTTGCAGTATAAACTAAAAAGATTTTTTAAAAAGTCTGTTTGATAACTGTATTTGCAAACTGCAGAAAGAGTGTCCTCACAGAGGGAAAAATGTAGCAATATTACACTTACATGTAAGAACAAAAAAGATCTAATGCTATCAAATTCAGAGTGAGAGATAGCTGAGAGGGAAATATTTTCTAAACATTACTTATTGAACAAAGTCTGTTAAAGGCCAAAGCCAACAGCAGCATTATACTTGGGCTGCTGTCTGTTAAAGATGCAGCAAAAGGGAGAGCCCATAAACATCATGCTCCAGTTTTAGAAAGGTATGCAGAGTGACAGATGGTCTGAGACTAAGTGAGCAACTCTTGAGTGCATAGGAATGGCAAAGCAACACCAAAAAAATTAATGGCAATTACAATAAAAAATAAATGCTTAAAAAACATGTAAAATACTTTCTTAGGATTTTGAAGGCCTGAGAATGCAGCCCTAAACCAGATAGAGAACACCTGGATTTGGAATGAGTCCCCAGGTATCCCTCACACCGCAGGTCAGAAGGACTGGATGTCTGTTAGCAGCCAGAGGCAGCTTTTTCTAACAGGGCAGTTTTCGTGTACAGCTTGCCCACACTCTTTTTCTTTGTAGACGATCTGACACGTTCACTGCCAGTGAGCTTAACTTTAAGGAGATGGGTGGGTATATTTAATCTCAAATTCTGCAAATTACATAAGAGAGTTTATTGCATCAGCTCTGATAAAGCTTCATGTATGATGTTAAAGAAGTCAGGTGCTCTGTGATGGGTAAACCAGTAAGTCAGAAAGAGGTCCCCAGAAGCAGAGCAGAAGCTAGGGGAGTATACAGGGGAGGAAAGAATGAGCAGAAATGGTACCTCTGTTCACCGGGGGGAACCAAAAAGGGAGACCCAGAGAAAAACTTGTGGAATAATTGCTTGGCCCCTTGTCTTTTTTACACAAACTCCAAAAAGAAGTGGTCACTTCCTGAAGCCTTATAGATGCAGTGTACATCTTCCTGAAGGGTCAAGGGATTTGGCCCAACTTCATTGCTTTGGTATTGGAAACAGTAGGGCTTGTCAAAAACACACCATGCACTGTTAGTTGACAAGGTGGTGTTAGGTCATAGGTTGGACTTGATGATCTCAAAGGTCTTTTCCAACTAATTGATTCTGTGATTCTCTTTTACTTTTTGACAAGGGACTCAATAGGAGTTAACCATGACAGAAGAAGTTGATGGTACAAATAATCTTTTGAGTTGCTCTGTACCTAGTCTCAAAAGGCACGTAAAGTCTGTAATTGCTGGGAATAGGAAGCATCAACAAGCCTCTCAAAGGCAGCTTGAGAGTGGCTTGCTGACCTCTTTCGCTTCTTTCAACCGGGTAGGAAAAAGGCCCTGAGATTTGCGAGGCAGCTGAAGTACAGTATCTGCTCTTCTAGCAGAGTAAAAAGTAAGAATTTTTCTTATTCCTTCCTCTTGTCATTGCTTTTGCAAAACTGTGAGGCAAAGTTTTGTGTAGTTTGGTGCCTGGACTCGGCTTTCAGTTGTTCTGTTCCAGTGCTGCCAGCAGCTCACTTGATCCCCAAGCCTATTGGTGGGACAGACCAGCATTCTTAAACTACTTATATTAAAATACAAATAATGCAAGCCTTAGGCTTGCATTATTCATCATGTACATGAAAAGACAGAGGGAAGAAACACATTGAATTTTCTTTTGTTGAAGAGCTCAAAACAATTAAATTCCAGTTGCAACAGACGTCGCTGCTGTGCTATCCATATTATCCTTCAGCTCCACTATACATGTGGGCTTCTTTCTTAGATGTCTGTTATGCCATTCCTAAATCATACTTACGTAAAAAAACCCAAAATATAAAGGAGGAAGGGAGATATTGCCATAGCAGACCTTAACCTTCTCTCTTTGTTTATGTGGGTATCTCCCCACCCTCCCAACACCAGCATTCATCTTAGTCTTGTTCTCCCATCATTTTTTTGTGTGATACCAGCTCAGAGCTGAATCTTCTTGTCTCCAAAGAATACCTGTTGGATTTGACAACATTTATATTTTTTCAGAGTGAATGGAGGAAGTCAGAGGACTGTTGAATACTTCACCTCTCTGGGGCTGCTCTTCAGTTTATGCGTGGCTGGTCTTGCGGCTGGTTTAATATCACTATTTCCCCCCCTCACATATCTCATGCGCACCGTGCATTTTTCTGTGCTGTAGGACATGGAACTTGGCCACTGATTTCAATGAGGCCAAACCCAAAATGCCTTTGTGACAAAAGGTGCCTGACACACACAGTGCACACAGTCTGGCAAGGCTCTTCTGGTGACAACACCCTAAGCAGGAGGCCAGCCATCCATTCCAGCTATGCAAAGCATAGAGCTTCGTCTGCCTTTCAAGGAGGCAACGATCCGTGCAGCAAAGGCAGAGGTGTCAGCCACTGTCTGTGACAGGAGGACATCGCCTGGCTCGTGGATGAGCCCCCTCATTTTCTGCCTTCACAATGCAAATGCCCTAGCAAGTAAGAGCAAAAGCCAGCATCTTCTGGAAATCCGCCGTCTTCAAGAGTGCAGCAGCAGAGCAGGGCTCTGGGCTGTAACAGCCCAGGTGGCCCTGAGGTGGCTGAGGGGCAGCGGGATGAAAAGCCGGCCGCCAAGCGCAGGCTTTGCAAGTACTGTTAGTTACGCAGAGACGTAAATCTGCTTGGGGAAACGCGCTTGGAGGGAAGCGCTTGGCTGCGAACAGCAGGAAGGGTAAAAGAGCCGTGGAACACGTACTGGGGACGAGGGGCACTCCGGGCGGGAGGGCGGCAGCCCCGGCGCCTCACGGCCGGCCGGCCCCGCCCGCCGCTCCGCCCGGGGCCGCCGGGGGGCGCCGCAGCACCGCGGGCAGCGCCGCGCGGGGCCGGGCCCGGGCCGCCCCTCGCCCCTGAGCGGGCCCCGGCGGGAATGCGGCAGCGGGCGGCAGCCTTTGTCAGGCGCTTTTTCTGGGAGAGAAAAAGGGGAAAAAAGCAGCTGTATTTTTTTTCCTCAAGTGTCGGATGTTCCCTGCGTGTGCGGTGAAACCGGGTGTGTGATCGCTGGCTGTGCCTGTCTGCTGGTTACACGTAAGAGCTCGCAAGCAGTCGAAAGTTCTGAAGGGGAATTCATAAAGCATACAAAGAAATAATGGTTATATTTAACAGTTCACCCTGTTCTCTGATTCAGTAGTGATTATGAACTCACTTAAATCAATGTAGTTCCTCTAAGGAGTGTTTAAAAAACACATTTTCCCCCAGTCCTGCATTATTAGCAGTGGCTGCCCTGACAGATTAATGTCAGGCTACTGTGTCGTTCGGCGACAAGGCTCATTTTGTTTTCCAAGTGCTGCTTTTATTGTTAGCCTGTGCTGTACCCTTGCTACACCTTCGAAACTTTCCGATTACGCTGCAAGTCAGATACCTCAGGAGAATTTCCTGCGACCAGGGAAACCTTGTGCTGGAGTATAATTAAACTTCAGTTATAACCTCTTTAAGGAGAAAAAAGAAGATAACTACTGCTGACAACCAGAATGGTTTGAAAACTCAGGTACTTCTTATCTAGCTGCTATCTCAGAAAGCAGTGTCAACAAGGGCATAAACCCAAAGATTTTGCTCAGTCAAAGGGGACAAAAATGCAGGCTGGACTTGGGGAACTAAGGTTTAGTTTGAGCTGAGATGTCAAAAAGCACCCAGCACCATGAAGGACCTAAGGCAGGGAACTGCACAGGACTGATTTGTGTAGTGCCATATAGCTTAGTGTGGCCTTTAAGTTGCCAGATCAATGGATTAAAGTCTACATGCCTTCAGCTCACCAACATCCTCAAACAGTAAATAAATAAATTCTGGGATTTGAGGCTCAGGCTGATCTGGCACAGAGAACCTTACAGTTCAGCTGAAGGCCATCAGACAGTGCAAATGTGCAAGGGCTGAGCCCTAAGGCCACTGACCATGCTAGAGCTTTTCTACACAGCTCTCAGTGAGGTAACAACACAGGACCCTGGCTTGGGACTCTAACCCAGCTGTTGGGAATCTAAAAAGGGAGCACAGCCAAAAGAATGATGCATAACTTGGTATTAAACCGAGAGTGAGCAGGGGACAACATGCTTTGCTGTCCCCCTGCTTGTTTAGCTTCAGCAGTGGTGTTCTGTTAGATGGCTATGAGAGAAGTGCTTACTTGTTATAAGTGCTTACTTTTTATACTTTAGAAGATCCCAGTCATAAAAGTGTGCAATTGTAAAACCTATCAGTTCTCAAATTAGCTGGCATGACAGGGTGGCTGGACTTGGTGTCAGCATCGCACTAGGTCATAAAACAAAACTTCATACACTTAACCCTGCATTTCCATCTTCCTGAAGTTCCCCTCTCCTGTGTAAGATATGGGAGGTCAACAGAAAGTGTCTTTGGAATTTTCCCCCCAAGCTTCAGGAAAAGAGGCCATTCCAGGGGACATGGCTGGTGTATCCTTATGTCCTGGCAATGCTTGGTTGCTAGAAAAGCTTCTCTAGTTAGTGATTGGCACAGCTTACAGCAGCCTTCAACCTGCTATAACATGCTCTGAAGTGAGGACAGCTGCAGGCAACACTTACTTCTTTTGAACTATGCTCCAGTCTGATGTGCACATGCTGCCCTTCAGCAAGCTATCACAATTGCAGGCAGAGAAGGGAGGGCCTTGCCTGCAAGCTACAGCCTCCAGTTGTGAAGTTCTCTTACTTCCTTGTGAATGGGGCTGGTGAAAGCCTGCCGAGTTGGCTTCACCTGGGTATCTGAGCAAGATTCAGCAGGACTTGTTCACAAAAGTTGACACCAGACCAAGCCCTTCAGATGCACATTCCTAAGCCCACTCCTCCCCTTTAGGGTATTTTATGCCAGCCACTCCCAGGTTTCCCCCCTCACCTTAATTAGCTTTTTGTAGGGATCAGCTCTGTGTGTGTGTGCATGCTAATGCTAGGAAGGGCTGTCAATGTAGCTTTGTAGCCCAATCTCTTCCATGATTCTATGGCTTTAGGGTGCAGCTTTTTTTTCCCAGTGCTTAAATGCAACACGTGGATATTAGGCAAGGGCAAGAATTTTCTTTTGCACACAAAACAAGGAAGTGTATTCTGCCTCACCACAGCTGCTGGAACCACAGCTGAACTGCTGAACCAGATGCACTTGCTAGCCTCTGCCCCTTCCCTCCTTGCTTTTCCTCCTCTGTAGAGTCTCTAGACAGCAGTCCCAGCGTGGGGACTGCAGAGTCTCTCTCTCATAAGGTGGATAGAGAAGCCCTTGGTAAGTGAGCTGCAGCCATGAGCAGAGCACTAGAGCTGAGAGCTGGCATGACCCCAGGGGAGTACTGAACCAAAGGATGTTACAAGGCAATTTGAGGAAACACCTCTTTGGACGTACACTAATAGGCTGGAGTTAATGGTCCTTGCCTTGCAGCCCTTGTAAAGTCCCACTGGAAACTGGCTACAGTAAGAGGGACTAGGAGAACAGAGACACAAATTGTTAGCTCCTGGCATGATTCAGAAGTATCTGTCCACATTACTGGTGTGAGTCAGAGCCTAGAAAGATCTTTGTGATCTGTGAAGATAACCCAAAGAATCCCAACCCTTGAGAAATAATTTCAGACATTAAATTGGTCTTGTCTCCAGATCTGAGCTAATTTTTGGCGGATGCAGAATTCCCTGGATGAAGGTTAAATAGAGTGGCTGAACTTACCTTGCCATTGGCTTTCTTGTTGGTTGGTTTGGTTTAGTTTTGGGTTTTTTAAATGCTTTTATGGTGGGTTTTTTGTATCTTTTCATGTTTCAAAAGGATTGAAAAGAAGTGGAAACGCTAACGGGTATTTTGGCTTGTTCTGCCGTGTAGAGGTTTTCTGTGCCAGTTACCTAGGAAACTGCTGTAGGATTGAATTTGGATGGATGTGTTGTCAACTGCAAGTGAGTACAGTGGCTTTTCAAGAGGTGGGGAAGAGTGTAAAATGCACAGAAAATATAAATGCCTGTAATGTGATTTCTGGGTAAGATGGTGGTCCTCTCATTTTGACTGGCATTTTGTGGGCACCCTGACAGCTGTACACAGGGATCGCAGATGGAGTGCATGGCCATGCCTTGGCACCTGAGCTTCAGGTTAGCATTCATCTAAATGTCAAACCATGACTGCAAAAAATAGTACTAAGGCTGCTATTAAGCATTTTGCCCATTTTATTGCAACAAAGTTATGATGATCCAAAGAAGTTACAGCCTTTCTAGACATTTGGACTGCAGCACTGCACAAGCATTTGCAAAAAAAATAAAATAAAATAAAAATAAAAAAAAAAATAAAAGACATTTTATTTGAGATTGAGATATGTCTAAAAGCTTATGCAATGAACAAAAATGTGACTGCAGAACTTTTCCTGGAAATCATCAAAAATTGGCCTTCTTTTAATACAGCAGCAACACTATGAAAAAGCAAATAAGTGCTTCTAAGTAGAATAAAGAATTCTACTGATGTCCGTTGGTTCTGCCATGATGGCTAAATCTGCAAGTGGTTACTTACCTCACAGGAGCCACAACTTAGAATGGTCCATGGCTGAAAAAAAAAATAGCAAAACAGTGGGGATTACTTAGTTAAAATAGCACTCCCACAATTTCTCCTATTCCCTCCCCCATTCCAAAACGCATACAGGATTAACACTTGGGTTTACACTGAACACAAATTTCCTTGTATTTCTCCTACAAAGTGCACTTCAAATGGCAAATGCAAACTCCTAGTAGTTTATTCATGTTATGACAGGTGTCACCAGTTGGCAAAGCTACACGTAATCTTCAAAGGTTTGGTTGCTTCCCCCGCCCCCAAGCAGGTGAGCAAGTTTCCAGCCTGTAAAAGACAGGTTGTGCTGCTTGTTTTGTGTTAGGCAAGTGCACCAGGTAAGAAGAAGCATTGCCCTTATTCATCTAGCTTAAGATCTGAGGCAGAACCTGCTTCACAGCCACTTTCAAGGCCAGCTTGTCCCTACTCCCTGCAGCTGTGCACCCACCAGTATGTTTATATCCCCTGCATTTCTCTCTGCAGATGCTTCTCTCTCCTCCCAGGGGTCTAAAATGAATGCTGAATTTACCAGTTCTAACTTCTGCTCTGACTCTCGGGTTGTGAGTGAGTGCTGCCGAGGCTCTACCTTCAGAGCAGGATCAGTCCCTTGGAGCTGAGGGTCAGATGATGGTCCCACCAGACATTTGGTCAGCTTGTATTGTGCTGGCACATGTATGTGACTAAGACAGAGCACCCTGTGGGCAAACCTGGACTCTGCCCCTGCCTGCATTGCTTAGCAGGAGGCCAGGCTGCATGGGCCCAGCTGCTGCTGCTGCTGAACTGCGGACAGACTCCAGAGTCAAAAAGAAGCTGTGGCATCTCCGATGTCTTCTCTGATGCTTATAAAAAATAGACACCCCTGATCACTATTTCTTCAACCATACTTTAACAATATTTACATTGGAGATTACCCAGAATCTATAAAACTGCATGCTGATGGGCCTGGAGGTCGCTCCAGTTCACTCTGTTGCATCCAAGCTTTCCCTCTGGCCTCTGTCTTTGGACATAGGCTGAAGTGACATGCAGAGCTGGACTCCCTTCCTCCCTGCTGAAGCAGATGTGCACACAGACCTAAGCAGACTTCTCTATTTCAGGCCCATCTGTAACCTGCATAATGAATAATGTACAATGAATTTGTGGTCTACATGTTTATTAAGTGACTCAGTATTTCCAGTGGAGATTTCATGCTCATGTTTTACTCACATCTTAAAACCCACTCACTCTTTTATTATCCCCAACAGCAGTAGGTGATAATAAATTATACAGCTGCAGATGACGGTAACTATATCAACAAACAAATTGTATCAATTTTCAGTGTGAGTTTAAAGCTTCGTTTACTGGTTGTGCAAACTCTGAAAAAGGAATTTGGGAATGCTGCTGCTGTTATTAAATGTTCTAACCGGGCGTTAATCCAAACCTTCCATAAGGCGTCTCTAAAGAAGATTTTTGCCTACTGTGTACCACTGCTTTTACATGCGAGATTAGGGATTTATATACGTAAGAGTAGAGAGAGAAATGTAACTAACAGAACAGTGACAGCTCTGTTTGTTACTCCATGGAAGGGCTGAAAGGCTGCAGTGGTGGATTTCAGAGCTAATCCCCCTCTGCTGCATATGTAGAAACACATTTGTACTTTCCGAAAAACAAAGGCTTGTAGAAAAGCGTCAATCAATCAACAGTGCAGCTACATTCTGTGTATTGAAGCAAGCTCACATGCTCTCTAAATTACTCTGGATCCTATTTTAAGCTTAATAAGCTACTCAGTAATTTGTATGGCTGTGGAAAGATGTGAGCCTATGCCACAGCAGCCGTTTTGAAACAGCTGACAGACCTGTGGTGAGGGATTGACTTTTTGGGAAAGTAGTTGTAGCTGTATTTGGAAAGTTACAGTATTTGTTCAAAAAGGAACAGAGGCTGTTTGTTGAGAAACTCGTATCTATGTGATAATGGTACACTTCAATCACAGGAAAGAATGCTTGTTCAAATATAAGTGCAGCTCACTATGGCACATGGTGTATTCTTGTTACAATTGAAAACTTTCCATTTTCAGTTTTTTATAATCATAGGCTATGTGGGAAAATAGGCCTGGATCTGTGTCACACACCTGAGTGATCCTTACCACCTAGGTGCTGGATGGAGCATGCAGGTGATGAGACAATAAATATGACTGAGACTCTCAGTGAGAGGAGACCATCCTGCAGGCTCTGATTTCTCCACATAATCATCCTGATCCTTGTGGGTCTGGGACAGGCTGAAGCGACTCAGAGCTGACTAAGCTGCTGCATGACTAAGCCTTCTGGACCTCACCAAACTCAATAACTAATACTTTTAACTGAGCTGCTGATCACCGTCCTGACATGCCAGCTGGGTTTTGCATGTTTCATTGCCCATAAATATGGTTACGGCTGTCATGAACCTTTTCTGTCTGCTCCTTTTGCAGCTGTTCCCAGGGGTTGAGAAGGAGCCCTCTGCCAGTGGAGCTGAGGAGGTTTCAGCTCAGAAAGCTCTTGGAAAAGGGCCCTCGGAGAGACTGAACTTAATCCCCTCCCTTTAATTGCTATTGGGACACAGCAAAAGTACATACTTGCAATTAAGGTTGGCTGTTAAAGTGTTCTTGGAGCTTGACACCATTAACTTTGACACTGAGAACTTGAGGCCAGACCTTAGAGCATTTCCTCCTGCAACATGACCAATGTTTGCATGATTAAGTAAGACCAATTACAGATATAAGTCAGTTCTTGTTAATCTGATGTTTCTTATCATGTCCTATACATTCATCTCCGTGTTTTTAAAACATCTGTCACTGCCCACTGCACTGGCAGTGCCCAGTGATTGCTCCCACAGCCAACAATCCTGCCTTAGACCAGTTCCGTGTTCCTCTTGCTTCCCAATGTCTTCAGCTGAGGAGCAGAGGTCTTGTCCCCCTCTCCAGCAAGAACAGTCTCAGAGGAGATTGCTTTATGATTAATTTACATGTCCTTGAATTGGGGGAGGATGGGGTATTTACAGCCAAGCCTAGACTAATTTACTTCTTTTCCTTATATCTGATTCTCTTATTGTATGAAACTTCAGCAGTTCACATTTAAGTGAACTACTCTACATTTGAGTAAATTGCCTTACATTGTATTAAAAACCAGAAAGAACAGAGTAATATGTTCACCTGAATTTCATAACATTATCTCCTTTAGGAACCAAATACACAAAGAAGGGGAACTGTTACAATTGCAGGTGTAATTTTAAATAAGCTTTTTTTTTGCCACCCTGTGTTTTTGGTCATGTCTTCCCTTCAGTTTATATGTCCTTTATATCAGACCTTTTTCTTTCTGACAGGCTCCTCATTTGATCTGTCTCTTCTTCAGATTTTGGATGCAAGAGAAGTGCTCAGAGGTCTGGAAAGTTACTCTTCCCTATTACAATAATGATATGTAAATATATGTAACATCCTGAACCTCTTCTGTAAATAGAGCTGGGCATGTTGCCCTTACCTTCCAAGGCTGCTGTTACTAAAACATCTCACATAAATGTACACTTAGTTTGCACAGAAATGGCCTCCCTCATTTGCTTTTGGGTGAAAATGGGGCAGACTGGTGCTAAGCACATAAAACCTGGTGAGACCACACTACCAAAACAAGCTGACAAAACAACTGAGAGAGCATCTTTGGAAGTATGCCTTTACTAGTATAGGAAAACAGGTATCTTCTTAATCTAGGTTCACTAACCTTTTTTCAAAGAGTTGAGAATAGCAGGTTGTTCGGTTTTAACTTGGGTCAGCAGCTCAAATTCAAATGTTGTTGTGAACCTGATACTTTAACCTGGGCAAAAATGCTCAGTGCTCTGAGGAAGCAGGGGAGGTTCTGCAGGAGGGAATCATGTTTATAGGCTGCAGTGTGCTTCCACAGGGTCCCAGTGAAGCAGAGCACTGCAAATGTCTTCCAGCTGGATCTGTGGCCATGCTGCCCCACCCTGCTGGGACAGGCTGGGAGCAGAGCTCGAACGTTCCCTTGGACAGGTAACAGGCAGAGTGGCTGGCTCTGGGGAGCCATGCTCCTGTCTTGAAGTCAGCTAGCAAAGAGCAGAGCAGCCCATGAGCCAGATTGGGATGAAGTGTTACACCCCCAGCCAGGCTAACTTAACTCTAAACCAGGTAGCTTAACTCTCTTTACTACTAGGAGTAAACTCTCTTTACTAAAACAGTGAAGGCAACAAGCTTTGATATATCCATCCCTGTGGTAGGAACTGCTGTGAAACCTCACAGGACACAGCCCACCTGAGCTGGGAAGAACATCTGTGGGGGTTCAGAAACGCTCAATGTCACTCTTTCTAGAGAAGTGGTAACATACCCATTGGGTAATGGGGAAGTGCTTTTTGGAACTTCACCCTAAACTCTCTTGGAGTCCAGTTTTTATTTGAATAGTATTTCTCCTCTTGCTTCTTTGACAGCTTTAAAATGCAAATATGGAATTTAAAGTGGTTCAGATATGGAGCTTAGAAAGTTACCTTTCTTTGGAGTAAAATTTAAGGTATTCATTTAACTGCATTTACTTAAATAACAGCTGCATTTTTTCAACTGATTCTATTTATCAACCTCCATCTGAATTATTGGGAAATCAGGGATAAAATACCTAACTTACTTAATCCCTGTCTAGTCAGTCAAGCTCTGAGCAGGCAGGTTGGTAGAACCTCTGGCAAGCTGGTCTGTGATAAATTCACCTGTGCCTGCTCTATAACAAAAGTGCTCAGATCCCTCTTAAAATAAAAAGGGTTAAAAAGATAACGGACTTCAAAATGAAGAGAGTGGAGATGTACTGTACTGCCGGCAAAGACTAAAGTATGGCCATGCCACAGCAACACGCTTTAATCTTAACATACAAGGTCAAAATCAGAACATTAGCCCCGCCGCTGTACATCTTTTACTAGGAAAGTTTCCATTTCCTTCTTGACAAGTACAAATGTCTGTAACTAGCACTGGGAGTATGTGCCTTTTTTCAAGCCAACACTGTTTGTAAAAATTTCTTTAAAAAAACTAAACCAGGAGTTAACCCCTTATTAACTTGAATTGGCAGAATCTGGATTCAAATAACTTCTTTATCACATTGCTTTCTCAAAATGATTTTTCTTTTTTAGCAATTTACATTTAAGTGACATGTTTCCTGACTTCTGTGGTGTATTTTGCATGTAGTTTTGCCTAATTGGTACTTCAGTGTGCAAGCAAATATTTATTTTCTTCTACCTCCTTCCATCTTCAGGAAAACCTGGTTTTACAGCCAAGGTTTTTCGGACATAAGTACTCTATTTCATTGTAATAAGACCATGTTAGTGCCAAGATGTGTCAATTGCCTGAAAATATTGGTGTGCAAAGGGTTTGATTTTCTTTCTTTCCTATAATTAAATACTCTGCAGGTGGAGTTAAAGATTTATTTAGAATGACTGATTTTTTTCCCTTCATCTTTCTCAGTGTTTTTTTTCCCCCATTTTGGAGTTTTGTGCCTATTTTGCTTTCCTGTTTTTTTTAAACTACCTGGAGGCCACAGAAACCTTATTCAGTTGTGGGTCATCCACTCAGGAATGTTAGATAAAAATTTCTGTGAATGCTGCTATAGAGCTGATATTAATTTAAAATATTTTTTGAAGCATGTGGTAACAGGTTTCAAATTAATCTGGAATGAAGATAAAATAAATAAAAATATTTTTGTGTATTTTTTTTTTCATTAGATGGTTAACTTCAAAGAGGATAATTTCATCAAGTATTCTGATGAAGTAGTTCTTGTTTTCTGAGTAGCAGGACTGTGCACATCCCAGGATGTGCTAAGAGATGGGTTGTCCTGGGAGTGGGGCACACTGTGTTTTTTCTGCAAACCCCAGTAGCTTTGGTAATAGATGACAATAATCTCAGGAAACTACCAAGGCAAAAGACCTATGGTTCTGACGTTGCCACTGAATAGAAGGAGATTGTTTAATTTCCAAACTGGCTTATTGTCAAATGTGCCATTTTGTCTTCATAAATTTTGGGAAGAATCTAGAGAACGTTGCCAAGAGCAACCACTACATTTTGAGGTATTGGAAACAAAATACAAGAAGAAAATAGAAAAGTTGTTCCTTAAAAGTGATTACTGTACTGCATTCAGTGCCTTGTAAATAAGCACATTACAGCTATCCCTCAGCAGGTAAATGCCCTGGAGCATTAAATGTCAACTAAAGTTAAACTACACGCTCAGTGTCCCCTCCAACATAAGTCTCTGCTAACACTGTTAAGGGGATGGCAGTGTCAACAGAGCACTGCCCACTTTGCTCCTTCTCCTGTACTCCATCAGACAGTGGAGGGAATTTCCTGACATTTGCAATGCTCTTCCCAAAGTGATAATATATTTCCTTTTGATCAACTCCCCTCTAGGGCCATACAGCTGGCATTGGGTAGGGATGGGTGAGTGGGGGCTCCTGTAATCATGGTTCACTAACATATTCTACAAATGTCATCACTTGGGTCAAATGTAGCTGGAAGTCCCTGACACAAAAGGTGGAGATCTGTGATTTGATCTGCAGTCCTGTGTAACTGGTGTAAATTTCACTGAGGACCTGAAAGATCATAAAATATGGAGGAAAACTCATGTACACATTGACGTGGGAGAGAAGGATGAAGGGTAATCCAGAAAAGAATTCAAAAATTCAAACTGCTACTGTTCTCTGTCCATTCAGCTGACCCCTGTAGCTTTCTGAGTCAGTAAGAGCAATGCAAAAGAGAGGCATGTAGCACAGTGCTGTCAAGTATTTTGATGAATGACCTTTAGCGAGGATGAAAGACTGAGTGATGGCTCCTACCCAGTATTGTGACTGGACCCTCCTGATTCTCCTTCCAAATGACAAATGACTGTTTGTCTATTGAGAAATCAATTTTAACTCACTTTCAAACTCTGCTACATTTGGGATTCTTTAGCTCTATGTTTTACTCTTCAGGCTCATCCCTATTAGAAAATATTCAGAATTATTTTCCCATACTTAGACAGCTATATGAGCTGATGCTTCCAGACTCTCTCCCCAGAGCAAGTTCTCTGAATTCATACAGTTCAAGTGACCTTTCCAGTTCCCAGCAATGACTAAGATTCCCAGCAGTAGTACAAGATTTGTGATTGGATACACATCCGTACGTGAATACATATTTATTATACACAGATCTATACATATACTACACACAGGCACACACACAGAATATGTATGTGTGTATGTATAAAAATACTGCCTGGAATTTCAGCTCTCATGTTCCTAAGCTCTGTGTCTATATAAGTTATGGAAATTCTGGCAGAACTCAGAAAGTGACAAGCATATTTTATATTCACACAGCTCATCTGTTGAAGCCTGATTTTAAGAGGCCCTAGCTATTTAAACACTTACTGTAAAACGAATGAGTAAATGGGTTTCTGGATTAGGATTTTAGGTTGTAAATTTTTAGAGATTGGGACTGCTTGACTGATTTTATACACAGGCAATAGATTTTGGTCCCTAGGAGCTGTTTCTGAAGGACTAAGTATAACCATTCCAAGAACTGAGGAAATGTACTGAAAATTGATGTACTATTTGGTTTCCAGTTTAATTTGGTGAAATTTTCCAGACAGCTCTTCAAATAATAAAATAAATAGCAAATAGCTTTTTAAAAAATAGTAATTCTCATTTGATAGGCTTCTGACAAATTCTTGAAATAAACCATCCAGTGTTGCAGGGCAGAGAAAACTATAGGCTCTGTTACAGATTCAATTATTACTGCATTTTTTTTAACAGGCTGCTCATTGGCAAGAAATATTTCAAGACAAAACCCCATCCAATCTAGCCAATACAATCTTCCTCAAATTGTTGATAACATTTGATTACTCGCTTTTCTCTTGGGTGAATGAGGAGCTCTAAGGGGTCTTTCAGCATTTGCCTGTGGTTAGATAAACACTTGGGATGCTGTTCAGTTCAAGAATGGCAAGCCTGAAGTTGAATGCCTTTAAATCTATAGGTCTTTAAGCTCTAGGCATAACAGAGAAGGCAGGTCAATGGAGTCAGTGGAGCCTAAAGCTCACCAGCCATGGGAGGTGAAATCCAGATGCCTAGGGAGCTGGGGTCAGTAGAGGTACCATAGACACCCAGCAGCTTCATAAGGCTGGCAGATCTGATGTGGGATGCATGATAGACCACATGGCATTGTGCTTAAAACAACATAACTGAAGTCCAGCTGTATACCATGAACCAAAACATGCTCCACTGCTCTGCTGGTTAAAAGTGTTATTCTTTTGCCTGTACCTGTAATTTCAAAGCATTTGAAGAGCCTTAGGGTAGCCCAGGCAGTGGTAAGAGGCTGGCGGATGTGACCCTTGCTTTTCTGGAAGAGCAGCTGGAACAGCCAGCTCATATTAGGAGGGCATTTCAGTTGCCCATCAGTGACCTGTTGAACTGCTCCCTCAATCTCATGGCAGTAGTAGGAGCTGAGACCCCAGTACATCTATAGAAGCCTTCTAAGTGGCCTCACAGTCCTTTCTGTACCAGTCTGAAGTTTTCCATTAATGTTTATGCAGCTACTTCATTCTTTTACTATTTATCCACCCACTGCTCTACATTCTCTCTCTTCTGTATATGTACTTTGGCTTGCGTATTTTGCCCAGACATTTTTAGACTTACCCAGCATCTTCTCTGCTGGCTCACATAGTCTGTCCATAAACTTTCTCTGCTGCCAACCAGCTTCCCATCAGAAACTTTCCACATGGCTCCCAGGCAAGGCATGAAGAGCATTCTTCCTCCCATCCCACTTCTCTTCCTTGGGGGAGACCAGAGGCTGGAAAGCAGCACAGGCAGGAGCTGGAGATACCACCACATTCCCTGACGGCCATTCTTTGCTCGGCAAAGGACATCAAAACAGCTTCAGCTGCTTTTTTGGCAATAACTTCTTATAATGTATAAAATGCAATGGCTTGTAGTTAAAAAGATCATTAAAACTAAATAATTCTTGGCCTTTCTTTCCCAGAGAATTTAAAAAATGATCAAGCTGGTGTTACTGGTCAGGCATACCAGGTCAAGCTTGGCTAAAATTTTTTTAAGGGACTAAAATATACTTACAAAATTCTATCACTTTACATCTACATGTCTATATATTTATACAAATGTCTGTCACATTGCCATTGAGGCAGCAGTCAGTGAGTTTGAGCTCTGCTGTTGAATTCCCTGGAGAGATTAATTCTAGCAGTAACCCAAAGAGGAAATGGAGGCAGCAGTTAACTGTGGCCAGAAAGAAAGAAAGGAAAAAACCAGAAGCAGAGTACTGTTTATAGAGTTAGAGTGTCCTCTGTGCTTTCAGACTGGGATGAACATGTCACAGCATTATAAACTTGCCTGTAGGCCAAACAGTACCTTCCAAGCATCACAACTAAAGAAGACAAGAAGGACCCCAGCCCCCTTCACAGCCTTCCCAGTGCACCTTGCCAAGTCTTCTTCCAGAATATTTACCTTTCATCAGAATGAAAACATTTTTAATGCTTCATCTCTGTCTCAGTTTGCTTCTTCGTGAATGCCCAGCTGATTTCTTCACCTGTCCAGACCAACAAATCCAGATTCTGTTCTGTATGTTTTGTTAGATTTCTGCCACGTATGTTAATGAGCCCTGAATGTTATATTAAGCTGTTTTCTTTTTCCAGAAATAATATGGTATTGGTTCTAGTCTATTTGACTTTCAGCCAGGCCATAGTCTTCTCAGATTCCAATTTAAAGTTATCATTCTGGTGTTAAAGGTTTCCCAGGGACTTGTCAACTCCACAACAGCTTCCAAACAATGGTATCATTTCTACTTATTCTGACCAAATGTGCAGATATCAGCATTGAAAAAAATAAATAAAAAAAAAGAAGTTAAAAACACGGTGAGAACAAACTGTGGGCCCAAGGAATGACATTTACAGTAATCATGATGAATTCACCAGGCTCATTGCATTAATTACCATATGAAACATCTTATTTCTTTTGATTGTCACAGTGCTGTGGCAACCTCTGAGCAGGAAATAAAACCAAGATTTTTTTTAAAATGAGAGCCTAATGTGTTCAACACAATTAAAGGTACTTAGGAAGAGGAGCATATTTCTAAGTTTCTGAACTTGGGTGTATTTGTACAGTAGTTGCTTCATGCTTTGGACAAGTAAATAAAGTCACATTAATTTTCTTGTTGTTGCAGAAGGTCTGTTGTTTGTCTCCATCTCAGCCCATGTAAAGGTAGCTCACGTGTTGGTGGAATAAACCAAGGCCACACCTGCAACAGCGTGGTGATGTGCCCTTCCAGAAAAATACAGAATCCAAGAGGTCCATGCTCTTCATACTAGATTTTTTATTCTACAGCTGCTTTGTAAGATGCTTAAAGCTTTGGCTAGAGAAAGTTTCCATTTGCAGTATTCTGGCCCTACAATGTCAGCGATTTTTCTTTTCCTGTTTGTTTTAATGAAGTATTCCTATAATCTTTTTTGCTTTTGACCCTCCATTTCAGTGTGGCTGCTGCATGCAGATTGGTGACACAGGAGCACAATACAGCTCACAACTCAGGCCCAGATTAGCAGCAATCTGCAGCCAGACTTCAATTAGCTGGAAGGATGATGTTTCTTGACCGTCTGGTGTTTAAATGAACTGAAAATCAAAACCCTGTTTTTCTTGGTTCTCTTCCAATGTGCACACTACAGTTTGCCTCATTAAAGATTAAAACAGATGTCAGTAAAATGAGATAAATCTGAATCAAATTTGAGATCCAAATGGTCCTGAACTCATCATTTGGGCTTTTCCAAAACATAGGAGGAAGCACTGAACAGTTCAGATCCATGGGATAAGAGGTGCTGTAGGGGCTTAGGAAGACACTTCTTTCATTTGCGTAGCTCTGTAAACTCTGTCTGTGGCTAGTGGTAGCTGAGGTGCCCACTGTAAATCAGTAAAGATGTCTCACAAGGTATGGGTAGATATGGTCCTGCAGAGATACCTTTCCACCTTTGCCTTTGAAGAACTGACCCAGAGTCACCTGGGTCCCAGAGCTTAGGTGTTTTTCTCTCCCTGTGGTAGTCTGTAAAACAGACAGAACACTGCAGCTGTCTTTTGCAGTGTCTGAATTGAAAAGGAAAGGCCAGGCAGAACACAGTGTTTCAATGAAATCATTGCAACTAATCTAATATGCAGTCGTAACAACATCTAGGTGCCTACTCACTGTGGGGAATATAGATATAATAATGAGGAAAACTGTTGAGGTTTTGTTTCTTGGGAACATCATTCTGCTTCACTGTGACCATCTCAGTTAACTTAATAAGCCAAGTATCTTTATATGAAAACAGCTCCTTAGTTTCCACACTAGAGAATACTCTGCCTTATCACTTACTATAATTTTGATTATGAAACAGTTGTTTTCATAAGCCTCACTTTTCTGTTGCTTGAAGCTATGAGTAATCTTTTATTTTTTTTTCAGACTACCACTTCCTCATGCTTCCCCGTTCTTCAGTAATAACACTTTATGCAGGAGAGGGATGTATTTTAAAGAAGACCTCTTTGATCATGTTCCAAAGAAAGTTTTTCAAATTTTTGTCATTGATGTATACGCTGTTAGTTGCAGAGGTTGGACATGCAGTTTGTAACTATATAGGTCAGTGCAGATGCCTTGTTTGACCTAACATTTCTTTTCCATTGTAGCCTTTTCTTCTGCTTACACAGAAGATACCACTTCAAGGCAGCCAGATGCCTGGGGCACAAGGGGTGCTGGTGAAGCCCAGAGCTTCTGTGGGTTTGTGCCCCTTGATGGCTTTCCCTAGGGTGGAAAGGAATACCTTAGGCCTTGGGAAGTAAACCTTCATAAAAATAGTCTTGTACATTATCTGTGAGTATTTATTTCACTTTTATTCTACAGCTTTAATTTTTCTTCCAAAGTTCCGGATCCAAAAGGTGCATTTCCCCTCGGTACCCCCAAATCTTGGTCTCCTGCCTCCCTACTGTGCCTACACTCTCCACAGGAGCTGACTGTTCCCACTACTGCACTGTAACTCCCCATTGGCACCAGGACCCTTTGGAAAAGCCACCAAAATGTAGGCCTGATTTCACTCTGGAGCTTAGCAGGTGACTCTGAGCTTGTGGGAGAGTAGGAGGCACATCAAGCTGAGAATGCAGCTGACCAGAAAATGTTTGACATTTTGTTTTAGTACAAATGTTCTCTTATTAAGAACATGCTTTGACTAGTAGTTGAGATTTCTCCTCCTTAATATTAATCATGAGGCAAGGAATTTGCACAATCCGTTTTCTTAACCACGTTTCAAAAAATGCAGTTAGAGCCATCTGTGCTTTTATCCTGTACCACAGAGGGCTGTGAGGAAGACATTTCAGATGTTACTTAGAGGTGTGTGCTGCTGAGTTCTTTCATATGGTACTTAAAAAATAGGTGTTTATAAGGTCCCAGCAAAAAACTGAATGTCCTTCCTTCAGATTCTGTGAAAAGATAATTGGATAATGTAGATCTCAGGCTATAGCCACCACTGTCTGTGCTGCCTCCAGGCCATCTGACACAGCAATTTCCTCTGGCAGTAGCTGATATATCTGATAGATCTGTGGTCCCTTGCCTTTCTCTGGGTGCTGTCACCCTCACCCAATACCAGCCAATGTCTGCACAGTGATGAAATGGGTTTTCCAGCCCCATGAATAAAGGTTGTACAGTTGTCTTTTTCTCAAAAATGCAGTTTGTACAATTCTAAATTCTCTCATTTTCTATGCTGATGCCTACCCCATCCTGAGTACTCAGGCTCTCTGAGAGAGGAGGATAAGAAATTTCACATCTGAATCATAGCATTTTGTTAAAATACATTAACCTTAAAAGTTGCTATTCTGAAAGTTGTATTACAATGCTGTATAGACTTGAACTCTTTCTATATTTGGCTTCAATGCAAAAGCTGTCCTTTCCCAAAGAATCAGGAGCAAACTTGAGGTAAGAGGAAGATAAGGAAGGTAGGTGCAGTAGTTTTGCACACTAGCAAGCCACTTGAAGGAGCTTATTAACTCTCTAATTGAAAGGTCATAGTGCTTGTTCACAGTTCAAAAGGTAACCTTAAGATTAAAAAAAAAATTAAAGGAACTTTGTATAACATCAAAGCTCATTGGAACTCATGGACTTATGGATGTCAAGTGTTCTCTAACCCAATCCTCCTTGACGCAGGGAAAGTCTTCCTTCCAGCACTCCTTTACCCTGGTCTCCTGGGTCAGATATTCCCAAGGGCTGCTCATGTCAGTGATGACCAGAGCAAAGAGGGCACTCAATAACTCTGCCTTCTCTGCACCCTCTGTTACCAGCGTTCCCCCTCCACAAAGTAACAGGCCCACATTATCCTTAGTTTTCCTTTTGTTTTTGATAAATTTGAAAAAGCCTGTCTTGTTGTCCTTGACATCTTTGACCAGTTTCAATTCCAGATGGGCCTTGGCCTTCCTTGTCTCATTTCTCCTTACTCTGACAACCTCTAGATTCATTCCAAGTGGCCTGACCTTGCTTCCATCTCCTGTGTATTTCCTGCTTACACTTCAGTAATGACAGTTCTTTATTCACCCTTGCAGGTCTCTTGCTCCCTTTGCTCCATTACTTGCTCATCTGGATGCAACTTTCTTGAGCCTGGAGGAAGTGATCTGTGAATTTCAATCAGTTCTCTTGGACTCCTCTTCCCTGCAGGACCTATCCCCATGGGACACTTCCAAGGAGACCCCTGAAGAGGCCAAAAGAGCTCTCCTGAAGTCCATGGTTGTCATCTTACTTGTTGCTTGCTCCCTCCTCACCCGATACTGAACTCCACAGTCTCACTGTCACTGCAGCCAAGGCTGTGCCCAACATTCACATCTCCAACAAGGCCTTCCCTGTTAGAACAGTAACAGCACACAATTCCTTGTAGGAACCTCCACTACCTGTGCAGGACATTGTCACCAATACTTTCCAGGAACCTCCTGGACTGTTTGTGCTTCACTGAGAACCAGTTGCAGCTGAAAGGGTTGACAAGCTATGTCATTAAAACAAGTAATTTAAATTAATTTTAAGGGAAATATTTAATAGTCTGTAAGACTTTTGAAACTCTCTACTGCTTATGAAAGACCCTATATTTCCCTTTAATATATGCTTGGGCTGCAGAATCTACTTGTCCAGATTCTCTGATGCAAATTGCCTCATGGCTCTGGACTGTAGCACCCAGAATAACAACAACAGAGGCCTCAAATTCTCTTGTGAGGAGAAACTCCCTCTGTTATCAGACCTGAAAATCTAAGCATTTTCAAAATCATGAGTAGTAAAATGTTTGTAAGTAATCATCTTAGAACACAGATGGTATTTCCCTTTTTTAATTCAGCTATCATTTTCCTCATAGCAAAATTAATGCAATTTTAACTTAGGCTATTTTATTTAATTTTAAGAATACGGCATCCATTAGAAAGCACTTTATAAAGTATATTTTGCTAGAAACATCTGCAATATTGCAGCAAATAATCCTGTTACTTCCTTCTATGATTTATAGTGCTTTTTCCCCCTTGTCTTTGAACATTTTCCAGGAAAAGATGGAAAATGAAAAAAGAAGTTCCACAAAATTATGCACCTGAATAAAGAAGACCCCTTTCATATTTTCTGGTTTTACTTCTTTACGTATTTTTTTTTCTGACATTGTTTTCAATTTTGCTCAAGTTCCTTGAAGAGCATGAAAGTAGCAATTTTTTAAAAATAGTATTCTGAATAGAAAATACAAGAATGAAAAGATCCCCTGAACTGAGAGAGGAAGAAAGACTGTTAAGAACAGTGGATAATAGGTTCCAGTTCTGTGATCTTCTTTCTAGTTCTAGTTTGCCTCACTGAATAGTTTTAATCAAATTAACAATCTTCTTTCATGCCCTGATTCAGGATCTGTGAATACACTAGTCTTTTCCTGCTTTGCAGGGCTTTTGAGAGACACTCATGAACAGACTATCACAGAAGTACAAGGCCAAATTAGTAAAAGCATAATAGAAGGGAACAAGTGTTTTAGGGAAAACACTGTTGCATATCTTTTGAACTGGGACTGTACTGTAGGCATTTTCACTTTTACACCTGTCACTGGAAACTGCAGAGGACAGCATATCAACATAGTATTAAAAATGTGATGGAGATCTTACCTTTTCATTTATTATGAAGAAAGGTGTAATGGAAGAAACAACAATGAAGGGATATTTTCTAATTAAAATATTTCATGTATTCAGCATTTCTTGTTGTAAGTACACAAAGACAGGGATTTATTAAGCAAAAATTCATTGTAACTGCATAAGCCTTCTCTGCTTTAAGACCAGCACTTAAGGGAGGAAACAAGTTGCATCCTCTGACAATTAACTTTAAGTCTTTATCTTTGCCAAACACAAATGTTTAAATCACTAGTAGTCTGAAAAATACATACTTTCATCTTTCATAATATAAGTCAGAAGAAGCTAAAAGCCTTTACTGGGTTTAGAGTTCACCAACTTTCTCACTGAGGTGCAGCTTAATAAAAATCAGTCTTGGAGGACATACCTCCTTGGCTTTGCAGACACGTACACAGACTGCTTCTCCCAGTCCACAGCACAGGCCTCCCCCTGTCTGGTGAAGCAAATGGAGAAATAATGTTATTCTATTTTTAGCTTCCTTTAATGAGAGTTATTGGCTAGACAAGAGTTCAAAATCCCGCAGCATTGAAGCTGCAGTTCTGCTGGTGCTGTGCTGAGCCCCCTCCAGGCTTACAGATGTCACATTGAAAGCTGCTGAATTGCCCCAGGGAGGAGCTGGATGGTGTCAGAGTGGTAGCTCCAGTGAGATACTTGAACATTTCTATGACAGCTATGCATTTAGGTGACACCTAAAAGACTTAGTGAGCTCCTGTATTTTGTTAAGTTCACCACTTATAGCTGTCTCCTGTACTCAAAAGCTTGTTCCACACCTCCCTTGGTGCTGAGGTTTTGTCATTACATAGTGCTGAATGCAATGAATCACTGGAAAAATCTGTGTTAAGGGTCCTGCAGAGCCTGCTGGCTTTTGCCAGCTGAGAGCTCTCCACTGGGGAGTGACCACACACTCTCCAGGAGAGCTGGAGACCTGGAGTGGCAGCGCCAGCAGCAAGCTCTCCTAATTAATTGTAGCTATACTGCAATCTGTTAAGGAGCTGTGTGATGGTGACTGAACAATGATAACTGGCACTCGCTGATGCCAGATCATAAAAAGCTAAATTGAATGTTTGGTCGATCTAGTATTGGGGGAAGAAAGGGAAAAATACCATATGTTGTTTTTAATCTTTCTTGAGTTGTTTAATGTTCCTCTTAGGAGTACTTTCTTTTGCAGAATTCCTTTGTAATAAATTATTTCCCTTTCAGCCTGAATGTGCACTATGCAGTACCACATTAGATACTGTTTTATTTTTTGAAATATTGTTATTTAGCAAGTTTCAGGATTCAGAGGAAAAAAAAAGTCAAGGAAATTATATAGTACATGACACCTAGGAGACTTACAGAAGGAACTCAGTCTTTCTTTTAAAAAAAGTTTAAGAGAGCTGAACTAAAGCTTTGAGAAGAGGTGTTCTAAATCTACCTGGGAAAGAACCATGAAGAAAGGCTGTTTGCCTGATAAAAATTGCCTCTAGAAGAGATTCAGAGCTGAGATTTTGAAGTATGGGGACACAAAAGGAACTGGAATTACATGGGCAAAGATAAAGGTATTAGGGCTCCTTGTGAGTTACCTCTACATACTATTGAAAGGAAGAATTTGCCATTGTGAGCAAATATGGTGGCTACTGGAGAGTAATAATAAGATCTTTCTCACTTTTATTAGATTAGGGGAGCATGGTGGGAACACCACCCCAGGAAGATGCACAGATGGTAATTATTATGTATCCTTTTTATCTGGATTTAAGAAACAGTTCCTGCTTATTTCTCAAGTTAATGCACATGAAAGAGAGAAGACAAGACCAAAATCTTGCAGATATTAAAGTGGAAAAAAAAAAAAAAAAGCTGAACAGCCACCTTTTTTGCAAACAGTGCACTCTGGAAAAGCAATAAAATGACAAACATGGGCATATATCACTGCTGTAGAGATTTCCTCCTTAGCAAGGGCAAGTTTGTCCATAAATTGTAGCGAGGAGAATATTACTGCGGAATCAGAAGCACAAAAAGAAAGAAAACACACATGAAAGAAGATAATAAGTGGTTTGAATATCAACATTTGATTTTTAAGGAAGAAAAAGCCTGACCTGCAGCGCCCCCCTTAGTTCTCCAGATTTCAGGCACAGAGAGGGATCCTTTCGTTTCCTTGCTGAGGTCCTTTAGTGAGCAGGACGCTGAGCATGGCCCCCAAAGAAAAGGGACTTAGGCCCTCCTGAGTAACATTGTGGAGCCGTGGAGATTTCCACGAATCTCCACTGCACTCTTCTGTGTAGCTGCCAGGGCATGAGGGGACACTGCCTGTGTGACCATCATCTCTGCACCCTCCATTCTACCAGAACACTGAAAAATCTTTGTCAAAGCTCTCTTGAAGTTCTGTTTAAAGCTTTCTTTTCACAAGACAGCACTTGCTTTGGATGGAAAATTTAATTTATTTTTTTTTTCTCTTCCCTCTAAAGACTAAATGGCAAAAGCCAAAACACTTTGGCCAGATGTGTGGAAAAAATTCATTTGGCACTGTTGCCAATGGTTTGTGGGAGTCACTCCTTGGCTGTCTCCTGCCTTTGCTGTCCTCACCAAGCCGCCGGATGACGGTGTCTCCTGAAATGCACTGTGGCAACAGTTCTGCTCTGGCATCTCTGCAAAGAAGAGAGAGTGCATGAGGGAAGAACCTGGCTCCAGGAGCAAACAGTAAAGAGCTCTTCTGCAGCAACATATTTGAGCCATATGAGCAAATGTCAAAGTTTCAGGTCTCCAGATTTTTTATTTAAACAGAAAAAAAGAGTACTTAGGAGGAAAAAAAAAAACAAACCAAAAACACCTTTCCAAGCAGCTCTGGTTAAAACTGTTTTTTTAATCTTTTTTGGGAGGAGGACAGTAAAAGAATCATCTTATCTCCATCAGCTCATAGCAATGCTCTTGCTCAGATGCCCTAAAGCTCATTCTCTCAAGGCATCACTATCTCCTATATTTGTTTTTGCTATAGACTTCCAAATACAGCAGCAAGGTAGCAGATTTGATTTTTCACATGCTGAGATGAAGACTATTCATTTCCTATTCCCTAGCAACTGCCTATATAAACAACTACCAGTTGAGCAGTAAAACTAGGCTTGAGAACTAAAAGCAAATTGACATTGTAAATAAATAGGTTTTTGACCTGAACTGGTTTAAGAGAAGCAAAAGAAGAGTTAAATCCAAATGGAAATAATTGGTTTTTCCCTTCATGAAATGTGCATATGTAGTGGAGGAAACCTCTAAGTCCAGCCGTCATTTCCTAGCAGCACTCAACAATTTTCACAATTTTATCTGCAAAATTAATCAAGTTTAGTTATTTCACAAATGCAGAAATACCGCATATTTTGACTCATGTAATTTTGCTTATAGTTTTTCCATATGTGTTTGTGCTCCCAGTTTCCACATTTGCTTCTCAGCTCACCCATCTTGGCCATGGTGCTGCCACATCAGCAATGCCAACCTCACAAGCACATCCATACATCTGGCTCAGAGCTCCTTGAGGAAATTGACTTTTCTCCTCCTCATACCATGCCTGAAGGGCTTTCCAACCTGGGGATGTGTGGAGATCATAATCATGCCTTTTTAAGATTCTGTAATACATAAGGACATGAGACTTTATCCTCTAAATTTCCTTGCTTTATTACAGATCATAAAATCAAAGAATCATTAGGGCTGGAAGAAACATCCAAGATCATCAAGTCTGTCCTTTAACTGAATACCACACTGTCAACTAAACCATATCTCAAAGTGCCATGTCTTTTTGAACACTTCCAGGGATAGTGACTTCACCATTTCCCTGGGCAGCCTTTTCCAAATTTTACCAATTATTGCTGCAAAAATCAGCATTAGCAAATAGGCCTATGCCTATTTGTTAAATATATTTTTTTCCTATAAAGGAAATATGTATCTCCTAAGCTTAGAAAATTTCTCTCAGCAATTACTAGTATGTCAGCAATCAATAAGGCTAGCAATCAATAGTATAGTATCTATCAGTAGTATAGCAACAATCAACTAGAGTGACCATCAGTATTTTAGCAGTAGCCAAGAAGGTATGTACTGTTACAGGTTACTAAAAAGTCTTAATTATTAAAACAACTTATCAATATAACACAAGATATACTTACTGTAGATTACTTATATGAGCATATAATTCTAGTATTAAGAAAATTAGAAGGGGAAAAATTGTCCAAAAGTGGGAGAACAAATCATATGAATCCCAGAAGGGGGCCCAAAGGGAACCAACAATGTAACAGAGACAGTCTTACTTCAGAGATGGAGACTGGGGTCAGCAAGGCACCCCAGTGATTGTCCAAGATTTCATAGAAAGTTCATGTGGAGAATGGAACCTGTTTAGGGAATGAAAAATATGTGCAGCACAGGAAGTTGTCAGAGAGAAAACATCTCCATTTTGGATAAAAAATATAAGTAATTTTTTTATCACAGAGACATAAGAGTACTTAGGGCACCACCACTGTGAGCAGCCAATAAATGTTAGTTGGTGGTTTTCATCTGGGGCGGATGATAGATTTCTTGTTCTTTAAGACCAATTTTTTTTTTAAACTGTTACCATCTTCTTGCTGACAGAGCAGCCAATGGCACCTACTAATTCATTCTCATCATAAAAATTATGTTTTCCCATTTTTCCAGATTATTTTTCACCTTTTCAGATAATAAATTGCTGTTATGGTTCCTTGTTTTTGCAGTTATTGATGGTATCTCCAGAGGTTTCCAATTTCTAGATACTCAGGTGTACTTCAAAGATGCCAGATGAGCACTTCTTGAGGTTGTTTCTGGTTCACAGGTTCAAAGTCCCCAGGCTGGCAGGTATTTCTTCTGAAAGTATTTTTCCAGTAGATATTTTCTTCTGTTAAGTAATTTTCCCCTTCTAATCAGGCCACCTTTGCGGCTGTTTCCATCACCTCACCAACCAGTGCCACTGTTTGGTGGCCACCTTGTTAAGGCTACAAGTTGCTAGGCTTGTTTGCGAAAGGAAAAAAAAAAAATTATCTGGATATTGGCTTGTCTACAAGTGTGAATGGATGTTATTTCAATTTTTGTTTGATGTAAGAAAAAAAATTTAGCAGGAGCTAGCTTAGAGTAGAGAAAAATGCTGTGAAGATTTCTGAGAAGATCTAAATGCTAAATGCTGTATCTGCAAAAGTTACAAAAGCAGGTGAGATGAGATTTGTTCTTTGGTTGGGGCTTTTTCCTCCATCAGAATATAAGTAGTGAGAATTTTTTGCTTTATATTCTAGCCAAAGAACTGCATAGGAAGACTATTATAGAAAATGTTTTTTGTCTGCATTTTCCAATTATCCCTTTTCAAAAAGAAGCTGGGTTTTTTCTTTAATCTGACTTCTTGTGTGTTAGGGGAAAAAAAGTAGCATAAAAGTAGAAGCTCCAGGCAATACTCTTTTATATGATATGAAAATGGAGAGTAAGACTCCCATCTTAGGCCTGTTTCAGTTCTCTAAAGGGAAGGAGGTGGGAGTGTGCTGCTCTTCACTATTGCCAGTGGTAGTACCATTGCCAGTCCAGAACTGGACGCAAGTAGATATAGTGCAGATTTTGGAGGTATCTTGATCTCATTTCTACCCAAAAGTGACCAAAAGGTGGGATCTGGAAAGTTAAGTTTAAACTAAATCATTGTCTTAAGAAGTGCCACATTTCACTGCCATTAAGCAGATTGTTAAATTACAAATGGGCAACATTTGATAATAAATCAGCAACATGAAGGTAGGGAGGCCAAGACTGTGCAATGATAAGCTAAATCTCCTACACGCTGTCTCAAACATCTTAGAAAAAATACTGCAGCATAATGAATTCCTAAATCTACTTATGTTTCTCATTCAGAAAATATTCTCAGTGCTTCACTTCTTATGGTTGTCAGCTGGATAATGCTGCTGAATAATTGAATTTACAACTTTTGAAAAAAAATCAAATTTATTTAATAGGATTCCTTTTCAGAAAGCAAACAATCCAACACTCACAAGAAGCAGCAGGGTGTGATGCCAGTCAGCGTCATAGTAACTTGCATCAGACTGTTATCAAAAACATGAATGTAGCATGCAGGCAGCTTACCTTCCTGTAGTTCCATTAGCACAGGAGAGCTTTCCTCCTTGTGCACGTTTGAACTCTTTAATTATCTTAAATGTGAAGCAATTATCTTAAATGTGAATTAGAGAACTGGGTTATTCTCTTTTTTTGTTGTGACTGGGATCAGATCAAGGATTCCCTGAGTAAATTCCTCCATACCTTTATGGGTATGCATTTCAGGTCTTGATTTGAGACTCATGAAGTTCGCTTATTTGCACTAAGTGTCCAACAGTGTCTTTAGGGAGGTATCTATGTAAATAAAGTCAGCATGACTTTAAATAATGGCTATTAAATAATAGGAACACCACCTGAGTTTTAGATAAAGGATAGGCAGTGACTCGAAGTGGAATACAGCCTGTCTGAAGGAATTGACTGAGTATACCAAATGTCATATTTCTCTTACACATCAAGCATTGTATCCCTTCGAGGGTACAGAAATGTCAACTTCCAATCTGTAAAAATATCAGGTGCATGAGCCACATCCCCTTTCAGTGTTAGAAGTCATACAAATGGAAATATATCTGATTTTCAGGCATGTGAGCTTCAGAAACAATTTCATGAAATAGGTCTGTCAAAGTATCTATGGGGTAAAGAACTAGATTAGAAAACAGGTTATATAAACCATCAAGATTTTATCAGAGCATTTGCCTTTTTCCATGATGGTATATCATGCTGGGAACATGGGCCACCAAGGAAATAAAATTCTAAATATATTTACAGAGTAATGATGATGAAAAAGTGCTGTGCTGATAAAATCTCAGAGGTAAGCACAGGAAAAGATGCTTTCTGGTCACAGCATAGAGTAATTCACACCACTGAGACCCAAGCCAAGCTTAAATGAAATATTTATCACTGCACATAGATAAGTTTTAGAGTACAAAGCATTTATGTACAAAACATTTCCAAAAAGTCAAGGATGAGTACAACGCAATTGAACTGAGCATGGATCTCTAACAATGCTGGCATTAGCAAGATCCTTCTGTAGCTCTGAAATACAAACTTGTATAGGGAAATGAGATATGGAATAGCTCCATTATTTTCTGTTTCATTAAGTGAATGTGAAGCATGAGTGGCAGAAGGCAATGGCCATTTTAACTGTAAAAGGGTGAACCCTGGGACCTTCTGTCCCTCTGACCACCACCATCTCATTTGGTGCCTGACAAGTCCTGTGGCAGTGCCTGAAGGGCTGCTCATGCTTAGAGCGTTCCTGAGACAGAGCTCACCCCAGTGTAGCCTCCATTATGGGGGATACATGGAAGTGTCTACTGGCTCCGTACCAGGAAGAATGCCAGAAGGCTTACAGAGGTGGCTTTGCTCCTCTAGGTAACCTGCAGGTGAGGGGACTGTGCTCTTTGCCTTGCCTGCATTCAGTGTCACAGTGAGTCCACACTGTCACATCAGTAAGTCTAACAGGCTGTTTCACAGCTGGGTCTATACAGCATCCCCACTACCTTTGCACTTGATGCCAGAGGGCAGAAGGACTGCTGGAGGAAGAATAAATATTTAGGGATTCGTAGATGAAGTAGATATAGTGTGCAGCAGGACAGAGAATAAAACAGAATGTGGGAAAAAAAAATTGAGGAAAGTTGCAGTTTATTATTGATTTATACTTTGTCAGTAAAGCTACTTTGAGGGTTATGCTGTGCATACCCTTAAAAAAAAAAACATACAGAATATAACAATGCTTCCAGACAGTGGCTTGGTCTAACTTTTTCATAGAAAATAGAGTGGTAGATACAACAGAAAAATCTGAGATTTTTTCCCAAGGTTGCTCTGCCCAGAAGATAAAAACAGTAGATTCTAAGGAGGGATAAAAAACACTGAAAATAGAAGTTACCATTAACTCAGGACCTGAAAGTTGTGGTTTCACACTGTACTGCAGTAAATATTTTTTAATCATCAGAGAAACAATATATATGAGCCCCCATGAAGAAAAGTCAGCTTCTGGGTCTGCTGCTTTCTAAGAGAGAAGATTTGGAAAACAAAAATCTCAAACTAAAACAAACAAAAACCAAATATACAAATCTCCACAAAAACAAACAAAAAAACAAACAAACAAAAAATTATATAAAAATTACATAAAAAATAAAACCAAAACAAAAAAAACCAACCTGAAACTACTGACAATTTGGGAAGAACAGAAATTTAATAAATAGCTTTAAAGGCTCCTCAGATGGTGCTGTTATGAGTGATACACATAAGACCAGGATATGCTGATAACATTTGAGATAAATTCACCTTTATTCTTCCTGATTAGACAAAGGAATACAAAGTGGATCTTTGTCATCCCAGTAGGTTCTGTGCTATGGAGCCTTTCTTCTGCCGAAAAGGTCCCATTTTAGAGGAAGTGGAAACACTTGTGTCTCTGGCTGGCCAGGGAGCTAATCAGCAGGTCATGACCCAGGGATGCCCAACCATCAGTCTCTGCTCTGGCCAGTAAGTGTTTCATCCAAATTGGAAACAGGTTGAGCTGTTGATACTGAAATGAACTTCCTTTAGATTATCCTACATGTACTCAGTTCTGGAGGAGGCAATAGGAAGGATTTGAAATGTGTTTCTTAAGTCCAAATAGAAGTCTTTACAGAATGCAACAGTGGCTTGTTTTTTTTTTTTTGTTATTTGTACACCCTCCATCATTTTTACCAAACATACTCGACTCAGATTTGGGAATTGGACTAATTCTAATTAACACAAATTTTCATGGAACAAGGTATTTCATAAATATTATGAAAAGATTTCATGTAAAGAGAGAAGGTTTGATAAAATAATTAAAAGCAGACCATAAATCCAGAGTATTTGAGTTGTACCTTTATCCAGGTTTCTTCTCTCACCTTCTTGCAGCAGATCCTTCTTTCTGTGGTTCACAGGAGAATGACCAACTACCTGGACTACATCTGGGGTTTAGATAGTCCACCCAGGGTCTCCACATAGTGTTGGACACTGCACACCAGAATTGTGCTGCTCTGCTCCATTCCAAGATCTTTGCCCACATTGTAAGTCAAGCACTTCCCAGCTGAGTTCATTTGATTTGCACTCCCACAGAGCATTGTTTTCTGAATCTGGAGGAAAGAATGGTAAATCCTTGTACAACTGCTGCACAATGAATTGTTTGTTTTTGAGACAGATATCACCTTTAATGTGATGCTCCTCTAATAAGCCTATAGAGAAGCAGTCAAGAGTGGCATTTTCTCTTCTTTCTTTACTAAATTTCTCCTCTATCTCCTGTCTCCAGGAACTAATGATAGGACATACAAAGATGTCTAATAAAGTGCTAACAAATTAGTTTTTCTGGTGTTTTCAAGGTCTTGCGTGATAAACATGAGCCACAGGTCTCACTTGAGTAATTTACCAGGCTTTGGGTACAGCAGGAATTCCCAGGCTACTGGAAGTAGACTGCCCACCATGAGAGTCCACTGAGAAGCACATCATGGTCCCCTTGGTGTATTGGTGATTGCACAATTATATTGTGTTTGCCATATGCCCCTGTGAAAGGAGAGTTGGAAAGGATGGAAACCTTTGTTCTCATTGTATTTTGGTGGTTTGTGTAAAGAAAAATAAGATTCTGTGTTATGCTGACCCTTTTGGCAAAACATGTTGGCAGCTGAAGGTCTGACTATAGTGGGAAGTAATGGTGATACGTAATAGAATGGACATTTAGGGTCTGGGGTTGTACTGTGCCAGTTTCTGTCTGAATTTTGTTTCAGTTTTGCATTTGTGGGAAAACTGGTGCCTGTTTGGCTGCCTTGCAGAGGACCTTTCAGTGTTGGGTGGCAAGGCTGAAATGCACCTTTCATCCCCCTGTAAATGTAATTTAGTGAGAGAAGCCACATTCCATTTCCAGCTCCTCGTGTACCCAAAACCCAAAAGAAGGTTGAAATAATGTTGGGGAACTTGGCTAAAATTACTTTCATGAAAGTGCCTGCAATATTAAGAACTTCCACAACTGTTTTAAGAAATCTAAAGTTTTTTTTGTAATGCTGCAGGCTCACATAAAATTTAAGAAGGAAAATGCACCTGTTCTCCTGCTGCCATATGCTGCTTATATCCCTATGGCTGTGAATCTGTTCTGGATCCTGAACTGCTTCAGCTGATTTTGGCCATGAGCTTGTGAGCCAGTAACTGCCCTGCTGTCATCTGTCCTCTGTTTTACCACTTGACTGCAACTTAAAACAATGCCTTAAAATAACTGTAAAAATAAACCTTTAAATATCCTTACAGAAATACCTTTAAATTATAACCTTTAAATAATAATCCTAAAATACATTTTACCCTTAAAATAAACCTTCCTTCCCTTTTACAGTACATTTACTTTACAAAACTTTTAAAGAAATGATGATGCTTTTCCTTTTGCTGTTAGGGAAACCTGAAGTTTTCTTTTTTTCCGTAACTAGAATTGTTTTGAAATTTCTCTCAATTCTCTTCCAGTTTTCTCTTACCATTAACACAATGTGTATATTTCCATCTTAACTGCCATTTCAGTCTGAAAAGTGATGGGGAAATTGCTTTTATCTATAATGTGCTCCCTGTAAGAGTTGAATTGAACTTTATTTTACTGACAAAAATGAGATCCTGCCACAGCTGCCAAATTAACATGGCTAAGAAAAAAAACCAAAGTAGTCTATTTCTTCATTGGTATCTTGAAAAGAAACCTGTTTATGTAAAATCTTTCCATTTTGTTCAGACATATGCAATTCCAGAGCCTGTTCATGTAAATAACGAAGAACACAAGTCCTAGTTTTCAGTTGTCTACAGATCTGCGTGGACAAAATTTTGTCATCTCGGTGCCTATGAGCTTACAGAAAAGAATAATTTTTCAGATCACAGATTGAATCTGGAATCAATTTAATGACTGGAGGCCAGAAAGAACAAGCTGCTTATTTGTGTACTGGGCAGGTTTAGTTCCAAAGTATTGGAATTTCCAGTGTCATTTTTGTAATACTTTTCCATTAAGACACTGACATTTTTTTAAACCTTGGAAGTTAAATTCTATAGCTTTACATTAACTTAGGTCAGGCCTTCTGTTTTTCAATATGATGCAGAAAAAGAGCTCTGAAGCCTCACATGGCATTACTGAAGGCAGTGTGCTTCAGGGTGGTGGAGTCATAGAGCTCCTGTGTGCACCAGGTCTCTCACCCACTGCCCTCTGGAAAGGAAGCCCCTGCTGCCTTGTCAGGTAATGACGAACCTCATTGAAATGAAAGTGCAAAGGGATAGAATTGGGCTTTGTCTTCCTCTTATACATTGGCTCTCTAAGTGGGTTTTAGAAGTTTTCCTGATACTATTATCTTGACTGATTTAGGCTCTTTTTTTTTTATTTTTTTAATGTAAAGTACATGTCATATTACCATGCAGTGAATACCATACACTTCCATTTTAATTTGCTAAATATAAAGTGTGTTTTAGCTGTATGTTTTAGTTTTTAAATCCTTTTAACAACTTATAGAGAGTGCTATATATTTTCATTTCATAGAACCATTCACTCCCTATTCAAGTCATTAAGATTTATGGTTAGTGTGTCTGTTGGTGCTACTGTTTTCTTGCTTTCAAGTCTCTTTGTAGCAAGAATCCAGTTGTTAGACTTAGTTTCCCGTCTCAGTTTTTGCCACAAAGGATGATGTTCCACATTGTGTTTTAAGTGATGTGACTGAAGACTGAATCATAGGAAAAGACAGTCAGAAAGATCTCAAAAGCTCACTCACCCCTACTTTGAGGAAGGATCATTTGCATTTCTGACATGATTCACAGATATTTGCCAAAATATCTGTTTTGAAAGTGTCTAGTAGTGGAGCTCCCAGGGCTCATCTAGTAATAAAACCGGTGCTCCACTATATTTCAGAGTTTCTTATTAGGGTTTTATTCTTATATCAAGTATGAATTCCCTTTTTACAATCAAGCCCACTTACTCTTGCCGTGTCTGTTCTATCACACAGAGAAAATAGTTTTTCCTCTTTCTGTGAAGCATCTTTTTCAACATTTGTGGACCATGTTTTTCAACATGCTTGAATACCATCTTGCTCCCTCAGACTCTTTCTCTGTACACTGAACATCTTGAAACTTTCCCAGAAATCACATTTTCTGCTTCTTTGATCATTCTTACCACTTCCCTTTGCAATCTCTCTTCTTGCTTTCTGGCTTTCCTGAGGCAGAGTGCTCTGAGCTATACATGTAGTAGAGCTGAGCTGGCACAGGATGGTTTTAAATTGTTTTAGAGACAGCAGTACAAGAAGGAAACCTAGTTATATCTCCTTCTCTTTTTTTTAAAAAAAAGAAAAAATAAAAGGAAGGAAGGAAGAAATGAAAGGATATGTTTGTGGTACAAGCCAAGATAACAAGGAACCGAGCAAATTGTTATGTTTTCCAGTTAATTCAATATTCACCCAATCACCCCCCAAAAAATACCATCTATAATGCTAATGCAGCAAATAAAATCTAAAGATTTCTTGGTTATGAGACAAGTAGTATAAACTTGGCTGAATAAAAAAAATCAGCACTAAGGAGTTTTAGTGATGTGAGGGAAATTAAGTAAACATTTTCAGAAGAGATCTTCTAAGAGGTGAATGAAGCCTGCGCTGCATTGGGTGGGCAGGGGGCTCTTCTTCAGTGAGAGAGAGAAATTGCATTTCTGTTGTTAAGTATTAATGAGGCAGAACTATTTATGGCAAGACTGTTGCTATAACAGTTAAGACATCAAAATGACCAAAATTTTCAAGACAGACCTAGGTCATTTTAACTGGCAGCACAATTAGCAGGAGAAAAGTTCAAAGGTTGTGTTAATTCATAAGCACATGCACATACACATATATATATATATATATATATATATATATATATATATACACACATATATACATCGATACATACACATATATACAGCCATGAAGATAATCGGGGGGCTAGAGAACCTCTCCTATGAAGACAGGCTGAGAGAACTGGTGTTTAGAATGGAGAAGGGAAGGCTCTGGGGAGATCTTGTAACAGCCTTTCAGTTCCTAAAGGGGGTACACAAGAGAACTGGAGAGGGACTTTTACACGGGCATTTAGTGATAGGACAAGGGGGAATGGCTTAAAACTTAAAAAGGGTGGTGAGGATTAGATACTGGGAGGAGATTCTTTGCTGTGGGGGATGGTGAGGCACTGGCACAGTTTGTCTGGAGGGGTTGTGGGTGCTCCATCCCTGGGGCTGTTCAGGACTGGGTTATGAAGGATTTTGGGCCACCTGATCTAGTGGGAGGTGCCCCTGCCCATATCAGCGAGGTTGGTATTTCATGATCTTTAAGGACACTTCCAAAACAAATCATTCTATAATTCTTTGATTCTGTGTCATGCCTACTGTCATTTGTACAGTAGGAAAATAGGGATATATTTATATAGGTGGGGATTTTTTTAGATATGTTTAGATTAAATTTGTTTGATTTAATCAAGATGAAATGTGTATCATCAGGGCCAGAGCGGCTCATTTAGCCTGGACAGCGCATGAAATTGCACTGCTGGGATTTCTTGGTGAGAATAGATATGCCAAAGGTCAGTGGGAAGTCAAATTGACGTGCCAGACTCCCTGCTGCTCTTCCTGGCCTCACCCTGGAGATCCTCATAGAATATTTCTTGCTTGTTTTTTCTTATAAAAAATAAAAAGAACATACTTTGAGTCTGTGTTATGCCTTGGACTGTGTGGATGACAAACCCTTTCTCCAACAGGGTTATTTCTTGTTCTGAAACTATTTCTTAGAGGATCCACCATTGGGGTTGTATGCCTTTCCAACATGAAGATGCTTTTGTTCTGAAGCTACAGTAAAAGTGTACCTTAAGTAATTCATTCCACACACTGCCCCCCAAACACTAAAATGTCCCATGGAGGGACAGTAAAGCCCTCAAAAGTTGCAGTTCAATCTGTGGCCCTGCAGGGATTCCTCTCTTTCATCACCATTCAGGTTACTAAGGCTCAGGAACCTCAGTATTTGTTCCCTCTCCTCATTGACTTCTCCTTCCCTTTGAATTATCCTACTGGACTGGTAAAAGTTACCCTAAAACCTCTTTGGCCCTTGGTATATCAAGAGAAATTTACGCAATTAGTTGCTGTCTCATTGAGCTAGGTGCTGATGCAAATCAGGTATCATCCATGAAGAAAGCAAGAGCAGTGCTAAAAAGAAAAATTCTGAAGCCTAAAACTAATATAAAATGAATGAGAAAAGGCAGGACTGGACAAGGCTGTCTTTACTCCCCCATTTGAGTTTTACTCCTCCACATAATGCTTATGCAACATCTAACATTCCTTGCTGCCAGCAGCAGACTAACCCATCATGCATAACTCACTGTCCAGCATCATATCTGTAACTTGTGTCACATGACATTATGGAAAAATTAGGTGAAGCAAAAGGGAGTGTTACTGCAGTCTCATATCAAAACAATATATCTTTGGAATCTAGTGCAGCAGAGTAGAAGTGTTTCAAGAAGCCATGAAAGGTGAGAAAAATTTGTTTTAGGTGTTAGTCAAATGCATTTTGCATTTGAAACACTGATTTTGCCATTCTGAATCCCAGGATAGAGTCAGGTATGAATATTTCTTTCAAAAATCTGTTGCCAGGAAAATGGGATCAAATCCAATCCAGGACTTTACTGAGGATGTGGATGGCAGAATTTCTGCTGGCTTAGATAGTTCTGGAGACTGGCTTCTGCTTAGAATGCAGTAAAGGGAGCTGGTTTGCAGCCATGGAAGGCAGAGTTGTTTCCCTTTGTCCCACTCAAAATCACATAGAATCTTATGTGGGGTGAAGAAATAGTTCTTAGTTATTTGGAGACATTTGGACTGCATTTGTTCATGCTTCAGTGGGCAGCTAGATTAGTTTTCAGGTTTTCCCAATAATAGCTGGTCTTTCACTATTAGTGTTTCAGACCAATATATTGGATTTTCATAATTCTGGCTCTCATCCCTTTATGTGTAAAATAAGTTTTCAGATAATGTGTCTCCTCACATAAATCCACAAGATATAATGAATGAAGGTAGAGGGAAAGGTAAGCAGGAGTACAGGACAGGCTGTGAGAGAAGGTTAGTGACAAGGACAGAAGAGAACAAAGAGCAGGGAAGGTGTGGGGCTCACTGGCTGCAGGATGCTTGAAGTAAATTTCTTGAGACTGTTTCCTGCTGAATCTCATGTTTTAATTTTTTTGGTTTAGGCATAACCTCTGAAGAAGTTATCAGATTATTATTATTATCTGTTATTATCAGATATGTCAGTTATTATCAGATAGCAAAAGTTGAGCCCTCTTTGAAGACTAGACACACTGCTGTGGTAATGCAAGAATTAATCATCAGCTGCATGAATCCTCAGGAACTGAAAGAAACAAACAGTCCACTAGATAGGAACTATCTGTCTCTGCCGAGTCCTGAAATAATTATTTTGGCATAAAAAATGAAAGGGGACAGAAAATGGAACTGCCCATTCTCCAGGGTAAAAGCATGCAAATCCTTGCATATTACTTCATACAAAAATCTCTCAGATTAAGTTCTTTGGCTTGTTCCAAATGCTGTTCACCCAGATAAAAGATGCTCTTCTAAATTTCATGTCTTTCACCTACATGCACCAGAAATGCCATTGGTACTGTCAACATGATTTAACAGCCCTAATGGGCAGTATTGTGATTTTACGTTCTTCTTTTAGGGAAGATGGAGAATAATCACAAAATACACATCCATTTATATTTTCTGGGTCACATTGGAGGAGACCAGTGCAAATTCTCTGTCTCCCATAGTAACATTACCACTTTTTTTTTCTTTTCTTTTTTTTCTTCTCCTGCTGTAACAGAGCTTTCTCTAGCAAGGCCCCATGAAGACAAGGTACTCTGGAAAGATGCTCTTCATCAAGCAGGTAGCATGTCATACATAAGCAAATTCAAAGGAATTAAATTTAAAAAGGATTTAAATTTAAAGGATTAACAAGGTGTTGGCAGATTCTGGGTGGAGGTAGGAAGTAACTTCTCTAGGGGCTGAAAGTTTTCCTTCAGAGGGAGCAATGCAGCCAGGCCATTGGAAAGCCTTTGGCTCTTGCCCTACCTTTGTTGACTCCTAGATATGGGAAATTCTGGTTTTAACTACGAGGGGAGTGTTGCCTGAAACACGGCAAAAGTTCATGACTATAGCAAAAACACAAGTTGCTTTTAAAATGTGGGTCAGTCATGCATAGAAGAGCTTTCCTTTGTGGGCTTCTGAGCTGTGGTGCAGGCAGTCCTTCTGTCTCTGCACAACAATGAACACATTTAGTCACTGAACCCCTCACTCAGACACTTAACTCGAGAGGAAAAACTTTTGAAGAGTGCCCTTCTACTCTCTGCAGGAAAGCTGAGGTGTGTCCCTGAGAGCTCAGTCCCAGAGACAACCTTTGGGATCAGGCTATTCACTCCTTAAAAAGGTGTATATCCCAACTCCCTTACAACCAAAGAACCCTGATAAAAATATTAATAAATTTCATACTGCAGTTGTTCTGTGTGGATAAATTGAACTCATTATTTTACTCATAGATTCTCAAAGTATTCCTAATTCATAAGGCAAAGACTCGGTTGATATTTCTTAGGGTTTTTATGCCTGTACTGCATTGCTATTTCAGGTGTGTTGGCATGATCTACTTGAATTTCTCTTATCCCCTTATGACTAATCTATGATGAGACACTGTTGTATTTGCAAGGAGAGAAGCAGCTCCATAGTGAAGAAAGCCTTGCCAAGTGAGGCAGGAGGGAAAACAATACCTCAACACTTCTTGTCTGTCATTTGCCTGCTCTTCTACAATGCAAGCAATTCAATGAATATCTATTTGTATCATTCCTGTTAAAACTTTCCATCTTAAAGGGATAAGTTCTTTCCCCCGCTGAGATTTCTATTTTATGGAAAGTTTGATGTCAAGGTCTAATTCTGTTTCTGCGTCAGGCTCAACCTTGTACCAAAAGCCAGTCAAAGCTGCCAGATAACTTCACATTCAACCACTGACTGGATCCTAATGATGTTTTTCCACACAGAATATCACTATAAGCTCTAAAAATTTTGCTGAACAAATAGAGAAATAAAAAATACATAAATAAAAGATGCATCAAGTCTAGGCTCTATAATGAAGGCCATAGTGAAAGTCATGGTAAGAGGCAAGAAAAACATGGTTAAGAGCAAGGAAGTAGCGGAGCTTTGACTCAGAAGCTAATCTGATGTGGAAATATAAGCAGGATTAGCATTAGGCTTAATCGTTATTAATGCAATACTTAGTATTCATTTTCCATCTCTGCCCAGACTTGTATTTAGTAAAATACTCTTGAGTAATAAGTGCTGTTATCCTTGTTCCATAGGGATCTTGCTATAAGCTTTTAAGCCTTTTTTTTACAAAAGCTGCTGCAATGGCTGTGGTTAGAAACCTTAAGCTGCCACATCAACCCTTTCACCATGGAATTGCTCCCATTTTGCAGATGTTCTTGGATATTTGCAATCCTTCCTATCAGCAGCTTCTTTCGTAGGAGGTGGACAACTGTGGAGATAGGTGAAGATGCCAGAATGGTGACACAGGCCTGAACATGTACTGTGAGCCTGTGAAAGCCTTGTCCACTGCTCTTCAGCTGATTCCCAGCCTTACTTGCAGAGCCCGGCTACATCCAGCCGGCCAGCCTTGCATCACTCCACCTTGTGCTTCACGAGAGGACTGAATCAAACAGGTAAGGTATGCAGTCATTACTTACAGCAAATAGGTGAACTGGGTACTGCCCTATATATGATCCACAAGTAGCACACTATGAAAGAGTCACTATCAAGGCTTCAAAATATATCCCTTGGCAGCTGTCCTCGACCAGACAAGGCTGCTTAATGGCATCTCTCAGTGCTTACACTAACACTTTGTGGGTGGCAGGAGCAGTGTGCCAGCTCAGCAGCTCCTTCTTGTCCCAACTTTTAGGACACCTCTAACCATTATGGAGGTGTATCTGGATATCCCAAACTTACACTTCCATTTTCAAAGCCTGCGACCCATGTTGTGAAAATCTTTAAACACCAAGCAACCTTAAAAACCACTCACCTTTTAAAAGGGGATGAAAATACAGGGTGGAATCCTTTTTATGTGTATGTATTTATACATATAGTTGCTTTTTTGAATACTGCTTACTAGTTAGAAATTAAATTACTACTTTGGCTTCCACATCAAGGCCACAGTGTAGTTCTTCCCTCACAGTCAGATGCTTGTGTAGCAGTAGTTACATCAGCAGTTACTGACCATGCTGCACAGTTGTGTGTTCATCTGGGACACCTAAGTAAATATAGTTCATGGCCTTTAAACACATTTTATATCTTTTTAGTCCTGCATATGAATGTCAGTCCTTGAATTCAAAGTAGGACATTTGAAGTTGGATTTTACAGGGAATCAGGTTTTCTTTTGGTACCTGGAAACTATTTTGGGGAAATAACTATTGTCACTCCAAAGGGACTCTGAAATTTTTCAGATTGGAAGCAGGATAGTGGTAGAACCTTGGGCTATATGTTGCTATGGGAATTGCTAGTGATTTGATGAATTTTCCTTACACAGGACATTCATATTAGAAAAATCATAAAAAGAGTTTTATATCCATACAGTAAGGACATTTATGTTATTCTTTACAATCTAGGGTTTTTTAAAAAACGTTATTTTATATTAAATTACTTCACCTTTCTTACTCTCTAGTTCTTTTGTCAACATCTTTACAGTTGCACCCCACAATATCTCTTTCCACTGCATCTGATCTTTTGGAATTGCACTCAGATCCATTTGCCTCATATCCTATCATCCGTGTCTTCCCTGTCTTTTAAAATTGAAAGCCAGTAGCCACTACTAATTGGTTTCTTCAAGTGCTCCCTGCTAAAATTTTCAAATACCATCTTGTATGATCTTTTATCTTTTGGTCCTCATATTTGGAGGAGCTGTCTCACCTGCACTGAAGCAATGCTGAGTCAGGCTCCTGAGGCAACCCGTCTCTATAGGAAGGCCTACAAAACCTCTGTGAACTGTAAATTATGGTAATGGCTCCTCTGCCAGGAGTCTTTACTCATAAAGTTTTGGTTTTCCCTGTATCTGGCTATTTTCAATCTCAGTAGAGCCCAATTCCAACTATATGTAGAGCCCTTAACAGTGGGATTTCAGTTCATGACTGAAGGAGATATGTGGCTGTGTGCTGCATTACTACAAACAGCAAATTACACTTCTCTAGACATCTTGGCAAGCAAAACTGAAAATTTTGCACAAAACTGTCATTTGTGCAGCACTTAAAATCACTTGCTTTTGAAAGATGATCGGAAACCTCTAAGCAAATAATTTGTCTATCAATAATATTGATTACAATGATTAATAATATTGAGTTACAATGGTCAATATCTGTATTAATTTACTTGAAACAGTGAGGGTTCTGCTTTGGCTCCTTGTTTCATCAGTCTGGGGCCTTTTCTTTCTGCCTCCTGCATCCCATTCGTGCTTTCTGAACACCTCCTGTGTGAAGTTGCAGCAGGAGGGAGAGCCCAGAATAGCTGTTACTTGGTTTCACAGAGCTCCTGACAGTTTTCCTTCTCAGAGTTAGAACTTCATTTTGATTGCTGTACTGTTGTGTGGTTTTCTTTTCCTTTGGGGAGGGATGTTTTAAAATGTTGTAATTTTTTTCTGTCTTTCCTGCACTGGAAAAAATAGTTCAAATCCAAACTGGGGTTATCTGTTGTGTGTATGGGACAATGTGCATGAGACAGGAACAAAAGAGTAAGGAAACAAAGGGTGTAAATCCAGTTCTTTGCTTCTGAGCTTGAGGGGAGTGGGGAAGTTCTGCTGGAGTGTCTCTCCTTCCTAAGTGCCCACTAGACCTCAGCAACCTCACAGTTCAATAGTGATAATTCATTCTGGCAGCTTCTCTCATTGGCAGATGCAGATCATTGCACTTGAGTTGGCTGGCAATATCTGCAGCTGCTAATGGCAGTGGTTCCACAGGCAGCTTGTTAGATTTGGCACACCTGCAGCATCAGCAAAATCACAATTGGTCCCATTGCTTTCCCACAGGTATTCTGAACTCACATTTCTGTGTTTTTCTGCTGGGGTGTGGCAAGCTATCCTACTTCAAGCACAGTGTTTCTATCTTTGTACTTAATTTTTCTTTATATAACACCACATCCAAAGATCAGCCCAGTCCTTCAAGGTGCTGGTCAGCACACCCACACTGCTATGTACATTCCTTGAGGAAGGACAAAAGTTCAGTGGTTTCCTGACCAGGGCCCAAACTCAACACTGGCTGATGTACCAGATTCCCAAAGCCTGTGGTGCTAAGACTTGAAGTGAATACGACCTGTTTTTGTCTTTCTCTTGCAAATTTGTTCAAAAGCAATGATTTATGGCAGTTCAGCTGGAATGTGAGCCCAATTGGCAGTGAAACTGAGGTACAGGTAGGTTGATTGGAGAAAATCAGATCGCCTTCCTGTCAATGTAGCTAGATTGGCTAAGGTTCTGGGCAATAGCCCTAGGTCTTTTTTGCCCAGGAAATGGCTTTGTTTTGGCATTTGTTTGTGAGATTTCTGTCCAAAAAATAAAAAATGGGCTCTCAAGGATTGGGATGAAGACACTATTTTTGAGCAAGGGAGGTGGAAAAACATTTTATAAATACTCACTTTTTCTCCTCCCCTGCTGTTACAATCCCTGATCAGCTTTGGCTGGGAGGTGAAACAGGGTCACTTTGAGATTCAGCTTTTCATGGCAGGATGCCACATTTTGCATGCTTGGAATTCACTGCATGGAGGGAAGTCCACACCTTCTTCAGGACATTTGTCTAAATGCTAATTTAGACAAAAAAAAGTTGCTGCAGCAAAGAGGGTTTTCATCACTTGGTCCTAGAACAGGCATATGTTCTGTCCCAGACTGTTGGATGGTGACTGTGCCTATGCATTGTTACCAATGTTCTTGGCATCCTTCAATATGGACAAAGTGTTAAAGAGAGTGTTACTTTCTGGGTTTTGTGCTTCCTAGGCTGAAAAGAGAGTGGGCTGCTCTCCATGGCTGGGAAAGACACAAAACACAGCCAGTCCACCTGGAGTTTGTATTTGCAGAGTTTTGGAGTATGCTTTATTCATTTGTGTGTAAATGGCAGAATGCCTGTGCTCCACTGAAAAGCTTTGGAAATCACTTATAATGTTGTCCCTCCAGACACCGGTCAAGGTAGATTCAGTTTAGGAAAATATTGTGTCAACTTCCCATAGCAGAGAATAAACTGTTTTCTGTTGTTTGCTTTCTTCAGGCGGTTTTCAAGGCAATCTAAGCGAAGGGAGCTCGATTTTGGTCAGCCCTCCTGGAGCTGATAAAGCTCCTCTGTATGTGACAGTGCAGCAGTGTGTGTGTGGCAGGAATGAGAACAGGGGACAGCAGAACAAGCCTGTCCTTACTTTGACTCAAAGTTAGGAACTACTTTCCCAACCTGATAATGCGAAGCCACCACACAGCACAAATCTCACAGTCCAGACATTTTTCACATCATTTCCTGCATCATCACTGCAGTTTAAGGTCTGCGGGTCAGGGAGGTATGCAGCATTTTGAACAGCCTGCTCCTGCCAGCATCAAGTGTGTCTTTCTGCTGTGAACTGGATCTTCCCATCTTTACATCAGGGCAATCCTGAAGGGGGCTGTGGCAGTGCTACAGGATGGGAGCTGTGGGCTGCACCTTTCCTCTAGTCCTCTGAGGAACAATGCTGCCTTTCCCAGAACTCTTTCCTGACCATCCAAATACAGGATGGGTAGGATGTCCACTGCCACGCAGAGGGCAACTGAGCCCTGCACACACCATCTTTTTCTGGCTGTCACTGTTGCTATCATATCCTGTGTTTGTTGATTCCATCCAGATTCATCTTGTTCCTGGAAAAAAGAATGGCTTTGTGGAAAAAAAAAAAAAAAGTAAGGACATAACTAGCAAGACTTAACATCTGGTTTTTAGAGACCTTTTTGGACTAAAGTTGCGAATAAGATTATTATAGGATGTCATTTTTGTTTCTACTTAATGATTTGTCTTTATATCTGTTTTCTGTATCTGCTACCTGCATTCTTCTGACAAGTCCTAGCTGCAAAAACTGGGGCTCTGGATATTTCCTAGGGCTTCCAGATGGCTCCTTAAGTTTTATATGACTCTACCTACCCCCTCTGACATTTCTTTCTTGTTAAGATTTGAGTACAAATGGAAATATTCCAGATGGCTTTAGCAGAAGCCAAGTGCCTTCAGTACTTCAGAGCTACACAGGCAGCCCATTAACTAATTGTCCCTTCTCAGTCTGCTCATCTTAAATTCCTTGGATTTCTTTTGGGGCTACAAAAATATTCTTCTGTGATACACAATATCAGTAAGTTATACTTTGTTCAGTGACACCCATATCTCAATTTCTTTTTAAAACTACATCTAGCACATTTAATAATAGCATGAATAGCAGACCCAGCAAGACATCTGCTTTGCCCAAACATGTCTGGCACTTTCTTCCTCTTCGCCTCTGAAATCCCATGGTTCTTGTGTGGCATAGTATACCTTGTGCTTTTATAAGAATTATAGATAGTGCTCATGTAAACCAAGGTATATTTCCAAGATTTCCATTCTGGCTTCTCATAGTGAAAAATGATGTAATCTTATAGTGATTAATTATGGGAAAAGCAAATACAGAGATATGGGTTTAGAATTATTTACATTGAGGCCTGCCTAAGATTTTTAGAGCTTAATTCTCTTTACTTTTGCTATTACTTGTAGCAACATTTCCTATCCCTTTTCCATAGAATTCTTAAGTATGACCATAAGGGAATGTCACTCAACAGTCTTCAAATGTCTAAAACTACTGTCTTCCTAACTAATTCCTAACAAAGGGAAGCACCAAAATGCTTCACAAATCCTTTTTTCCACACTGCTACCTAAGGAGTGCAGAGTGGCTTGCCTCATTAGACTTCAAAACATGGGACAGACTATAGGAGATAAAAATATCTGCAAGACAAGTTTTTCTAATGGCATGTTTTTCATGTTTAAAAAGTTATTTTGTACTCTACAGAAGATTTAATCAGGAGAAAGTACAAAGGTTCATGCAAATAGAAAATAGTGTTCAATTTGTCTTTTATAAGACCTCTTTCTAGTCTGTTCTGGGAAATCCAACAGAACACAGAATGGAGAGAAGACTCTTCTAGTTCTTAGACCTGAAAGTGCAGCAATCAACGGCTGAAATGTCAGAGAAGACAGAAATCAAAGTCTCTTAGAATCCTTAAGGTGATGTTGACACATGCCTTATTTAGCTTACATAAGAAATAGCCTACATAAAGAAAAATATGTCTGCATTATTTGAATACATATTATTAGAGGTAAAACATTCATCAGTTGCTTTGTTTAAAGATGCTATTAGCATTTTAATTATTAGATGTATTATTCCACAAGGTGATCATGCCACTTTCTATTCCCAGAGAAAAATACTGAGCTGGACATGAAAAGTTATACACTGGCTGGAAAAAGAGAATGAGCATAGGATGAAGCCAAAGGTGAGGAAAAACAAAGCTGATGAAAACGAATCAGGAAAATTGTGTCCACTAGTTCATGCTGACTTCCAGACAACTATAATATGTGATTCTTGAGCCATCCTATCCCCAGTGAACAGATCTCTATACTAGTATATCCCTATCCTTACTAGAAATAGTTTTCTAAGTAACAATTTAATGCTGCTAGCTGTTACTCTGTTCCCTTCCTGTACATCTCAAGTGGCAGATCACTGTGTGGTGGATTTCCAGTCCTGATTTTTCCAATCCTGACCTTCCTCAGCATCAATACAATTCTGTTTGGGAGAGTTTCTGTTTTGAATTTGCTGTTTCTTCAGTTCATGTCATTATACTGATACATTAATATACAACTACTACCAAAAATCTGTGTTAAAAGTTGTATTAAGCTGGCAAAGTCCACTACTTAAGAGTTAAGAAATGTTGAGAAATTTTGAAGCACAGCAGCACTATGTTACACCACATTACAAATGTGTGGCAGTAGTGGGACTTCACATAAGTCCCAGCATAAGAAGATCGAAATTCACAAGAAAATTTTGTAAAGGTTTGTAAAGCTATCAGGCACCCAGATTCTCCTACTGACCTCTGTTTTTGGGCTGATAACTCTTTTGTCAAACCTGTTGTCACAGCACTTTTTGTCATACACTTTATTATAAAGTGGAAGAAAGTTTGTTAAATTTATAAAGGGAATCTACTGTATTAATTGAAATGAGAGCGTCTACCAGCACAACTCTGTAAAGATTTCTGTAAAAGCCTTGCAAGTGACCTAGAAGTCAGACTGAACTGTGCCTCTGGCAATGGGAGCAGAGGGAAAAACAACTCTTGACTTGATTTTCTCTCCCTCTTGCGTTACCTTACAGCCGTGCAGAACCCAGGTAGACTGTGAATGTCTGCAGACCAGACAGGAAAGGAGTACTTATTTTGAACCAAATGTTCTCAAAGCTTGACAACACACTTAGCCAAAAATTTTGCTTTTCTTATACAGGAACCAGGTGTGGCTTATGATACAGTGATAAAATCTTTGATTAGACAAAATGTGACGAAAGTTCTGCACATGCTAGAATAGAGCTAAATATCTCTGCCTGTGACACAACCTAGTTTGCTGCCTAGGAGATAGGGAAAAGAGGAAAGACTGTTACAGAAGGCAGCAGATGTTTTTCTTATCTATAAATCCTTTAGATGGCCTCATTACAGTAGTGTCTTGGTATATTGTTCTTCTTCCTGAGGACTCTCAGGTTGTAAGGAAGTGATATTTTACTCATTTTTAAGGAAAATTTAGGTGCAGGGTATAAACAACATCTGTGGCATTGTAGAGGGCTGACCCTAGCTGCTCAGTTTCTATTAATCAAGCTATGGACCATCCCTCAGTTCTGTTTTTGCTTCTTGTATTTGTTGCTCCATGCATAATTTAAAGCATCTACAGGGAAGTTGTCTTCTTTCATATGTGTAAATAAATTTACCCCAAATACAAGATTCTGCTTTAAAAACAAAGAGGAGACAATAGAAGAATCAATATATAAAATCTTATTTTGACTTCTCTGGGCTCATTGTGTAAATCTAATTACATAAATGCAAATTCCTCTTCTCCAGACCTGGTATTATTCAAGCAATAACGATAGTTGTACTGGAATGTGCTGTGCTTCTATTCACACCTAACCAAATTTTATAACTCATTTTCTAATTTTTCCACTAAGCACAGACTATTTAATTCTTTGTGGACTTTTCTGTGCTTCCATCACTACAGTGCTCCACCATAAATTAAGAACATCGATCCAGACTCCTAGGTTTGAGTGCCTGATCATGAGTAACTTGTGGTTGATATATTTTGGGCTTCAACTCCTTTCTCATACTTCCATGTGATAAAATTTGTGGTCTTAAGCAAGCAAACAGTATATGAGGAATATAATCCGTGACTGTGAGTGAAAGTTTCAGTTTACATTGTACAAAGGACATATGATTTACTCAGAAGGATCTGGTCTTGGAACAAGGGCTTGAGGCAGCATTGTTATTTGAGTACCATAATACAGCTCTGAAATCTCCTGTGTTGGTTTCCCTCCAACTTTTCAGTGCCCAAATATCTTAGGGAGCTTATCACACTAGATGCTGAGGGTCACTGAGGGTTTTATTTCCTTACATGCCTCAGCTATGATGAAGAGCAGATTGTTACCTTGCTTTCCTGAGGTGGCTCTGAATTGAGAAATCAATTTATGGCAATTTAGTAATTTCTCTCAGTAATTAGTAATTGGTAGACTCTCCTTGTCAACAGCATGTTTGAGGTGTTACCTCAAAAACCATGCAAATGGTCTGAAAAATTTGAGCCCAGAATTCCTTGTCAGTCCAGGTGATAGGAACTGAAATGTTACCATTTTTCAGATCTGTTGTATACAGAACAGTGGACTTGGTGTTCCTGGGACATTGGATGTGTTAGGAATGTCTCTGAGGCTACAGATTAACTTTAAGCATTTCCAAACTATTGTGTCATCTGTGCAGTCACCTCCATTGTGAGCTGCTGTTTCTCACTCACTTGAGTGTATTAGCAAATGAGGTCAGATGACAGTAGGTCTCCAAATACTTATGTATTCCCCCTCTCCCAAAAAAGTTGTAGGTATGAAACTGATAAAAAGCAGGAACGGAAAGATAATCAGCCTGAAACCCTGACTATGTTTTGAGAAAAATGTTTGAGTTCTGTCTTGGCCAGCTGTAATTTAATTAGAGGGAGGATGCTGCTCCTGTTGTCTTTGGATGCCTTTTATATCTGAGGTTGGGGTGCAGGAAGGTTAAAGCTGCTGTAGTGTAAATAATGTAACAGGATTTTATCTTGACTTGGAATCTTAAAAAAAATATTATTAAATGACCATCCTTATATGATAAGAATCTGTTCAAACGGTAATATTTGTTGAAAGAATTTTCATCTATTTTTCACTGGGTGTGCTTTATGAAATTAAAATTTCAGAAATATTTAATATGAAACACATAAACAACAAGGGATTGAGCTATTGTCTTTGGTGTAGTCCCAGATTTTATTTGTTTATACATTGTCATTAAAAAGAATGCAAAAACAAGTTCCATCCAGGAAAACATCCAATTATAATTCAATCTATAAATATTCAAAACATCACTTTATATTAAATATTTAAAGTATCTGCCGTGTAGCCACTGGAAGGGTTTCAACACCATTTTTGTAAGTCTCACTTCACGGTGAGTGTGTGTAATTAGTGGTAACTTGGACTGAGACCAAACTACAACACCCAGAGACATGGCATTTCACATCTAGTACTTTTGGGACTGGCCACGTGCTGCTCTAGTGCATGACCTTCCTTGACAGGGTCAAAAATCACAGGGCAGCAAATCCTGGATTTCCCTGTTCTGGTCCAATTCTGGTTTTTGTCATTTAACTACAAGTCAAAGTTGAGAGAGCATGTTAAGATGGCAAATGTTGGATGGCATGCTTCTCCCTTAGCTACATTAATATTGAACAGTATAAAACTCATTGAATGAGTCAGCCAATGAGTCAGCAGAGCAGTTAGTGGTGAAAGCTGAAGCCTACGACTGATAGAAATGATTTAAAATTGAAAATCCATGGTCTGTTTTCTTTAGGAAACTTCAGAGATCTTAGGAAAACATGAATGCCCAGGCTAGAAACAAACCTTCTCTTTTATCACATAAACACTTGTCTCAGTGAACTGAACCAGAAAAGTATATCCACAGAGAGCTCATCTACTACTAGAAGTTTACACATGCTTCATTTCATTGTTGCTTTTTGTTTGTTTGTTTTTTATGAGATGAAAATATCTACGCTTGAGTGAAATGATTACACTGACACCAGCTAACACAATTCATAATGCTTGGCTTCTATTCAATATGAAATCCCAATAGGAACAGAAAAGAACTATCACCATTTGTCTTTAAAATTTGCCATTAGCAATGTTCAGTTGTGTCAAATGCATCTTATTAAAATCTAATTTTATACATTGATAATACCAGAGTAGAACTGCTAAATATTGAAAACAATAACAATTTAAGATCAGCATTTTGGTAGCTATTTTTAAACAGAGGAGCTCCTGTTCTGGGCTATGTCTTATTCTGTTTGGCTATGTCTTATTCTGCAGTTTAAAACTGCAACTTAACACACAATGAAAAAAATTCAAACAAAAATGGAGGTCAGAAGTTCTTGCCTATGTGAGGACAAAATATTCCCTAATTAATCATTGTCTAAATAAAAAAACACATAAGTAAATATAGTTTAGCTAGGGAATGTGTCTGTGCAGGTAAGTATCAAGGAGAGAAAAGATCACTATTTCTGTTTTTCTTTTCATGAGAAAAAATTCTTTTAATACCAAACTTTTGAGAAATGTTTTGTTATATATTTCAAAGAAATATACTCCCAAATGAGGACAAATATCACCAAACAGTGATAGAAGAAGATCAGCTTTCTCAAATATCCAGGGAAGCTTGCATTACTGCCCAGCTCTTTTATGAAGAGTTTTTCTTATTTGGATTGTGAATGTCTTGATTCTTTTGCTGGGACCTCAGGTGTGTGGCATCAGCAATGCCCCACTTTGTCATGTGTGGTAATGCTCTCTTTCAGATTCTTCAAAAGTAGCAGATCACTCACACACATCACTGGTACTGCTGGAGCTTACGAGGGGGTAATTCATGCACATACAGGACTGTTGGGGAAGTTGCACCAGACAAAGAGGGTAAAAATTAAAACCTTTTAATGGTACTTAGTTGAATACCATTAAAAGGTTTTAATTTTTACCCTCTTTGGAGAAAGTGGGAGAAGTCTTCCCCAATGGAACTGGTGATGAGCTAAGAATGCAGTTGGGTTCAGGAGCTAAATGGTACATCTGCCTAGATCTCTATGATATAATTGGGAGCTCTTCTTATGGTAAGGGTGACTGAACACTTGAGCAGATTGCACAGGGAAGTTGTAGAATCTTCATTCTTGGAAATAATTCAAAAACTGACTGGACAAGACCCTGAGCAACCTGCTGTAGCTGACCCTGCTCTGACCGTAGTGGGTGGACTAGACGCTCCAAAGAGGTCCTGACCAATCTCAGCTGCTCTGTGTTTCCATGAAGTACTAATAGCCCTGGGTAGCAGCTATTCCTACACTAGCTCCAAGAGCATCTAGTGGTTCCTCCACTCAGCAGGGTAGTAGTCTCATTTAAGACCTTGCTGTCTTCTATGCACTGTATAAAAAAGAATGTCCCAAGAGACATATTAAAATGAAATAGAAGGTTTCAATCCCTGCCAAAGTTTCATGATCGTAATTTTAACAGAAATGTAATTTTCAGGTTTTTTGTGGTGATCTCAGGGTATCTTTATCAGAACCTAGTCATGACAGACAGTTTTCAAACACAAAGCCAAAAGGCCTTTGCCTGTCCCTCAAAAAATGCAGATCAGGCATAAGACAGAAATGAAGGAGAAATGCATGGGTAACGCAGGTAGATATAGTTAGCAGCATTAGGAATATAACCACTATCAAATTTTTGTAGGCATTATGGAAATTTGGAGAACATTTCCTGAGCATGGGGGAAAGAGACAACAATGTGGATGACAAGACAGTAGTTCCTGTCTACTAATGTAAAAAATGAGTGTTAGTGGTCAGGAGATGACCCAGTAATTTAATTGCACAGAAGTGAATAATTGGATGAATATAAGAAGCTCTGTGCAAGAATAAGGCAAATACCCAGGGCAAAACAGCAAACAATGTTGGAAAAGAAATTAAATTAATATGAAATTAATATGAAATATGGGTTCATGTCAAAGGGAAGGGAATCCATAATTATAGAGGGAAATGGCTGAGAGGGGGTGGTAATGTCCAGAAGTGAGAGACTGAGACAGTTGTGAAAAGAAGAAGGGAAGTGATACAGAAAATAATTTTCTACCTAAGTTTAAAAACTGATATGATAGTCATACTTTCAGAAGCATCCTTCCAGCTTCTGGAGATCACTGTCCCAGCTTGCACGATCTGAGGGCATAGTCACATCTCTGTGGTCTGTGCAGAGCTCCTGTGTCAGGAGAGGAAGAGATGACTAAGCCAGATGTTGGTCCCTGCAGGCATGTGTCATGTGGTTTGGATCTTTGTCTTTTCAGGCAAAAAAAACCATTTTACTAGCTAAGTGTCATAGTAGTTAGCTTATGTCCTCATTCATATTGCTAAGCATTGGCTACAAAATATGCCACACCCATGCTACTTAGCCAGCAGATGGACAAGACATGCTTGTGAGAAGGATACTTGAGATGAATGTGAGCATTTTCTTGACTAAAAGGCCTGGTTTATTCATTTTAATAGGTGGGTTATTAGGAAAGAACCAAGGAGGTAAACTATATATATATGTAAAATACGTTCCATGACAAAGATCATTTCTGGCTATATTTGTATTAATATTATGTATTAATATTATGGCACTACCTAAAATAATAGAGTTCCTGAGATATTAGTGCTGATGATAGGATAAATAGGCTCACTGTGGGATCTAAACTGTTTGGCTGCCGTTTTCTGAATTTACCACAGAAGTTTGTGCCTATGTCCTGTCCTCATTGTACAGCTGAACTCTCTGCATTTGCCTGAGGGCACACGAGGAATGGGGCAGCTGGGAGAGGCACAACTCCTCTCTGCTTCCCTCATCCAGTGCTTTGATGAGGAGTCCATACATTGCTTCAGTCACCACAGCTTTAGAAGCTGGAGTCTGAAATGTTATCCCATTAATCACAGGCCCATCGCCTCATGTGTTGATTTTTTGCAGTAAGAGATGTGGCACTTGCTGCCTCCTTCACAGGGTGAGCTTTACTCAGTTTTGCAGCAATTAGATCTCACCACTATCCCGGTCTTGGCAGAACATTGTGTCATCCAGTGCTCCCCAGGCAGCACGTGTGGTGGCAGTGCTGTGGGTTTACATTTTTGCAGCATGTGATGCTTTCCATAAAAATTTAGATACTGGGTGAGGCTGTTATGGCCACTGCTGGATGCTGAGGGTCAGCACAGGCTCTGGAGAATGCCTGCAGAAGTCCCTGGTCACTACGGCAGCTCACCTCAGGAGAGCTAATTAATGGTGTCCTTGTTCATCCAGCTCCAAACACCTGCAAGGGGCAGAGATGTGCCTCAGGTGTGTGAGGTGCCTGTGCCTGTCACCCATGTACAGGTGCTCACCGGATGGGGACTTGGCATGTGGCACTGTGTCCCCGAGGGGCCCGTCTTGAGGAGCCCCTGGTGCAGGGCTGTCATGCCCACAGTGCTACTTCACTGTCCTGGGTGAGGACATGGGGACACCTCCACTGCCCTCTACAAGTGCAGCTGACTGCAGCACCCAGCTTTGGTGGTCAGGGCTGCATGGAGCCATGGTTTCCACCAGTCTTTGGACTGCAGTGTGCTGTCCCAGGCTTAGCAGAGCTCTGCACCTTTGCCACCTTGGAAACTCCAATGTTCTGTTCTTCTGCTGGAATGTTAGCTATTGGTCTCTAGAGGAAACTCACTGCTTTGATATTAAAAAAAAATAAAAATAGGTGTTTAAAACTTTTCTGTAAAACTTGAAAAAAATTCCCGAAAACTAAACAGAAGCAAAACTAACAAGAACCAATTAAAATAGTTGGAAATTGCTAGCCCCAGAACAACACTGGGGAAGATGGATAGGTTTACTGAAACCAGAGTCAGCACCATGCTCTCCAGGCCTGTGAAGTCTAATGAGACTTTTTTTCACCTCTAACACTTGGAGATAAAAAAGAGCAAGCAATGGAATATGCAGGTTTCTCTTAGCTTAAACTTAATTAGAACATCTCCCATTCTTGTTTTTATCTGTTTCCTGCTTTGTTATATTTGAAAGGACCTCTAAATATACCTTCATCTCTCTGCAGGCATTAATGTTTTTTTATGAACAGTCCTGCACATCTTTATAAAATCCTTTACAGATGTAAATTTAAGAACTCTTTCTCTTAAAAGACTGAGGTGTTGTAGTTGAGTCTAGTCTTAGTGTGGCAATGCAAACTGAATATTTTAAATTCTTACTAGGGTCTGGAATGCAATAGATTTCTACTCAACTGGGTGTTAATTCTCCATGATAATGCTTTTGATCCTTCTAACACCCTGTATGCTAGCATGCTCATGCCCATGAGTAGTATCTTTGACTTACAAAGAGGTACATGCACAGGAATGAGTCTGAAGTTTCAGATAATAATTTTCTGTGGTGTTCATTGGCTTAAATTCATCAGTTATGAAACACTTCAAGGGCCATCTCAAGAATGGTACCTGAAATCTACCATAAACTACTTCAGGTGCTAGATTCCTATCTCCACACTCACTTTTGCTCACCCTGCCCTTCATCCAATTAATTCAGTATTTTTAATTGCATGTGATTTATACTCCTTTGCCTTTACCACATCCCATTTTCTCTCATGGCACAGGGAAAGAAAAAGAGGTTTTATGAGTTAACCCACAAAGAGAACTGAAAAACAATCCCACTCCTGCTTGAGAGTACAGCAGAGAGGACAGCAAAGCAGAGAAGCAAAGAATGGAGCAGAATAACAAACCTCAGGAGGGCCAGAAGGGTATTTTCTCTCCAGTACACGGTGAACTGCATCCCACAGTGAGGAGACATTTATGACAGAAGATTAGAGATGACCAGCTTAATTCACTCTCCAATAAACTCTCATAGAAAGCTAGATGTCCAGAAGGTACTAAACTCGACAGTTTTTATAGAAACCTGATCAGTGGATAGTGAAGAATGGTCCCCATTGTTGTCCCATTTAAGGTAAGGCTGCTGAATGAACTCAACACTTACACTCTGCCTTTGGACTCCTGGCTGGCAGTCAAAGCATGTACTTTCAAGCCAGTCCCTCTTCATTCTGCCCCTTTCCCCTTTAGAAATTATGTCTTGGAAAGAAAACAGAAGATGTACTAGGGAATATGAGAATATATATAAGAAGGTGGCATATGTGGGAAAAACTGGAGGTATAAGGGGATGGAGCTGGGATAAAGGACAGAAACAAGGACAGAGACTAGGAGTGCAATGGGGTTCTACAGAGAAACCAGAATTCTGAGTCAACTTATAAACTTCCAGTTATTACTTTTTGTATATGTATGGTAGGGAGTGTTGAGAAGTATTAATCTTGTATATTTAACAGCTACAAAAAAAACTTGAAACTTCCAAAAAGGGATTGCTTTTGAAGGACTAAGTAATGAGGCCAAAGTTTTTTTCAATAATAAGAATATTTTGGATAGTTTCAGATGATTAGATTTGTCAGATTTTTTAACATCATTCACTTCAATGCTACAAGTCTGTGCTCTCAGGAACTCTTGACTGAAAGCACAAATGTTGAGCTAAGAAACAATGAGAGAGTTAGAGAAACCAAATTAAATGGATTTCTTTCTTGATTGGCTCTTTGGCAAGTATTTAAAATCAAGGTTCTTTTGTTGGTTGGTTTTATACAGCTCTGTTCAACAAAATTTATCTTACCTTTTTCAATACCCCAGTCAGGTCTGGAAGAACTGTTTAACAGTAACAGGATGACAGACAAAGTAACCATTTACCGCCAAGATGAAAATTTTAAAATTTTAAAATAAAAGTATGCCTGTACTGAATTCTGCTCTTTTACAGTTATTTTATTGTATTTAGTTACTTATGGTAAAAAATAAACTACAATTCTATGGGATCTGTGAATTGGCTGCTGAGCATATCTGAAAGTCACAGCATATATTTAGTACTTGTAGATATCCAAAAGTGTTCAGCCCAAAGACTCCATTTTTAAAAATATTGGCCAATATACATGTGATCACATAGGGATGGAAAGAATGCATTATAACAAATCTTTAATCTCTGAAATAAAAACAATAGTGCCAAAAATATTTCTATTTAATCCAAATCCAGCTTTTTTCTTTAAATCTATCTTGAAGAAGATAAGATACAGTTCACACGTATCTCAGGCTTAAATAACCATTCTGATTGAAAGGTCTTATGTTAATTTACTGACAAAGTCTTTGACTTACAGCACTTTTCAACTGATGATGTGCTTATAACAAAGCAAGTGGGTAAAGAACCTGGATATGTTGGTGTAGGGGAGTTTGAAGTGTACATTTCCCATGGGTGTCTGTCTGTGACAAAGTCAATGAAGCACAATTACAGCTGTCAAACGAACTCATTCTGTGAGGAGAAAAAGCAAGCAAATGAGAGCTCTATCAATTGGCACCAAAGCAGTTTTGAAAGTTTGCCCAGTGTCAGAGGAATGGCCTAAACCTCTTCTTCTAAAGTTTAGTGATAGAAAGCTTGCTGCAACAGTCAGCCCCAATCAGCAAGATATTTTTTGTTACACGCTTCTCTATGCATCAGAAAAGTAGGCAGAGAGAACAAATTTATTTGAGTAAATACAATAGAGATTTACTCCTCTTCCCCCCTCTCCACAGTAAATGGTCTTTGTGACCTTATGTTTCAGACCATTAACACTGAAAGATTTTAAACAGTCTAATCACCCAGAAGGTTAACTAAGTCAGCTTCATACTATGCTTTTTCTAGTCATAATGTTAATATGTGGTTTTGTTGGGGTTTTTTTTTCAGGCTTTAGCATGAGTAAGCTGAAATGATCAGATAATGTTCAGATTTTCTGTACCTTTCAATTCTTTTAAAGAATTGATTTCCTTAATTGCAGTTATTAGTTTTTCTGCCAGATGCTATGGCAAATACGAATATGCAAGAAAATGACAGTGTAATAGATGTAACAACATGCAAGATAATAGTGTAATCAGTGGTATGAACTGTTCTGTCCCTTTCTCTCTCAAAAGTGTTAAGCAAACCTTTTCCAAATTGGATATATCAGCCCTTTGAAAATCACAACAAAACTAGTATTCTGGTACCTAAGCACAAGTCAAAGAGCTCAACTTTCTTTTTTTCTTTTTTATTATGACTTTCACTGATATTGCTCAAATACCAGTCTGTCTTTCTTGAAGTGACTCTTTGAAATATTCAGTTATCAATATGTATGGTTGAAGCTGACATGAAGTAGTGAACAGAACAAAACCATACCGTGTAGTCCCAAGGAGAGAAATCTGTTCTTTACTCATAAAAGAAAGTTAAGGAAAGGAAAACTCCAAGCCAGTTCTCCATAACTGAGTGTACAAAGAAAAGAAAAAAGACAAGTAATGAAGAGAAAGGAAAACAGCTAACCAGCTCATACCAACCATCCCTTATTGGAGGTGTGAACTTGCAGAGCGCAAAAGTCGATCACTTTTGCAAAAAAATCTCTTTTGAACTATTGAATACAAATTCCAGTAAAGTAGGCATGGAAATATTTACAAATGACAAAGCTTGGAAGACAGATTTAGGACCTCAAAAAATATTAGTTCGAACAAGATATTTGTGGTTCATTGTCAGGTAATTTTGCCAGTGGGAATGGAAAATTTTTTAAATGATGACTAAGATAGTTCTGCAGCTCCAAAACACCCAATTTAGTGACTATTATGGGCCTTTCTTGAAAGACAAATATCTTATTTCTAATTAACAAAGAAAAAACTTTTGAGTTACTCCTGCTTTAAATTGCAGTTTAGCTTGTTCTCTAATTACTGTCTACAGTTAAATCAGAATATGTCCATTCTGTAACATCTTTAAGGGAAAAGATACTTGATCAGTATTAGACATTCAGATTAACAATGAACTTTATTTAGCAATGTGCCTGGTAACTGTGTACTGTCTATTAAAAAACCTAGGTAATAAGGTCAGTAGAATTTCATAAAGTACTGGTTATTAAACAAGCAACAAAAATATAATCCCAAGTGTGACAATACTTGAAAAATCCAGGGCAAAAGGACCTATGTGAACAGTTTAATACAAATATAACCTCAAGATAAATACAAAATTAAATGTGCAGATCAAATTTGCTATGCAGAAAATGTTTTCTTTCATTCTGAAATAACAAGATACAGTGTAAAGAACCTCTGCCTTCCCTTCCAGCTAATCTATGGCCTTCATTTCATTGATTTAGTGAGTTAAATAAGCATGTGCCCTTTTTTGAACACTTGAGTGGTTTCTGTTTCAGAGGGACTATTCTCCCAAGAGGGTTCAGCAGAAACTAAGTTTCTTACTAGTCTGGTTCTTCTGGACTTGCTGCCCTGCACATTGGAGTCACTGGACATATATATAAGCCCATATATTTTTTTTTTCCCCCTAGGAACTTGAAACAAGATTTAGGTAGCCTTTTGCCCCACAAATTCAAGTCTATAGGGTAAGAAATCCAAGTGCAACAGCAGTTCCTTCTGAGGAGTAGCTCATCTCCATGATTTTTCCTGTTCCTGCCCTGAGATTTTCAGGTGTGGGTATGGTCAGCTCAGGTAATGCTGATGTGGGTGGTTCCGACCCAAATACTAGCCAAGTACAAAACCAGGCTATTGGTAGTCTGTAACTTTGTCTTTCAGAGGGATTGGTGCTGTAAGAGTGTTCACAACCCCTGGAAAAAAGACAAAAATATATTCTTTTATTTTTGAAATGTAGAAGTAGTAATCTCCTTCTATCTGAGAGCACATGGCTGGGAAAGAGTAGGTCTCCTAGCAACCTGAGAGCAAACAAATCCACATGCATTGCCCTGACAGGAAGCTCAGTCTCTGGGCTCTACCAGATGTATGTAGCTGCTGGGTACAAGAGGAACATGTTATGTTGGAGAGTACTTTATATTTAATTTTGCTCAACTGATTTGTTAGAGACCCACCAACAGTGCCTGTGTTACCCCTGCAAATGGGCAGGAGCTCCTGCTTCACACAGGGTCTTGCTGGGGTCTCACAGACCTGCTCTGGGCTCTCAGGTGCTGGATTTCACACCCACCTGCCAAGATCCTGGAAGTGCAGAGCAAAAGTGAAAACACAACTAAGCTTTCTGTTCACAGGATGTTTGTTTATTTAGCTAGTTAGTTATTCCTGCAATTATCAGGAATAATTGAGGTGGGGTTTTTTTTGGAGAGGGTATGACAGAGGTATGCTTTACAGTAATAAATCCTTATAGCCAAAACTAACCCCTTCAAGGAAAGGATTATTTATTCTTTCAAACACTGCTTCTCCACCTTCCACACCCCTCTGCCAAAAATAATTTTGGAAAAAGTATCCTAAATGGCCATACATGCAGTACAAGCAATTTCAGATCTCAGCTGGCATCAGACCAGAAGGCTGGGAGATGTACAAAGCAGATTTGTAGTGTTGCTGCTTTGTATATGTTAACACCTTCATGTGGGTTCTGGTGACACTTTGGGTTGGTTTGCTCTCCATCTGGCTGAATGCAGAGGCGTGGGTGAAGGTTGCTGGTACCTGCAAGGGGAGCAGGGCCAGTTCCTGCCCACAGCCCCACAGAGTGGCTGCTGAAAAGCCAGTAGGAGAGCTGGAGAAGCACCACATTGAGCAGGACAGCCTCTGCTCTGGGGCTGCACAGAGAGCAGGCAGCTGGCACACAGCCAATATCCATGGAGGTGAGAGGGAAGTTCTCCTGGAAAGCCAAAAGGAACAGGCACAATATAATTCCAAGAAAGCTTTAGAGTTGGATGAAAGCACTCCAGAAAATGATAGTACAATGAGTGCAAGAGAGTTTTGTTTATATACCCTTTTACTTTGGTTACATCTTGCTCACTCATTTCAACTACTTCTCTATTGATTTAGTGATGGACATAGCAGTGTTACATTAATGGTTGAATTTGATGATCTTAAATGAATTTTCCAGCTGAAATGATTCTACGATTCTAATTATTTATATCCTAATGAGACCCACCTTTTTTAGTTTAGAAGCCTTTTGATCTTTCTGGGAGGTTACTATTGGGAAAAGTAAAACCATTTGAAAATGCTGACTAGGTCCCATCACATTCCATTATTCCAAAGTTTTAAATTGTTTAATTTGGATGTTAACATTAAAACTTTGAATTTTTAACACATTTCTGTAGGAAATATTTCTATTAGTTTCATTCTGGTTTTGATGTCTCTTTTTATAGGATTCAAGTAGAAAATTTATTCTTATTTAGTTAGTTAGTTAGTTATTTTTAAGAGACTGGAAATTCTATACAGTCTTGATTTACCCTAGATTTCTGTGGTCGTTAATATTCTGAAAAGGCTGAAATGTCTTAGGACTACAGAAGAGAGAAGATTTGGAAGGTGATAGGTGGTGGTGGTGGTGGTTAGATTGCAGGTGGAAGATATCCACCATCAAGACATCCCAGTTATAATGACTGACACCAGTTCCAGGGAGAGAAAGAAATGTTCCTGCTGTGTCCTTCAGGTACAGGTAACTGTGGGCAAGTAAGGAACCTGAAAGTTAGGCTTGACTGCTAATTTAAGAAAGATTGACATATTTCCTAATATTTCTTGCTAGGCAACTTGTTTTCTTGACAGTTTCTAAGAGAGAAATTAAACAACATCTTTGTGAACTTGGTTACAGCAGACCCAGAGACTTTGTGGCCTTTAATCTTAACTTCTGTTGCTGTTATTGCAACATAGCTGTAAAACCTGTGAGAGCTTGCTCTGGTTGGGGGCCCATCAGCCAGATGCTGTACAGAAAGAGAACAAAGAGATGGTCCCTAAGACCAAACACATCAATACCTAGAGCAAGCACTATAAAGCTTTGAAAGATCTGGAGTGAATAGTTTATGGCAGAGGGCATCATGCTGTGCCTGTAGCTAACATGGCTGCCTTTATTTTGTTATTCAGCTGTGGGAGAGAGAGTAAAAGGGCGAGGATGCCATTTTCTGTATTCTGGGACAGAAAAAAGACCAGTGCTGATCAGTCACTGAGCATCAAACCAAGGTCATTGTGTAATGAGAAACATAATGCAGACCCTGAAATGACTGTTATTTACTTACCATAAACAGAACAAGAGGCTATCAAGGATAAGGGAAGAATTAATGGACTATTTTAGCCTGAATGAATCTCTCTGCTTCAGCAATAGCATTTCAGTTTTAAAAAACAGCTGTTAAGAGCAGAGAGAAACACCTTTGCTGGGACCAGCTTTTTGAAGTAATACCCTGCTGGTTACTAGAGACTTCCCAAGGAGAGACAGCCTGGTAGTGACCTTTTTTATCTCTGTTTCCTACATCTGTCATATTATCTTTCTAAATTGGATTAGTGTTCCCTGTCCAACTTTGGAAATCTTGGGAGAGGCTACTGCAGTTAATTAACCTGTCTCTAAATTAGCAGGCTGTTGCAATCCATTGTTAGAAGCTGCAGCACATCAAGTCCTATCGTCATGAAGAATTGGGACTCCTAAAAGCTTGATTCTTTTTCCTAAGTTACCACAGAGGAGCATTTTTCCCAGCAGGTTAAAGCAATATTTTCTCAGGTCCTTTAATATTAGTTCCTTTATGAGCATAATAAGCATTTTTTAACACATAGGTTAAATAATCTGTTGACTCTGGAAATGAAATATATGTTCTGCCAGAATTACCAAAAACTAAATTTTAAAAAGTATTTAGCTGTTTAAGTGTAGTTGTGATTCTTAGGTGGGATCTGCTTTTTCTGGTGAAAAGTTATCTTCTAAACTCCTGATCTTCTTACATTCATTGCTCTTTGCACAGCCAAGTACAATAACCTAATGAATTTTACAGAATTCTTTCTCATCCTAGCAGGAACACAATAAAAATATTTGCAGAGAAGAGGTGAAATATAGTGACTATCCCAAGCAGATATGGCCAAACTCACTTCTGGTTTCTGGACAGTCAAATATAGAATTACATCAGGATAATTCAGGTGCACAGTTCTGCCAAGAATTTCTTTTAGTGGAAAATTATTCAAGAAAAGCAAATTTACAACAGATGCCCATTAGAGCTAAAGAGGAGGAGTAGTAGTGAGGAAACCTTAAGCACATAAGCTGGTGGCACATAACAACTGCATATTTAAACATTTTCTAAATTTTGTTGTGTTAAAACCATCTGTAATCACAACAATTTGCTGCCCAGGGGACTTCTGATAAGATTCTGTCAGAGCTGCTGAAAAGTGTGAGAAGCCTGAAGTGTTTTGACCCAGGGCTTGAAACAGCTCTTGGGCACCCTGTTCTCTTTAACTTTTATTTGGAGTAGCAACCAATGTATTGACAGAAGAAGTCACAATTTTCCTGCCAAGCATGCTTTTTGATCTTCAAAACCAAAACAAAGTCAGTACTGGCCTCATGCCCAGAGCACCCATATAAGGTACAAGAGAGGAGCAGGGTTAGAAATCGGGATGCAGAGAGCTGCTGAAACAACCCAGCAGTCATGGAGAGTGCAGATCAGTGAAAAACTTTTGAAGAAAATAGTACAGTATCCTAGAGTAGAGGTTCAAACTGGCAGATCCAGCAGGATTTTTGTGATCCCTAGACCTCCACTCAGTATTTGCATCCTCTCAGCAGAGCTAGGTTCATGCATATACTGGTCCCAATTCTTCTCATGTCTTTGTGCTGGGGGAAAATGCAGGAGCTCTGTGTGGTGCCAAATCCGTCCTTTTTGAGGCTGGACCTACTATGCAATACAACAGAATCTTTCCACTCAGCTCACCAAAATTATCTCTAAATCACTGGTCAAGGTATTTAGGGGATTTAATCCTTGATATGAGCTCTCTGCAGATCCGAGTGTACACCACTGCATGGATTGTTCTTGAGACTTCACTTTATTAGGCAATAGGGGTGTAAAAACTCTGGTATCAGCATAGAGTGACTGCAACAGGGCCAGACATTTACCTGCAGTTCCACTGGGCTTTCATTGTCTGTCGTCTATTGTGACTCATTCTGCCAAGGTGCTCTGTTAAATTGCTCTATAATTGTGTACATGCATTAAATCATTTCTTACTAGAAATATACTCTGATAGTTCTAGTAATAGATCTGCCTCTGGGTATAGTATCTTGGTTTGTCATGTGGTCTTCTTTTGCTCGCTATCTTGCTTTTTCCAGGTATATTAAAACATGCTTAGGAGTGCATCACATCAGATTATCATTGCAAATACCTTTTATAATTATCTCATAATCACAAATTGAGAACCTGAAGTAACCCAGCCAGATTTTAGAGTCTCCTTCCATGAAGATATTCAAAATCCATCCGGACATTGTCCTGGGAAAACGGCTATAGGTGGCCCTGCTTAAGTAAGGGACTGGACTAGATGGCATCCAGGGGTCCCTTCCAGCCTCGACCATTCTTTTATTCTGTCCCAAAATTCAGTTTTCATTCAGGTTTTATCTTGAGATATCTCAAGATATATCTTTACCTTGATATCTGTTCTTGACACCTATTAGGTAATAGCAACAGCAATACAGAAAACTTGATTTTCAGCATGGAAAGTGAGTTATACTCTACAGGAACATTAATTTCAATTTTCTGTGTTTAGTTCCTATTTTAGCTAGTGAATAAGTAAACTGTTTTCATCATGAATTTCAGTAAAGAATTGAATAAATGTAATAATTGCATTTATTTGCATAAGGATTTATTATAGTCTATTATACTATACATAATATATCAGACTCCTTTTTCTTTTTATGCAATGACCATTCTAAAGTATTCCATAGTGTTTCTCAATAGACTAAATGTGCCAATCCTGCCTAGACATTATACATCAGATATTTTTTCTGGTTTGGTTGTATATGGTGGTTCTAGTTTTAAAATGTGAGTTACTGTTTCTGTCAATCTGTTCTTCCAGTGCTAGACATGGAATTTTAGAAGAATAATATAAATTGGCATAAACTTATTTTGCTCTAAATAGTACCTCCAAACAGAAAAAGAAATGGCACATGTCCTTTTTTTTTTCCACAATTTGCAATTTTTTAAATGGTTTCATTTTCATACTTGGGTGTGTATAAATATTGTTGTGTGTGTTTATCATATTGATATTTCTCTGTCTATCTATCTATATATATATATAATGCTTATAGGTGCATATATGATATAATCATTAAATGACTTAGTAATTTCCTGTTAAGAATTTAGAATTAATTTTTCTGTGTGTACTAGGATAGGTGAAAGTCTCTGAAATCTAGTGTATGCGGTTTTGTGTTAATGGCATGTCTTTATTTTGATATATTGTTCCTAAACAGAGGGACATGAACTTAGGACACATCTTTGATTCTCTTCTGCTTTTTAATCTTATCTATTCTCCATGCAAACCTAAATGGCAAATGGGAGGATATAAGGACATTTGAGGGTTTCAACAGAGAATAAAAAGCAGACTTTGACCACTTCAGAGATCTGCTTGAAAGAGTCCTATGAGATAAAGAGGAAAAATAAGTTCAAGAAAGCTGATATTCAAAGATCATCACCTACAAGCTCAAGGGCAGTCTAAACCAGAGCAGAAAAGCAAATGTGAGGAGACCTGCATGGACAAACGAGAAGTTTCTGGCAAAACTCAAACACAGAGGGAAGCCTACAGAAGTGGAAGCATGGAGAAGTAGCACAGAAGTAATACAGAAACACTGTCTGAACATGCAGGGATGGGGGTTAAGAGTGCCAAAGCCCAGCTAGAGTGCAATCTGGTGTGGGATATCCAAAGGCAAAACAAGGGCTTCTTACAAATACTTAGGAGATCAAAGGAAGAGTAAGGAAAATGTGTAGGGAATCTATTGAAAGGGGCAATTGTCCTGATAACGTGGGACATGGAAAAAAGTAAAATATTGAAAACTTTCTTTGCTTTAGTCTTTACTAGCAGGACCAGCCTTCAGAAGTTCCAGGCTCTGAAGGCCAGGGTGAGAAGCTGGGACTCAGAACAATGAAGGATTGGCTTGAAAAATCACAGAACCACTGAATGCTTTTTTCTTTAGTTGTGCAAGTAATTTTCCAGATTTCTCAGCCATGCTTGTAACTATCTGCAAATATAATGTCAAAGACATAGATTTAAATCTGATGATTTTCATGATGAAATCGTATAAAAAAAGATCAGTTCTGCCAGTTTATTTAATTATTCTTTAATGTGTGGTCTTTTTATTTTTTTTAAGCAGCTACTTAGTTTGTGCTTTTTGGGGTTTTGGGGGAGTTTTTTGGGGTTTTGGGGGGTTTTTTGGGGGGTTTTTTGGGGTTTTTTTGGTTGTTTTTTGGGGTTTTTTTTTGTTGGTTTGGGGTTTTTTTGCTTGCAATGGTTCAGTTGTGCTTGTGGAAAGGTTCAAAGCTTCTATTTGGCCTCCCCTCACCTTGATTATTCTAAACTTAGATGTGCAGAAAACATCACAGGGTTTTTGGTCTTTAAGTAAATCTGTGAGACATTTGCAGTGAAAGTGTACATCATCCTTTAGCTGACATATGGAAAAATAATTGGTTTTATACAAATGATAGAAGGTGGTGATGTTTTGTATTACTGGAATGGTATTTCTAGGTACTGCCTGTTATGTGCCGGCAAGAATTTAGACAAATGCCTTCAGGCTTTAAGTTTGACCTGTACCTTCAGTCTTGATTTATATTTTAGTTTGGGATTTGGATCTGCACAGAGAGCAAATGTCTGGCTGGGCCAGGAGACTGAGGCACAGGCTGCTGCAGGGGAACCAGCCCACACTCAGTGTCAGCCTTGACGCAGAGAAGGGTTATCCCTCCTTCAGACCACATAGCCTTGAGCTGGAGTCTATAATCCAATATAGATATTTAAAAAAGGCAGTATGCATTCTGGTACTCATATTTGAAAACAACTGAAGTGGAGAAAGGATAATATATCTTTCTTTTTAAAATTTATGGTTCTGAAAAAGAAAGATTATTTTTTCTGAGAATCACTGCTAGAAGCTGGTGGAAGCAAACAAAATCAAACGCACAACTTGGAAATCAAAGCATATTTTAAAATGAAGGATTTGTTTTTATCCTTACCAGGAGTTAAAAACTGGAATGAACCTGAGTCTACTGTTACCATGTAAGTGCCTGAAATGGAATAAACAGTTTTCTGACTTAATGGCTATCCCCATGGCAATAGGAGAGGATCTTGCGCACTAAAGACTGAAAGGAATGAATAGATCAGAAAGAAGCACAGTAGATCCTGACACAGCCTAAGGTACAGCATGTATCTGAACTGAGATGTGAAGGATACATGCAGAAGGAAAATTCTTTATATTTCCATGGTTTATCAGTACTATGAGAGAGAAATACATTGCAAGTCAGACAAGGGCAAAAAGAATCCTTGATACTTCTAGAAACACTGGGTTTGTTGTGTCTGGATTGCTAAAGGTGCATTATTTAATGGTTGTCTAAAACTTTTGTTAGCTCCTCTTCAGTCAGATTTATGATTTTATTATTCTGTGGTTTTCTATTCCGTGGCTTAAATGCAGCCCTGGATAGTTACCAGGGTAAACTTTAAAACCAACAGGAGCTGTGCCTGTTTATTCAAGGGTTGAAAGGCACTCTTGTAGCTCTGACTCTAAGCTGAATACTCCTTGCAAACTTGCAGCAGAGCTCTACACGAATTTGTTTGTTTGCTTTTTTGTGTTTATTTCAGTTCTGAAGTAAAACAAGACATGAGAAATAAAAATATCATTGAAACCAACCAGGTTCTAAGTTCCTACTTTGGCAAGAAGAAGAAACTGATGTTCTGACACAGAATGTTCCAATTTGGCACAAACAAAATCATTGAGGTATTTGAAAGACAAGCCAAAGAAATAAAGCATTAGCTTCATCAAATATGTAGTAAATTCATGCTTTAGCTCCATAAGTTCAGGGATCAGACTGCTCACCCACATTAGGACTGGCTGAATTCTTTCTTCTCCTACATGCTCAATATCCTTCTAGAGCACCCCAATCTCCAGCCTAGTAGGACAGTTCTAGTTTGAGCTTTCTCTCTAATCCTTGTTTATATTCTTGGATATTTCCATTAGAAACAAAGATAAACATATTTTCTTTATATCACAGTGTGAATGAGGACAAATTGTTTTGTTACTTTACACTAAGAAAATGAGGGCAGGTTTCAGCTCTCTCAGGCAGAAAATTAAATTTAATTTGCATCTCTAGTATCCTGAACATTCCTGAAAATCCTGACAAGTGTTTGGTTCTTGAGCCCTTCTGTGTCTGGGAAATGTTATTAAAACCTTTCAATACAGCTGTACTTAGTTTGTTATTTAAATTCAGACACATTGAAATCCTAGTTTCACCGATTAATATTCACTAGGAAAAAAAAAAAACCTACCCAGCTAGTCTTGAGAGAGAGTAAATTCCACCCAGATGATCTTTTAAATCTCTTCAAGTTCAGTTTCAGTGGGAACACTCTGGTCTTCATCCCCGAAGTCTCTTTCACTATAAAAACAGGAAAGGGGAGATGATGGCTTTATTCTTCTCTGAGCAAAAGTATCCTCTGGAGTTATTTATTTTTCCTGATCCTTTTAGCCCTTTTACTGTTAGTGAAGCTAGAGGTTGCAACCTTGCCATGGGGCCGAGGGGAGGATTGTGATATCATATGTTTTAAGATCACTGGACTATCCTAAATCTATATAGATTTATAAAACAAAATGCTGAAGCTATAACTGACCTGGTCCTAATTTCCTCTGCAGTTAGCACAGTTTGTTGGACATTTAAATTTAGAGGCAGAGGCTGGAAAGAAAATAATCCACTTTGATGGTGCTATACGGCATCTTTGAAAACTTCAGTGGAGAGGGCCATTCCCCAGCAATCCATAGTGGCAGGGATCACTACGAACATTTATTTTATATTGCTAGGCAGGATCTGCAAAGAATGCTGAGAAATCAGAGTGATCAATTTATTCCAGATGGCCTTTGGCTGGTGAAGATTTTTCACTGGAAGAAGTTTAGGTAGAGGAGGAATCACAAATATCTACCTTTGCAATCCACCTGTGCATACAGAATAATAAGTTTACAAAGTTGAGCAGTCTAATGGAAGAAAAAAGCAGATTCACAGAGTTAGAGGATAATCCAGGTGGGAAGAAACTCTAGAAGGTTGCTAATCCAACCTCTTGTTCAAAGCAGGATCAGCTAGGAGGTCACACCAGGTTGCTCATGGTTTTATCCAGTAAGGTCCTGAAAATTTGCAGTTCCCCAGAAACCGGCTCCATTGCTGAGCCATTTGCACATTGTTAAAGTTTCTACTTCCACGCTTTGAACACTGTCCTGTTGTAATTGAGGTTCATTCTCTCTCAGCCTGCTTGTCTCTGTCTTCTTGATGACCTTGCCATAGGTCTGAGAAAGCTGTTTGTAGGACCCCCTTGATATTTTTCTTATTTAACTTTAGGAAACTTGATTAAGTTTCCCTCTCAATTTTATTTTGGTTTCCTCTTGTATGTGCATATGGTATGTGCTATCTTAGAGTGTCTAATCACCTGAACAAATGCCACTACTTTCTTAAGATTCCATCCTCATTTACTGAAAATTATGGATGGCATCTTACTTAAAGGGTGGGAACTTATTAAATTTTTATTCTGGACTGTTTGGCATGCTTATTCTTTGTTTACAACATACTTTTAAAATTAGCCTCCTAAGAAGGTTTTTCTCATTTTCATTAATTCTAGTAGTATTGACTGTAAGACTTGTGCGAGAATTGGAATTTGCGTTACACGACATTGCATAGAATAGTGCTATATTTTTAGTTTCTGATTAGGAAAACAAAGAAACAAACAAACAAAAAAATGTTCCTGCAAAACATTTCCAAATTAGAAATTGACCCATTTACGTTGAGCAGCTCAAACTGAACAAAGGTATAATACTTGGGTTACATGATTTGTTTTCACAATTTCATAACTTCAGATACCAGGTGAGCTGGAATTTTATTGTTATCTTCTATGTAGGAAATTGAAGGACAGGAATTTTTAGGACAACTCTATATTTTGTATTTCTATGCTTAGACAACTAAGAACATTGTTAGAGAATCCTCGGGCCTTATGCTCTTCTGAATAAAGAGGTGAACACTTGTGAACCTTAAGGAGCCTATGATACTCTAGTAAGAGAATGGAAGAGACTTGAGTTTTCTCTGTTAATCTGTGAGGATCTTCACAGCATCTTGACTTAATTATATTTCCAGCTGTTTTGGAAAACAGCTCATACATCTGCTAGAAAGGAAAGCTGCCAAAAGTTGACACTCTGCTTACAAGTCCAGAACAAAACTAAAAATAAGTGGTGGTTTACTGATTTGATTAGTCTGGTCCCAGACACAGTAGGTTTTCAAGGAGAACACACAGAGGGGGCCAGTATCTCTGCTCAGAACAGAGATCCATATTCTCTGCAGTGGTGGTGACGTGGCAGGGCATGGACCCCAGCTCCCCAGGAACATGTATCCCTGACACATCAGATTTAGCTTTCAAGGGTGGATGCAATTCTGTCTCTGGGGGCTGTAGAGTCACCAGGGGCCTCTCAGCAGGGGCTCAGTTTAGATGTGCTCCTTGCCAGCTGCACATGGGTGCTGTGAAGATGTTCAAAACCCAACTGGACACAATCCCAGTCAGGGGCTATAGCTGACACTGGTGTAGAGCAGGGTCTAGATGATCTCCAGAGGTGCTGTCCAGCCTCAAATGGACAGTGATCCTGGGATTGTGTGATGTTTCATATTTGAATCCGACATTTCAATAAACTGTCTACAGACAACAAAATGAGTGGCTCTTGCTTTCATTACAGCTCTTTCCTTCTGTCCCCCTTTTAAAATATGCTCAGAAATCTCTTGTTTGTTGTCTTTAGATTCTTCATGGGGTTTTTGCGGGTTCCTCCATATATTCTGAAGCATAGATCCTGAACACTACCACTACTCAGGACCTGTGAGGAGTTATGCCCAGGTTAAAGTAAGGTGTCTACACAGTCCATAGTCCCATCTGTGTTCATGCTACCCTTGCTGCATCTTTGCTGCACCAGCTGCACTGCCTTCCTGCAACATGGCAGTTGCTAGTGTTTTCACCTCAGTCTTTATGGTTCTTTATGGTTCTTAATGGTCTTTTTTACCCATGCATTTATCAGTCAATTTGAACCAGCTTACCTTTCTGGATCCCATAATAACCTGTAGCAATCATTCCACAACACATTTTTGCCTGCATCTATCTGCTTTAAAATTGCTGTTTAAGTTCATTTGTTTATTCCTCTGTTATGACTAGTGAATAATCACTCCCTCTCCATGTCCTCCATAATGCTGATGATTTCATGTACTCTTAAAATATTCACCTATGGAGTCTTTCTTCTGTGCTTAAGCACGCTAGTCTATCTGCTTATAAAGTAGCTGTTTCATACTCCTACTCATCTTTGCCATCTCCTGTTTATTCTATTAGACATATCCATGGGCTGGGAAGACAGCACTGTGTGCGATGCTTAAGATATGGACAGACAGCAGCATAGCATTTTTTATCTTCTCATCTTCTTCTTTTTTTTTTCTTTTTTTTTTTTTTTTTTTTTTTATATATATATATATTTATTCTTTCCCTCTTCTAATAATGTGTAATGTTTCATTTTATCTACTGAGCAGACATCCTCCCGGAAAAATTCACAATTCTTCCGTGGTCCATTTCCTGATATGTAAGAACTGATCTAGGTAGAGCCTTTTAGTAGATAATATCTAATTAGAGTTGTTTTTCACCATGGGTTTACATTCATCTACATTAAAATTTATCTGCAGTTTTCAATTTTGCTAGACCTGTGGCTTTCCTACAGCGATACCCCAGTTTCTAAGGCAGCGCTTAATCCACTCCTTCTGGCTTTGCTGTGCTTTGGTTCTGCTACCTCATCATGTTGTATTTGTGGCCTGCCTGCAGCTTCCTTCTTCAGAGTAAACCATTTGTGGCCATGCTTTTGGTGTTAAATTAAAATGCTTCATCTGCATCCTTATCCTATGCACCTATCCTGAGTAACTATGTCATCAAAATTTTGGTCACTGATTTATTCCAACTACTTAGGCTAGAGATAATTTGAGCTACTTAATAATATTTTACTAGTCAAATTTTGCTGCAAACTCGTCTATTGAAAAGCATGCTGTAGTCAGTCCATGAATAATATATTCCACAAAAATAGATGTATATGATAATTTGTTCAAGCATGTAACTGTCTAGTATTGTAGTCTCAGAGAAGGTGGGATGACTACCAAAAAACCCTCATCATAAACAATTATATTTACCTGTACTTCCTTAATAAGACATATCTTCTTCTATTGTAAGCACTGGGTCTTTCAGACACCTTGTTATATGTGTATTCTCTGTAATTTTTTTAAGTAAAATAGCCTTAATGAAAGCAACTGCTCATTTTAGGTCAATTAAAGTTTTGGCCTACTCTCAGGTTTTTTATTCTGTAAATCATCCTTATACCAATCCTTTGAAGCATTTCTTTTTTCTGTAATAGCTTGGCATTCATTATCTTGGTGCTTTCAAATAAAATCTTAGCAGTACTGAAAGCCTTGCCTTACAATACCATCCAGAACTACACTGCTCTGATTCTCCAGGACTATTTTTTGTAGGATCTTGTTCCTAACAATAGTGCCAGGAATAATAGCCCTCATTTTCACCTGAAAGCAGACCACATTTTTAATCAGATTCACAGGACATAACATACCTCTTGACTCAGCTTCATTGTGCTGTCAAAATTCTCTGAGTGTGTCTGCAACCACTAATTCTTTCCCCACTTGGCGCTCAATTTGCAAATCATATATTTGTAGCTGAAAAAAAACAAGTTCTATTCTTAGCGGCAGCAGAATGGTTTGCCAGACCCCTTTTGGCACTGTCAACATGTGGTTTATGGTCAGTGTCAGCTAATAGTGGCCTCCCATAAAAAAACCCATGAAACGTTTTTCACTCATGGACTGAGACAAAAGCCACTTTCTTTATTTTCATCTATTGGAAGCTTGGTTTTACTTCATTCCGATGATGATTATTCTATTGGGGATTTTAAGTTTTAACCACACTATTGTAAAGGATTGTGCAATGCTTTTCTTAGAGCCATCAGTGAACAAACTTGTTTTGCATTTATCATCATAGCAACTCGCGACTGAAATCTCATCAACCCTTTTAATCTCTTCCCTTTTTTTAAGAGCCAGAATGAGTGTTTTGTCTCTATCAAGAGTGGTTTGTCTCTATCAAGATACCAATTTACTACTGGTTTGCTAAGCACAGAAGAAAAAAAGAAACTCTTATATTTACCATTTTTCTAAATGTTCCCCTTGCTTCTAAATAAGAGAGTTTTAGTGTAAATATATAGCATCTTGGAGTTGATGAATGGGTCCTAAATGAAGGGTCCTTTTTCTGTACTGAATTGCACCTGCCTGGACAGTTGTTGATTCTTCTTTTTGCTGTGTGGCTCTGAATCAAAGAGCCTACTTCCCTATTTTCTTGCCTCAGATTTAGGAAGTTTAGTGGGATTGATGGGATTTTTCAAGGGGAGTACATAGAAGATAGACATGAACTTCCTTCTCCTTTGAACAGAATCTTGTAACATATTTGACAAAGCAAGTTCCCCTGCCATCTCCAGTGAAGACATCTGTTGGATGAAGCCAAGGGGCTTGGCACATTTCTCATGTGGTCTTTACTATTAAATGAGCATGTCTTCTATATTCTGTAAAATGGAGTGAAAACACATCACACAACAAAGAAACTGGGAAAAGATATTGAATATATATTTCTACCATAATATTCCTTTTGCTTTTTCATACACACAGGTATACAAAGTTGACACCAGAGGAGCAAATAAAAAGTATGCTGCAAAGACATGGTAAAGTGAGCTGCAGACTTGCAGAAGGAGCAAGCCCATGGCAAGAGGAGATGGGCAGCAAAGCAAAAAAGCTTCACTCACCTGGCTGGTGAGTGAGCTCAGCAGGAAGTAGAATGGAGCATTCCTGGGGGAGGCCAGTGATGCCTCAAGGCACACGAGGGACACTGACACCGAGCTCTCTGATGCTACCCTGAGTATAAACACTGGATTATGGCACTCTGTTTTCTCCTGTCCATAAGGTTGTTGCTGGGTTTTTTCTCCTCAGAGCAAATGTTTGCTTTTGTCACCACCTTAATTTCTGCTCCTCTGCCCATATTAGAAGTACTGTGTCCCATTAGGTCTCAGGCTTACTGCCCATTTGTCATCACTGCCCCATGAGGTTTGTTTGAGCCATCAGTACAGTGGTGTTCGCTCTTCCTTCTCTGTGTACATACCCCAGAAATGTGTGTCCAAGGTTTTGTCTCTTCTTTCCCATATGCTTAACATTGGCAGAGCTGTTTGGCACAGGACACACAGCTTTTTGCCTAATTTCCTTGTGGAATTTTATTTTGAGCTCTTGTATACTTTTCTATCCTGAGTCACTCTTTTTACATATCTTGCTGGGTTTAGGTGTCCTAAAGAATCTAATTCTGGTCATGTAGGCTCCTTTCCTTGTGAAAATCTAATTACTTTGTTCAGAGGTTAATTCTGGGACCTCCACAGGAGTCCTGAGCCATTCTTTCTTGCATGTAAATTCAAATTTATCATTTATTATGTGGTTTTGTTAGTGCCACATACCTTCCAAGGTGCAGCCTTCAGCTGCCAGACTTCGTTCAACTATTTTTATTTCTTTTTACTTCTTAGTGTATTGAAACCTGTTTCTCTGAAGTTTCATCGTCATATGGTGATAAAGACAATAAACAGCAAAGGAAAATGTCAAAATGAAATTATGCAAAATCAATAGCTACACTATTGTTTCTATAACATGTATGAAATGAATGTGGTACTACACTGCACTGACTGTACATAATTTTAGCCTTCCTGATTTTTTTCAATCACTATTGCTCAGACTTTTCTAAAATTACCACTTTCAGAAATTCAAAATATGACTAATATCAGCCTTCAAACTCTGACATCTATGAAGAAACATGTCTAAAGAAAGGGCTGATTTTTAGTAGAAATTGTTTTAGTCTATGAGCTTTTTAAACATTGACAGGAACCTGCTGTCTTTTTACTGCCCCTTAAAACTGTATTTCAATAAATTTCTTTGTCTAAGACTGTAAAATAGAAAGAAAATTAAATTTTGACCTGCCAAGTGATGCTGGAAGAATGTGTTTCCTGTGTGTGAACATGAAAAGAATATATTTTTGCCTGATTTCTTCTCCAATGGTGACCTAAATGACCCATTCTCCCACCTTAGCATCTTAGCAGAGAATATGAATCAGTTTCTGCTTCTGAAGGGCAGTCATGTATTTTCCATCACTCAGCACCACAGTTTGCCTCTTCATAAATCTACTGAAGTCATTTAAGTCATGCTGACTTGAAATGTGGAATTACAGAATTACAGAACAGTTGGGTTAGAAGAAACCTTTAAAGGTTATCTAGTACAACCTCCCCTGCCATGGGCAGGGACATTTTTCAATACATCAGGTTAAACAAGACCCCATCCAATGTGACCTTGAATATGTCCAATGATCATAGAATCATAGAATGGCTTGGGTTGGAAGGGGACTTTGAGGATCACCTAGTTCTAAGCCCCTGCCATGGGCAGGGATACCTTCAACTAGACCAAGGTGCTTAGAGACCCATCCAGCCTGGCCTTGAGCACCTCCATGGGTGAGGCATTCACAACTGCCAAGCATAGGCAACATGTTCCAGTGCCTCACCACTCTCACAGTAAAAAACCTTTTCCTAATATCTTAATTTAAACTTACTCTCGTGCAATTTGAGCCCATTCTCTCTTGTCCTGTCACTAAATGCTATTGTAAATAATCTTGCCCCATCTTTCCTGTAAGCTCCATCCAGTTACTGGAAGGAAATGATGGGGCAATCAAAGCTTCTTTGGGCAAGCTATATATTCCCATTCTTACCCTAAAGACCTTCATATTTAATTTTTACTAGTGCTTTTCCTTGACCTCAGTAAAGCAATTCTTCTTATTCAGGCTGGGACCTTTTCTTCAGAGGAGCGCTCTTGTGTCAGTCGTTCTCACACAAAAACACAAAGACCACTTCCATACAGCAGACCTGCACTGTGACCAAAACCCTCCAGTGGCTTTTGCAGAAAAACAGACAGAACAACACTAGGAGCAGAAGATACTCTGACTCTCCACAGCACCTATTAGTAGAGAAAAACCTTCCTACTCCGAGTTTAACCACTAAATATGAATTTTGCAACCTGACACCCTTTACCACTGTGAATTTCATGTTCTGCCAACACCCTCACAGCTTCCTGGGGAGTGATGTTCAGCAATTGCACCAAGGTCTCCCAGGCCAGAGCACTCCCTGGCACCTGCTGGGGCTGTCACTGCACTGTAGGGCTGCACTGTAGATAGTAGATAGTGCCAGCTGGGAGCTCTGGGCACAGATGGCTTCCAGATGCCATGTCCTACGCACTGGTATGGCTGCCTGTACTTGGTTTGCTCTGTTAGAGTGTTTGATTTTTTCTGCCTATCTCCCTTGGAAATTAACTGTTTCCATTTCATACATCATCCAGTCTTCTGACACAGGTACAGAGTCAGTGGCTGATTGTGAGCTGCCATGGCCTCCTTTTCAAAGTATTATTGTTTGAACATCTGCCTGTTTAAAAAAACCCTGCTTGCTCTAATTGCAGCTTTGGGAAGCATCTTGGCACAATGCACTCTTGAGGTTTGATTGGTCATTTTGTCTATTTTCATCTTTTGTGGAATGATTTTGCTCATTTCTGAGGAGCATGGCATGGTCTTTGGAAACATTTCAAATTCCTGCCACACAAATTAATGGGAAGACCAGAGGGTGAGACATTCTCCCCTCCCAAAATTTCTGAGTGCTCTTGTTGGCTGGATAAGCTCAATCTCCTCATATGTAGTGGAGCTGAGCCAGCTGACACCACTTGTGAATCTGGCACTTTGCATTTAGACAAAAATACTGTTTCATGCAGAATCTATTTTTTACCTCTAAGAAAGGAGTCCAGGAACTGCAATCACAAAGGGGTTTTACAAATGAGTCTATAATTTAGAGCCTCAAAACCACCATTCAAAACTTTATCCTGGATTAGATATTGCACGTTCCTGGGAGCATTCTGCCCCAAGGTGCTGATGCCTTCTTCTTAAACCTGTCCCACTAGACCTCTGCATGAGGTGCACTAGGGCTGAGCAAGCCTACCTGAGGAATACTCCACTGATTTGGCTTCCCAAATTATGTGTCAACATAGTGGATGCAGACCCCTTTGTTGTCATCATCCTCACTTGTTCAACACTTCTGTGATTACCTCTGGTATTGGACATCTGTGAGAGAACTATGACTTGCACCTGATTCCATCACACTCAACTACACAGGACAGGGTGGAAATATTTATATTTCCTATGGGTCTTGTTCCACTTACCTGAAAGAAGTCAATTCACAGTAGTGCAGAAAAATAATGAGGATGAAATTCTTGTCCCTGGTGAATTAGAGCATCCCAAAAGATAAGGGGATGGATGCAAGGATGCCAAAGGTGATGAATTTTAAGTATAAAATAAAATTACAGCAATATTTAGGCTCTCCCTAAGGTAGATAAGCATATTGACCACTAGCCTGTAAAATACCCATTGATAATCCTGGATTCAGTCACAAGTATATATTCTCTCTTAGCATCAGTAAAAAGTCTTTTATTTTATTTATGGTTTTGCCATAAATACAACTGGAGTTGTATAAATAGATGAAGAATAGCCTCAAATGATGAGGAGCTAGACACTAACTGCAGCATGATTTTAAAGCAGTGAGATATACTGCATGAATCTATATTTCAAAATAATATTTGGCATGTATAATAATATATAATTTTGAGTCAGGTAACTCAGATTCTCAATTTTTTTCCAGAAGAATTCTTTTTCCCAGAATTTAAATCCATTTTTCTTTGTTTACACTGAAAATATTCTACATTTCCCAAGTTAGAAAGTTACTCTAAAGCCTTAAAGTTGCAGCTTTTTCTTTTCTGTCACTTCTAGCAGTTAGAGACTCTTATTTATGACTTCAATATAAATTTCTTCCCTAGTGTACTTGTCATTGAAGTCTTGTCGAAATTCTAGTTTTAAGTCATAAAATTTCTTTATTCCCAAAGGCATAATTCTCTATCAGAATTTTGTCTATTTTCACCCCTAAAAATGAAACTTGAGGTTTTCCTGGTACTGTGTTTTCTTCATCTTTAGAATTCTTTTCAGTGACTGTGACGGCTCTTGGATTCTATGTATGTGCTTTATTTTAAACTTAGGATGAACCCAAAGAGACTCCAGTTCGTCTGAGAGACTGGTGGGATGGACAAGAAAGGTTTTGTACCCCTTATTTCTGAAACTTTGAACTGGAGACAGAGAATGATACCTAAGTACAAGTTGCTAATGCAATTTGAAATAGCAGATGGCTCAACAGATGGCTCAAATGTCCTAGGGCATTTCAACTCTATGGCCTTTGCAATGACACTGAATGTCTACATTCAGGTAATGTGAAGTGCTTCCCACCTCAAGGAGGAAGGTTTAAGACACCTGAAGTTAGGCAGCTAAACATAGGTGTTTACATGTGAGCAAGGTACCAAGCTTGCGCTACAGCCAGCAGGGCTCCACTCAAACTGGCAGCTAGAGGCACACTACCCAAGGCTTCATGTCGGGTTTATTTTTAATTTTCATAAAGAGTATGCAATTGTCGTGGTTTGACACTGGCCAAACACTAGGCACCCACAAAAGCCTCTCACTCACCCATCCCTGCCACAGCTGGGCAGAGGAGCAAAAAATCAATTAACAAAATTCATGAGTAGAGATAAGGACTGGGAGAAAACACAAGAGTAAAAGAGGTACAAAGTGAATTTATTGCTAACAGAGTCAGAGGAGGATAATGAGAAGTAAAGTAACCCCTTAAAATGCCTTTTCTTTCCCCAACCCCCTCCCTCCTTCCCACTGACAGCCCAGGGAGACAGGGCATGGGGGTTTTGGTCAGTTCATCACTGAGATTTTCTTCTGCTGCAGAGAGAGAGGAGTTTTTCCCTTGCGAGGCCCTCCCGAGGGTTCCCTCCCACGGGAGACAGTTCTCTGTGAACTCATCTGGCATGGGTCTAACCACACCAGCAGCAGTCCTCCCAAAACTACTGCAATGTGAAATCCCCCCACAGGCACACAGTCCTCCCAAACCTTCTGTGATGTGGCTCTCTCTTCCCATGGGAAGCAGGGCCCTCTCTCCACCAGGTCACCATGGATCACAGCCTCCTCCAGGCATCCACCGCTCCGGTGTGGCCACCTCCCCAGGGGCTGTGGGTGGATCTGTGCATCCCCCATGGATCCCCAGGGGCTGTGGGTGGATCTCTGCATCCCCCGTGGATCCCCAGGGGCTGTGGGTGGATCTCTGCATCCCCCATGGATCCCCAGGGGCTGTGGGTGGATCTCTGCATCCCCCATGGATCCCCAGGGGCTGCAGGGCACAGCTGCTTCACCATGGTCTCACCAGGGCCTGCAGAGGAATCCCAGCTCTGGTGCCTGGAGCCTCCTGCCCCTCCTTCTCCACTGACCTTGGTGTCTCTATGTTGCTTCCCTCACATGCTCTCACCTCCTTCTCTTCTCTGACCAGAAAAAAACTGTGCATGCCTACTTTGTTTTGATTTTCTTCTTAAATATGTTATCACAGAGACATTACCAGCCTGTCTAATTGGCTCAGCTTCAATCAGCAGCATGTTCATCTCCTGTCGGAATGGTGGAAGCTTCTAGCAGCTTCTCACAGAAGCCACCTCTGTGGCTCCATGCTACCAAAAGCCAGGCTGTGCAAAACCAACACAGCAGTTTACCTTGTATGTCACACTTGATGGGATCAGAAGAAATCACTCCTCAGCCAGAGCTGTGCCAAAGGCAGCACACTGTTGTCCTCTTTTCAAAGTGAATTTTCATGTGCATTTGTTTGCTGGGAGTCAGGTGGGCTGTAAAATTAGCCAGAGCCATACAAAAGCCTTGCACCAGGAGCCCACTACACAAGGTCCCATAGCAGAGTACAACACTTTCAGGCTCCATGTTCTTCTTGGTCCTGGCTATCATGGGTTCCCACGCTTCTCCTGCAGCTCAGTAGCAGCACTGTCACTGGAAAACAGAGCTGAGGGCAGTCTGGCACTTCCAGGAAAGAAGAGGTCTGGCCACATGACAGTGGAAGCCCTGGGGCAGGGCTGGTGGCAATACCTGACTGCCATGTGCTGAGCAGAGCATGACCATGCCCTTGGCACAGCACAGGGTTCACAGGGCACTGCTGGGAGCTGAGGGCAGGGTATGCACCAGACAAAGGAGCTGGAAACGCTGTGGGGCAGGCACAGACTCACCACAAGCATGTTTTGCTCTACAGCATGTTAGGGATACCCAGCTAGGCCTGCCAAGTTTTGTATGCTAACAGGTCAAAACAGTAATTATTAAAATTTCAAATATCACTTTTCACTGAAGCTTGAATTTTGATGCAATTTCTGGCTGAGATGAGAGAGGATCACAGCTGGACATTTTCAATATGCAATCTATCTTAAAATAGGGAATAGTTAGGTTCAGAACCATGTTAGTAGTTATCTATTTGGAGTCCTTAAAATATATCCACACCTTAGGTGTTCTAAACCAATGCCATATCTGACTAGATACACGTCAGATATGTGCTTTAAAGCTATAATTATTACTAAGATGCTGAAGATGATGTCCCAAAAACCAACTTTCATTCCCAAAGAACTAACCAATTTATCATATTTCCATAGCAAGTGCCTTAAGAAAAATGAACAGACTAAATAATTTTCAACAGCTCAATTTTTCTCCTAGGGGAATGTTAAAAACTGCTTTTAAACATCAGTCCCACCAAACAATATGCAGCACATTACAGGAATGTCAAGTTATCACAAAGTAGCAATGGAAAGATATAATTCAATAAACATTTATGGAAATTCTGAAAGGCATTTTTTTGTGTTTTCTTGTGTTTTCTGTGTTACGGACTTTTTTCCTGGAAAGGTGTGAATGGTCTCGATATTGAATCACAGCTAACAAAATTACTTGTAAAGAATTGGACTTGGATGACTTTTTTCCTTAATGCACCAAGAGTGTGAATTACTCCCTGGAGGGAAAGGGAAGGAGTTGTAGGAAAGGTGTTTCTTCACAACATGGCCAAGGTGAGAGCTGTTGGTGCCTAGCACACAAATGTACATGGGCTGAACATCAGAAACTACTGGCCTTGGCAGAGCTGAAGTCCCTTTGCTGTGGCTGCCCATGATGTCTGGCAACCACCATTCACTGCCACCCCTGCAAATGGTGTTGAAGAACTCAGGAGGTTCTGACAGTGCAACCTTAAGCGCAAAGACAGTGATTTATCTTGCATCACTCCCAAAGACCGCATTGATATGTGACTGTTGTGACCTTTATTGGATTTTTTTCTGTCAGATGGTAGTATTCAAAAGTAGATGAAAGAAGGACAGGATGATGTGGGTTTGAAGAGCAAGGTAGGAGAAAGGAGAGTTACAGTCAAAGATGAAAGAGAAATATTAAAATTATGTTGAAAAACATCTAAAATAAGTTCCCTCCAAAAATTATAAGAAAAAAAATAAGACTGGTTTTAAACTCTTGTTTTAATAAGTAATTTGGATGGTACTCTCTTACTTGTGGTCCAGATCAAATTCTTAAGCTCTTTGGGAATAGTTGAAATTTCTTTATGCTGTGAGGCCAGATTAATATCAGCTCACGTCTGTAATCTTGTAGATACCAAATTGTCTTTCAAAGTAATTTTCAGAGTTACTGAAAACAGTGTATCTATATACAGGTATCTGTATACCTGTATCTGTATGTGAGGAGGAATGGCACAGCTCAGTAATAAATAGGATTTATGATTATTTATTGTACTTGATGATCTGGGTGCAACACAAGTACTATGTGTTTAGTAACAGCCCAACACTTAGAGGTTTCAGAACACCTAAAGAGGTTTCAGAAATAAGTGTCATAACCCTATTCTTCATCTCAAGAGGGATGATTGCCTACTTCAAGTTTTTGTAGTGGCAGCAAAACTTCCAAACACAGATTTCTGTTTCTAAATGTCAGGGTGAAATGGTCAGCCAAGTTCATCTGCAATTTCACTCCGTGAAAAGACCTATAGTATAACCTAGGTCAGGAAAAACACTCTAAATTTCATACATTATTCAGCCACAGTCCTGGGAGAAGAAATGCACATCAGCTTTTACTAATTCAATCTGTGAAGAGTTTCTTAGTGGAAAACAAGCAAGCAATTGTGGCAGCACAGCTTTAGCTTTAGATACCTATTTTAACTAGCAGCAGAATTTTTTGGTTAAAACACTTGAATACACTTTGAATCTCGTCTTCATGACTTCTAAAAGAATTGTCATCTCATTTTATTATTTTTAACAGCACTTATTTATATTTTAAAAGGCTTCAATTTACTTCTCTTCTTTGAGTTACACTCAAATAATTTTTACCCCAAAATTATTTAAAATACTTAAATCTTCCTAATTTAGTTATCAGTCTGAACTCTGATAACCACCTCAAACACAGAAGATGGGAAATATCTGATACCCTTACAGAAAATGACTAGAGGTTTTATAGTAATGATGTCCAGAGGATACCTTAAAGACTCCCAGATTTCCTTAGGTAAATCTCTTCAGAACAGACATTGTAGGTTTATTTTGAATCCACTTAGATCGTGTTATTACTTTTGGTAGAAAAGCTATAAAGATGTATTTTGTATAAGCAAAAAGCATAAAAAAATTCCCAGCACTATTTCTAAAAGCCTTGAAGGTGCAGTGGGGAAAGAAAAGGAAAATAAAGCTAAGGGAAAAAAGTTATCTATATCATGCTGCACTCAGTAAATATTGCAAGGTTAGACTCCTCGATCTACTGTAGTCATCCTGCTACAGAGCTCTGTGTGTTATGGATCCTGCAATGTTTCCCAATTCTGCTGATGCAGGCACCTTTTGAGTAGCTGACATTTTTGCTGCCATGGGAGCTGGAGGGGAACTCTGGCAAGCACTAGCTGTAATTTCTTTACAGATGGAACACTTCCCCCTCAAAAAATATATTAATCTATCCCTTACTGCAATTCCCTATTTTAAGTAAAATTTTAGTTCTTCCTCAAAAGAAGTCACCAGAATATGATTTAAGTAATCATAAACTTCAAATATTTTAGCACTAAATACATTCTTATATCTTAGGACCAGAACATTGTACTCTTTTGCCACTCTGGATGAAATCTCACCTTTTGAAACAGATTTTGCTGTTCAGTTCAGAAGGAAGAATTCCTATACTGAGCACTTCTTTGTTCTAAAAGTATTGAAATAGTCCATGAAGTAAGGGCTTAATCATCATTAAAGAAGACAACCACAGTCTTCAGTCACAAATAACTGAAGCTATGCCTTCATGATATAAAAAAATTGAAAATTTCCCTTCCACAAATAAGCTCTAACAAATAGATGTTCAAAATCCAGAGGAAACAGTAAAATGCATCGAGTGATTAAACAGACTGACATTTGATATTTTCTGAGTACCCATCAAAAATATTTTTTTAATAAAAATTGCAGATTGGAGCAATGCATTCCAGAGACTGGTTGAAATTCCTGATTGAAAAGGAAAATACAAATTGAGTATACAATTACTTTTTCATAAGAAATGAAAATGCAGGAGTCCTGTCCCTGCAGCAAGGGCAACGCCTGGGACAGTCACACAGGCTTCTATCTGGTAGAAGAAGATACACCAAGCTGAGGGTGTCTTATCAATAGAAAATAAATCAATAAAATATTTGACTGGGAACATGAGAATATGAGGGTGTCATCTTCTTCTTCTTGTTTTTCCAGTTGGCTGTCTCTGTATCCTGATTTGGAGCTAGCCTGGCATATGGAACCAAATCAAGAGAAGCATGAAAAGCTTTGAGGAAAAGTCAGCTCTAACTTGGCTGCTATTTCTGGAGAAGACAATGCCTTTGTCTGCTACCAGCTCACCAGCTTGACGTCCACAGGGGCTGTCTGTAGCCCTCACTACCTGTACTAAACAAAAGATTTGCAATGCAGAATAGGGAGCAAAAGAAATTGGAACAACAAACCCAGAAATATGGTGTGTTGAAGACCTTCTGCTTCCAGTAAGCAATTAAAAATCCAAATTGAATTCCCTGTAGGAAGAAAACTCACAATTTGTACAGTCAGCTTTATTCACTGTCATGAGGTTCTTCTGATAGTCCCTCAAAGTCACCTGCCATAAAACAGGGATGGCAGACTACGTGGCATTCCCTTGGCATGTGGTTTTTCAGGGTCTGACATTTGATTATACTCTCCATTCTTTACAAATAAAAAGGCTGTACGTATTTTTAACAAGACTGCTAATGTGTGTGTGCATGTGTTATGTATATAATAATGTGCACATACACTAAATTATAATATAGAATGCATGTATACTAATGTACCTACTCTCTCTCTCTCTCTCTCTCTCTCTCTCTATATATATATATATATATACATTTATATATATGAGATGGGAAAAGTATGGCATAATTCTAGAAAACTGTCAAAACCAGCCTTTGAATCACTGCTGATTATTGTTCAATGACTTAAAAAATTTGAGTGATACATCACAAACTGATGTTTTTCTTGTGTCTTTTGTGGATAGATGCTATCCCCAGGCAAGGCACATGTTAGATGTCACTGTTATCAGACCGGTGACTTATTCCCTAGTGTGCCCAGGGACAGGCATCAAACCTCTTAGCAGCAGCTGCAGAGGAGCAGCCTTCCCAAGCTCATTGCACATTCTCTCTCTGGTGCTCCTCTGTAGCAATCCAGAAATAGTGACACTCCTCACCCCTTTCCACTCATGCATCCATTTGCACCTCTTCATTAAATCATTGCCATTCTCAGCATAAAGACCTGGGAGGCTCAGGGTGCTTCACAGCATTCCCTCCCCAGACAGCATCAGTTCTGGAAAGAGCAGGAACCGTCCATGTAGACAGAGGAATTTAGGTAACTTGGCTCTGAGAGACATTTCACTGAAGGCCTGATTGGGGACATGCTGCCAATAAATTACCTCTCTGTCAATCTTTATCTTCTAGTGCTGGGTTGCAGCACACTGGCAGCAGGCAAAAGACACTGTTCCCAGCTGGAGGTGACAGAGAGGCTCTCTCAGATGACACAACACCTTTTCCCTTTCTCTTTTTCCTCCTGCAGGAAAGGAAAACACAGCTGTCAGCATTACATGATGGTCATGATGCAAAGCCAGGTCCCAAGCCAGATCCTCCCCCACCTCCAGCATGATGTGGCTGGATGTCAGGATCTGAATGAAGGAGTCATCACCACTGTTTCCCTGTCCCAAACAGGGAGTATATCCGTGTATTTTGCCACTCTTGGGTTACCAGTCTCCTCAGAAATGAGATGCCCTCCTTCTAAATATGGAGATAGGAGAATATGAGAGGAAGGGAGAAGAGAGAAGGAGGAGGAGGATGGGATTCTGTAAATGCCATCCTTTCTTCTGGGCTTGAAAATAAGTAGTATCTACAGTTTCCACAAACTCAGAGTTGGTGAAGGCAGGGAGCTCTGCCCACAGCCTCCCATCCTTTGTGGATGGCAGTAGTTCTTTTCTGATGGAGGTGGAAGGGTTGGTCACCAGCAAGTCACTCGGTGTGTTTGCAGAAAGACATGGATAGTATTTAGAAAGTAGAAGTGTCACCACAGTTAATAAACACATCTTTCACTATTATTTAAATATTTTCCAAGTCTAGTAGTTGTTTAGTGTAAAAAAGCTGTGGAGAACTAGTGCCAGATTTAACATCATCAGGGATTTGGATGGGAGTTACCGACAGAAAGTTACACTGCTTTTTAGAATAAATTCAGCGCCAGACACAACAAAGATTACCATCATTGCTGCAGAAAAGGAAGATCAATGAAGTATGAGAAAATACTGGAAATTAATATTTATATGCAGGAAGATTAACTGGGAACCTTAGGAAAAAAATTATTGTGTTTCCTTCATCTTAACTTGCTATTCCATATCTTGTATTTTCATATAGAAAAATTAGATAAATGTTTTTTATATTTAGGCCTAACTTGGAGATGATCTCAAAGCATCAAGAACAAGAGAGTGTTCTTTTACCTGTAAATTAGTTTTATTTGGATATCACACCTATGTGACAGTGAACAGGTGTTTTTATTCAATAGTCAAGAAAGATCAGTCATGAAATAGAAGAAACTATGCTGATATTTCTTCTATGCCCTTTAGTACCCATTAAAACCCCACTGGAATTGGCAAAAAAAGTTTAAATGTCTTTCTGCTTTTTATTAACTTTTTGTTAGATGACTATATTTTGCCCAGAAAGATTTTTTTCAGTGCTGAACCTCTTTTTCATTTGTTTAACTGTAAGGGATAAACTAGGGTTCAATGTGAAGCATGTTTTTACTGTGTGGAGAAATTATATTAATATCTGTCTGTCCTTATTAACAGTAGTTTCTAGAATTTGAATGTGGAGCACTGGTAAATTTTATCATTTTGTTTTTCATTGAAAGAAACTTAATATATGTAAAAAAGACTGCATAGTAAGACTAATCATTAAGATATGTTTTTATGCAATGAAAACCCCATAATTACAATATCCTAATTTGCTGTTTACCCATTACACTGCTGTCAGTTACATCAGTGAGGTGTCGTACATTCAAGATGTTTCATAGCATGGAAAAACAGACTAATTTTTGGTTCCTTACTTTCACAATAAACAGATTTTCTAGAACTGGACAAGTGGGTCCAATGATCTTCATGTCCTTTATATCTCTAAATCAAATTTACAAATTTGGTATGATAGCAGGACTAATAAGATAAAGAAGATTACGTTCTTAATAGAGTACGTACCACATTTGGCATCACAGTTGCCAATTAGTTGTCTTTTTAATTCACTGTATAAGGAGGCTATTGCCAGGGACTTGTTCTTCTCTAATTGGAATCCAGTGTTCGTGAAGCATAATTATCTGTTAGAGCAATTGCATTGACATCCTTCATTTAGTAAAATCCTTGTTCTTCAAATATGCAGACAACTGTCATAGTTCCATCAAATTCTGTGGAATAAGCTCCACATGCTGCCATAAAGAAATGCAAAATTCCAGTAAAATAAACTAAAAATAATAATTAAAAAAGCACAGTGGAGTAGCTAAACTCAGCAGTAGAAAATTTTCCATATTAAAAAAATTTCTTTCAAAACTCAGATATTTGTTTGCTACCTGAATGCCAGAGCTGAAGAACGTCAAGAAAATTTATCTTTTGTACGTAGGAAATCAGTGACTGATGGATAACATAAATGACTGTTTGAGAACTAAATTCTGAAGTAGATGCCATTATGCACTCTCTGCCAGTTAACTGAGTGCTGCTGTATATTGTAATTACCTAAGAGTTTCATTTTTTTATTTTATTTTAACAAAAACAAACCCTTCTATTCTGATTACAGTTGATAATCAAACCACTAGCAGAACATGTTTTTATTAAAATAATGCAGGTCTCTTCAAATGTTTTGTGGATTCTTGCCTTTTTTACTTATATTTCATCTATGTGAGGAAAAAACAGGTTGAAAGGCTCTGACAATGTCAAAATAGCTCATTTTGACATCTTTGAATGAAAGTCATGGGTTTTTTTCTTGCAATGGCTTTTTACTTTGGTTTCTGTGTTTCATATAGATATATGTGAAATGTGTGAAAAATCTAAATTGGAACAAATTGTTCCATCTGAAACTATGATTTTTTCTTTATTGCTGAACACATTAATATTAGAGTTTTCCAGAACTGGGATCAAACCGTCTCTAGAAAATTCTATAGTTTAGAAGGATTTTCATTCTCCATATACTTCTCTCTTTGCCTTAAGTTATGGAGCAGACATGTTACCAGAGTTACAGATAAAATGGCCTCTAATATCTCTGTGATGTCTATCCTTGAAATGTGAACAGACACGAAAAATTTAAGCTTTTGGGTGTCAGCTTAAAATTCAGAGGCACTTCTCTCTGGTGGCTCCATTTAGCAATTCTTGAAGAGTAGAACTGGAAAAAAAATAATCACATTATCTGAATATTTTCTTCAAACAACTCTCATCCACCCTGCCAAGGAGATGGAGATGCTCTTCTGGAGAAGATTAACCCTTTGAAGCCTGAGGAAAGTTTGCAAATCAAATCTTGCTTTTCCCTTTCAAAATTTCTTGCAAACCATGCAGTGGTCATTGGCTTGTGCAAAATGACACTTAGGTGTCTCAGCGTGGCTGGCTGTGGTTCTCTGCCAAGTTACCCTTGCATCAGCAGAGAAAAGGAAGCAGGAGGAGGTGAAATTTGAGAATGTTATTCTAAAAATGAAGGCAAAATAAACAAAGATCTTAGGCTTTGGAAAGGCAAAATGATGTTTTTCAGAGGTGGCACAGTGGATTTTCCAGGGACCATATTTCCCAGATAGATCCAGACCCCCTGACCCCTTGGCCACAGCAATGACAAGTTATGGTCCAAGCTGTCACCAGGTCTGATCTTGTTTTTCAGTTGGCTTCAGCTGATTGCATGCACCTAGTACTGCCCAGGTCTGATGGCAACCAGAAGGAAGGAAGATAATGAGTTTCCTACTCAATTTCTGGCATGACCTGCTAGCTTGCCTCTCCTATATGACAGCCAAGAGGAATAAGTTAGAGTTGGTGGCAAAGCAGCTCTGAGCACAGTTCTAAGTTTTTTACCATCATGATAGCTACAGTTGAGGAATGCACTTGATGTCCTCATCCTAAACCTTTCCTGGGATGCTTCTGTGAAAGCACTTCTGAGTCAGCACAGGTCAACCATGGCCAACAGTCTGACACAAAGAGGGTGTTGGTGTTCTGCTTGATGTTGTGGTTTCACCCTCCTAGACCTACACCTACTGCCAGCAATGGGTGCTCTTGTGTGCAGCATTAAAAATGAGAAGCAAACTTGTGCATTCTCCAGCTGTTAAAACACTGACAGCCCATGGTGTCCCTCTTGCTGTGGCAGCTGTTCACATTCAGAGAGCATGGGCAAGGGAAGGGAATGACATGCCCAGGCAGGATAACTGGAAGGGCTTTTGGAAATAACAAATGACAGAAAATGCTAGCAGTAGGACATTTCTTACAGGAAAGAGAATGGCTCAGGCAAGTCTGCATGCCCAAGTGAAGCTCCTGATCAGGAAAAATGGAAGTTGCAAATGTGCTGAGCATGTCAGAACCCACTGCAGGGTTTCCAAAAGCAAACAGTGGCTGTGCAAACCTCTGTGTCCTTCTGTCTTCAGAGATTAATCAGATACACAGGACTTGTTGAAAATCTGGAAGAACTGGGAGGTGGGATAAATCAGGGCTTGTACAGTCCTAGTTTGTAATGTGAGTCTTCTTAGTTTTGTCCCCTGAACAGGTAATCCTCAGGCTGAGTATCAGCTTGCCAGTAGGAAAAAACAAAATTATTTTAAAAGTGTTATATAAAGCCAACTATATAAACAAATGGAGATAATCTCTATGCTTTTCTTGGTTACTTCTTATTATAAAGTACATGGTAATATATTTCCTTTTTCTGTTTTACCCAAAAAGCTAGCTAGGTAAACAAAGTTCTGACTATTTATATATATATATATATATATTAAAGAGCACATAAGCTCTTTTACCAATAATTTAAGCAAAATTTATAGAACACAATAAAAAATCTACACAGTAAGTGAAATGCCTACCTTTTTCCTTGTGTTTTAGTTGGGTATGCTTGTTTGGCTTTTGCAGGGGAGGTTGTTGGGTTGGTTTTTGTTGAATTTTTAGTGGTGGAAATAAATTCTACTTTAGAAGAAATTTGCAGTACTGTAGTAAAGACTATCAGGAGAACCCATTAGAAACTTTTACAAAACTTGCTGTTTATAGTAGTCCTGCTACATTATAATAATAGCACTCAGGCATTGGAAATATTTCCCAGATGCTCTGTATTGTAACTGTATTTGTGTAGTTGAATTCTGATACTTAATAGTTTGACATCCAGTCCTTACTGGAGCAAATGTGGGGAGAGGCTACAGACTATGCCCATATACAACTCACTCCATGTTGATTTTTAATACTATGCAGTTCTACCAGAGAAGTACAAACAAACTACAGTACAGGCAATTATACAGACTGCATTTAGAAGTAGATCTCCAGGGAGGAAAAGATGAAGCATTCCACTGGATTAGTAGGTTTGTGCTCAGAAAACTATGAAATCACCTGTCTGTAATAAATGTAACTACTGACTTAATAAAGAATGCCAAGACACTGGAAAATTAAACATGGAGAATATTTTAAACATGGATATTTGAAGGCATAGGCTCTATGTGCTTTATGTTACGCTATCCATACTGTGTGGTTTGTGGTTTGGAACAAAAAGCAATTGCTCAGTAATTTCTCCACAATATCAATAATAACAGCCTTGTATGCCAGTAACCTGCCAATGAACTGTGGCCAGAAACAAGTCCTCAGGTCCATATTCCCAGCTGGTAAAGTGGTCAAAAGTGCTGTACACACAATAGATCCTACTGACAAGCTGAAAGTTAATATTCCCTTGTTGTTCACAGGAAAAGGTATATAATACATAACTTGGAGAGGCCAAAGCAGAAAGAAGTGTTTGAGCAGCTGTGGCACAGTAAACTAAGAAGGCCAGCTCACCAAAACCCATGAGCCTGGCGCTGGGCCAGAGGCACAATCTACTGCATCCATTTATAGTCCCTTAGATGTGTACTTGGGGGTTCTATCCTACCTCCCCAAAAGAGTGCATGTTGAAAATTCACACAAGCTCGGAAGCCATTGTGCCATGTCAGTGATGAGAAAAGGGACAAAGAGAAAAGTGGTAGAAGAGCCTTGATTTATTCAAATACCAACAAGGTGCTTGCAATCTTTCAGACATTATATTGAACTAGTCAAGAAGTCAAACTCAAGGCTGGTTTTTGTTGATTTTTTTTAAAGTGGTGCTCAACTGATATGTAATTAAAAATTTTAAGGCATTTTAGAATTATCTACAGGGAGACCCAGTCAGCTTTTGATTGGTTGTGTTTAATGACAGACGTTTGTTTGTTAATACTGTAGCTCAATATACCAACATAATACAAAATGTTCCATTAGAAGTGCATATTTGTTATAAGAACATTTAATTGACTTACCTTGTGGCAATAATTTTTTTACTCTCTGTCATGTATTAAAATAGATGTATTTTACACAATGACAAATATAAAAAAACCTCTCACTAACTAAAATCCTCTCATGTCAGATCTATCCTGGCTGTGAGCACAGTCCTCTCCATCTGTGGTAGATGACTGAAAAGATAAGCAAAGTGTTGTTTCTGAAGAGGGAGAAGGAATATATGTGTATCATTACAGGCTGTTAAAACACATTGAAGATGATAGTAGCAAACTGCCAAAATTGATGGGATCTCATTTAACATCATCTTAAGTAACAAATTATTACTCCAGTTTTACAGTTGGGAAAATGAGGCATAGACATGCTGTGTAATTTCTCCACATCTGCTCAGGGAGATTTCTGGCAGTGCTGATAAGAAAACACTGAGCTCCTAGCAAACTAATGGATTGTTGTACTGTCCCTCATACACAAGGCATCCAAGATAAATCAGCAGCAGTTGAATTAGAAAACACTCTTAATTTTGACGTTTTCTCATAAGATCTTACCTTTTTCTAAACCCTCAGTTACTTCTTGCTCTTAACTCATTCCATACAAGTACTTTAAAGTTGAGACCCTAACACAGTTCTGGCCAAGATCTGAGTTTCTTTTAGATCCTGTTGCCCACTAGCTTAGAAGAGGTAGCTGTGCATTTTGGGGTTCTCTCCTGCAATGCACTGTACTGCCTGCATAATTTCCAACTGAACAATTAACTAAAGTACTTAAAAAACAGTTTTCAACAAAGCTGAAACAAAAATCCTGACTACTCTACTCTTCAGCATGCTGACTTACTAGCTCAGACAAATGCTTTTCTGATAAAAAGTGCAGAAGGCTTTCAGCCCCTCTAGAAAAATTATTTAACTTTCCTTTGTTTTTTTTTAAACCCTCCTTCCTAAATTGTTCTTAAAAATCTTGCAGAGAAAGGTTTCCTTCAGGCAAATCCATCTAGTGATCCTGCCACAAACCTGAGGCTGTCATGTCATAGAAAAAATGCTTAGTCAAGTTCTATTCTGCACGCCTCTAAGAGGGAACAAAATGTCTGAAGTGAGCCTCAAATCTCAACTTTACTCAGACAAAGGTGTCTGGAACAAAATGGACAACAATGTGCTAAATGGCAACATGCCAAATACTGAACCCCTTTAATAATACCTACCTAGTAGTAAAAAAAAAAAAATAAAAAAAATAGTACCTAGTAGTAAAACCTACCAAAAATGAGGCAACTTGGTGGGATGCTCATAGTTAAAGTTCCTTTCCAGATATCTCCTGGAGGTATCTTTGCCTTTTAGTCTCCTCAGAATGAGTTTGTGCCCCCTGAATAACTGAGCAAAATTAGGGGTAGGAAGTGGAAGATTTAGGTGCAGATTTTCATTTCTGCAGAAAAGAAAGACAACTTAGGGATTAGTAAATGCCATTAAATTCTCTATTTAAATTAGCAAAAAAAACCAACAAAAACAGTTGCTATTCAATACCATTATACCACTTGAAAACAGTCATGGAACTTTTCAGAATTTAAATCAAGAATAAAGCCTGTTTAAAGGTGTTGCAGTGCAGCAGAGCTACAACTTGTAGCAATCACAGGAGTGATATGGGAGTATTTTTTTTATGTAAAAAAAACCCCTCCAAAACTGTTATTAAGCATTTTGTCAGAACTCTGTGACAAGACCCTGAAATAATCACATTAGGAATCACAAAATCCATGATCCTTAGGGAAACAAAGTCTGCCAGCCTTCTCTCTTTTTTTAAATACTACTCCCAAAGCAGATTCTGATGATTGGAGGTACTAAACTGTACCCACAGTTACACCGACAATTGAAAGACAAAATCTTGGAGGAACATATTTCATATATGCTAGTGGTAAAAGTTTGTAAGGTAAGGTTGGATTTAAAATAGCAATAAATACAAATGCTTAGTCTTCCTTATACTGTTCTGGCAGAAGGAATGCATGTAAATATTAAATTCATAATTTAGGTTTGTTTACCTGCAGTTTCATGTTTTTTAAGAAATCTTTAAGCTGCAGATTTCATTTTAAGTAATTGCAAAGGTCTAATCTAGTGCAATAGTTTGACAGCTGGAAGGTGTAACACAGAAAATGTGTAGGAATTTGCATTTCCACAGTCCAACACCAAGTCAGATTTCTACTATTCTGCTGCCTTTGTACCAGCCTCTTTCATCAGATCATGCATTTTAATGAAAAAACATTGCAGTAATCAGCTTGAGAAGACTTAAAACCAGGGATAGAACCTGACTTTAAATAAGCAAGAGCCTGGAAATATTCTCCAGTGGGAAGCAATTAGAACAATACATGAAAGTTAGGTGTTATTGAATGCTGCAGAAGGCAAACAGAGCAGTGCAGCCATGGAAACCATCAGCAGGTCCTCTCTGATGGAATGCACAGAACCTTGGAGGGATGCACAGAACTACCAAAACTGCACCTCCTTCCTTTCTCTGCTTCCTGTTTACTTCCTCTTCTGTCTTGATATGAATCACCATCAGTGAACTAGTGAGGAGGAACTGTCAATCCACATACCTCTGTGGATTCCAGAGACAGGCTCCTGAAACATTTGTCAATAAAGAAAATTTATTCTTTCCCCCATAAAATAGGTATGATTTCCTAGTTGCTTGAGGCCCCAGACCACAAGACTACCATTTCTTTTAAAAAAAATTGAGTCCCACTTGAAATAATTTACTAGCCAGCAGATGAATGCCCAAAAATGCCACAGTTTTGAGTAGAGGATACACAGCTTCTGAAAATAAGCAGAAAACTCTCAGACAGTGTATGCAAATGAGCCAACTAGATAAAAATAGGTACTTTCATAATTCATAAACAGGTGTTAGCAAATAAATATAACCTACAAAAAACAACACTCCATTACTCTTGTCTTATTCTTTCTTAACTGAAGAATCATATGTGTTATAAAAACCCCTAAAATAACCAAAAATAATGAGTGGTATTCATTACTGAAGTCATTCCACTGAAGCTAGCACAGACACAGTGGGGAATAGAATCTGGATAAGTATCTCAACTACCCTTATTTAGATGAGTACTTCTTGAATAAACTCCATTCTGCAATTGTTCCTGCAAACCCTAATCCTTTTCATATGCAATCATTAGTGGTAGCTATAAAAAAACTAAAACATTTTAAAAAGAGAGGTTTAACTTAAGACTACTTTAAAACACTTAAGATACCATATGAAATGATATTGTAGAAACACTTTTTTCAAAAAGAAATAGGAAACAAACACAGACAACTTTCATTGTGCTTTTATAAACTCAACATGTTCTTATTATTAGTAAAGAAGGATCTCCCTGTCTGAAATGCAATTGAATGGAATTGTTTCAACACACTTCTACATGGATACTTCTTTCCATATCCTCTCCCTTCAGGTAGCAGCTGAAGACTAGCAATGTTGGTAAATCATAGTGCAAGCAGCCACAGAAGTGTTTAACCACAGCAGCATTGAATTCATGTTGACCCAATTTAACAAAAACCCCTGCCTTTTGCAATGATGTTTTTACCATCATTTAAAAACAAAACCAGTCACAGACATGATGGTGAAAGGACTGAATGGATAGGAGAGCCATACTTTTGATTTGTTTCGTGGGGGTTTTGAAGCTTTTCGTGATGAGTTATTTTTGTGGGTTGGTGTTTTCTAGTTTGGATTGGTTTGGGGTTTGTTGGTATTTTTTCTGATCGCATCAATTTTTATTTGAAATTCCTTTGAGGAATTACTTCACGTTTATGAAGATATCCACGCTGCCTGCGGGGGTGAGCGGGGCAGAAGGATGTGTCCTGCTCCCCGGACCCCGCTGCAGCCGCTCCGCGGGGCGGGAGCGCAGGGGTCCGCGCACCGGGCGGCCGTGGGACGCCACTGCCACCTGCTGAGGGCACCGAGCTACTGACGGGCCCGGCCCCCGGCAGCCCCCCGGGACCCCCAGGCCGCCCCCGGAACAGACTCGGACGGGTCGGGGCAGCGCCGGGGCCGGGCGTCGCGGAGGATGCAGAGGATGCGGAGGATGCGGAGGATGCAGAGGATGGGGAGGATGCAGAGGATGGGGAGGATGCGGAGGATGCAGAGGATGGGGAGGATGCAGAGGATGCAGAGGATGGGGAGGATGCAGAGGATGCAGGGGATGCAGAGGATGCGGAGGATGCAGGGGATGCAGGGGATGCAGAGGATGCGGAGGATGCGGAGGATGCAGAGGATGGGGAGGATGCAGAGGATGCAGAGGATGGGGAGGATGCAGAGGATGCAGGGGATGCAGAGGATGCGGAGGATGCGGAGGATGCAGGGGATGCAGGGGATGCAGAGGATGCGGAGGATGCGGAGGATGCAGAGGATGCAGAGGATGCTTTCGGCCCCGCACTCGGCTGCAGGCGTTCACCCAGCAGCATCACAGCGCTAAGGAGGGTGTCAAAGACAGATAGATTTAGGGCCACTGCTTTTCTTTCCTTTCCCTCCCCACAGCGTCTCAGTTTACCGGCTCCAGCTTTCCAAAGCAGACGGTTGGGATGTCTTAAGTGAAATGAAATGTTTAGCGTCTTCGCGGTTGTGGAGCATCTCCACAACGTGTGTTTGAGTGTAATCTTTTCCCCTTTTAAAAAGCACATTGTTTGCTTTCAAAGATGTGCTTTAGGAAGAGAATGTGCCGCTTCAGTGGGCAGCAAATATGCAAGAGAAGGTAAGGTTACACAGTGGAAATTATTACTAACTAATGCAGTGCATGAACCCAAAATGCCCTTAATAAGGCTCCTCAACCAAAAGCAATGTGCAAAAAATATTGTCACATACCATATTAACAAAGAAAATCTGTTTTGTAACAGGGAATAAGATCCTAATCAATATTACTTGAGGTCTAAAGCAACATCAGTCTTCCAAAATTGTCATCAGCATTTCAAATGCTCTCCTCTTTTGAAAACAAAGTCAGTAATTCCTTGTCAGTTGAGCAGAAATAAGCAACAAAATGTTTATTACTTTCCAAAGCCCATTTGTTTCAGCAGGAAACTGCCTCCACTGTTACGCTACTCAAGTGTACAGATTCACTCTGGAAATGGAGAGGTATCCTTATCTGTATGGATTTAAATATGGAAAGAGACAATGAATGGAAAGAACAACTTCAATAAGATATTTTAGGTTACAACTGAATCGTGTGTTTATGGCCCCAGACAGTGTGCTTTGCAAAATGTTCCAAAACACTCATCTCTGAGCTTTCAGCTATTTCTCCATTCTGCTCCAAATGCTCTGTGAAACATTTTAAAGAAGAGGAAGAAAAAAAATAAAAAGAAAACAAGGTTTGCTATCAGGATCTAACATAAAGAAGATATAATAATTATGATAACCATTTATGACTGAGTTAGAAAGGCAGCTTGTTGGTTTTACTTACCACCCATTTTTATCACTTAGGCCATCGTTTCTTTTTGAAATATGTAAGAGTTTTGCTTCCAGTACATGATCTTTACACTATAAAATCAATTTTAGAACCATAGTTTTATGGTGAACCTTTTAGAAGATAATGGCTTAAATTTCTAGTTTCCCTCTTTATGGCAGTGATAGGATAGCTGCTTCTATAAACCAATCTAGATAATATGTCATATCTCTCTTCAGCAGCTACTGCACACACGATATAGGAAACTCTCCTGCTACTGGTTACTCATTAAAGTTAAGTGGTAGGGATCCACATGACAAGGTTAAGTTTCAACACTTTAAACCCTGCTGAAAGTTGCTAATAATAATGTTTAATTTTCGTTCCAGGCATTTATGGTATCATCAATTTGAGCTGGTTGTTTTCTTCTTCTCATTAGTTGGAACCAATGAATCTCCCTGCAGATTAAAAATCTTCAGGCAGAATAACAAAATAGAGGCAGGATTTGACCCTTATTTAAATGAAACAACATAAATGGGTTTAATGGGAATGTCCTATTAACCAGAGGTAAAGTTTGATCAGGATTTTCAAAAAGGGCTAGAGATTTTAACACGCTGGCAGGGAAATGTTAATAAAAACATGATATTCAAATTGGGAGTACTCAATGCTTTCTTTAAATGGCCCACTATGTAGGGCAATTAAAATAACTAGTCCCTTATAAAAAGAAATAAATGCTTCCTTTTTTTTTTTTTTTGTGGATAATAATCCACAACATTTTGTTTCCAAAAATTCATCACCCACAATCTCTTGATACTAAAAAGTCGTGCTGCAAAAGTTTCAGCCAAGTCCAAACCATCTCACAAGGAAAAAAAATAATGAGGAGAAAAAGAGGGATGTTTGCTGTGGTAGGGAGGGCTGGAGAAAGGAATGGGAAGTAAATGGGCTGAAGAGAGTTGGGACCCATGGTGGAGACAGGGCAGGCACCTGGTCTTGTGCTGTTCTTCAGGGTTATGCTCACATGGGACTGCGCTATGATGCCTCCCTCTGATCATTCTCCTGTCATTCTCTCTGCTCCTCTGCCCTTTTTAGAGAGGCAATTGGAGGAGCTATTACACCGGAGGCAGATACCACTGCTATCCTTTCAACCCTCTGCCCCCTGCACGTAGGGTTTGTGATTTTGCAGCTGGGGCAGGGTATCAGCAGTGACAGATGCTTACGTGTCCTTAGAGTATTGACCAGGTCAAACTTATCAATGGGTTTTTATTTCACAGGGTAGGTCATAAAGTATTCATTGCCCAAGGTCATCTAGACTCATGGAATATTTTAGATTGGAAAGAACTTCTCAAGGTCGTCAACCTGCCCAACACAAATTTATGTCAGGTTCCTTGAGGCCTGCTAAGCTTTGAAAAACTCCAAGGACAGAGATTTCACAACCTATGTGGGCTCCAGTGTCTGATCCTCTTCATGGTAAAAGATCATGGGTTTTTTCATATACCTGTATTTGTACATCTTGCTTCTCATGCAAATACTTGCCTAGAAAGTCTGGCCTATAGCATCTAATCATCCTCTCCCTGGCCCTACAAGGATATTAAAACCCACTTTTGGCTCCTATATTTCCTTGCAGACAATGATATATGTGGATTCATAAAACAAGATAGCTTTATATATATCACAACTTAAATTTTATTCCACTTTGAAGGGAAAAAATTATCTCCAGCCTTTCTCTAGGGATATTGTTAGACCACCCCTTTAAGAAGTGTGGGAAAAAGCCCTGTTCTGAACTATCATTTCATTCCATGTGTTTATGATTCCTGTTTTTCTGTTGTAAATTCTCTCACTGTTCCTGTCTTACAGCCTCTTAGATTCCTCTTAACATTTCCTTTCTCGTTTTTCACCTTTCTCCTGATTAAGACTTCTGACATGCATGCCTGAGGATGAGATTTAAGAACACGTGTAAGTGCCTAACCATGCCTGTGGAAGCAAAAGAAGGTATTCTTTTCTGATGTGCTGTGGTTCCAACAGCTCCAAGTGAATGTCTTTGCTCATCCAACAGGAGCTCTTGAGGGTCCTAGGGACCTTAGACACTCTTGCCTCCATCTCTTTATGGTTTACCTCATGCCAGGAATGAATCTCTCTGAATTCAACAGGAACAGAGCAGTAGAAAGGAGGAGTCTCAAGCACACAGTTCTTGCTGAAGGTCCTCTGATGCACTGCTGGAAGCACACACTGTCAGAGCTCTCATCCATTGCTGCTTTCTGGGGCACCTCTAGCTTATGAGTAAATTCTTGTTATGTCGCCTGAGTGATTCAGAGGGCACATCTTATTCAAATTCTTTGAGGATCATAGATGCTGTCAAATTATTTGAACAGGCACATCAAAAAGGCCAAATGTCTTTACATATAAAGATATCATATATCTTTTCATAAAAAGGGGCCGTAAATTATTTTTTTTATTTTAAAATGAACCTTCAGGATATATTAGATTAGTGATTGTCTAATTTAGAAAGAATGTTACTTCAGTTACAATGAATTACAATAATTTGGTTTTGAGCCCTACATTTATGCTATAAATAAAACTTCAGATGCAAGAGCATTTGTATGCAAATGTACAACTAATCATCTTTAGACAATATAAAATCCCTCTTAGAAATTCAGAAAGACTTTAGATGACAGTAGACTCTGCACAGACTTTTATCAAAATTATTTGGACTATGGAGAGTAAAGGTGAGCACGACTCCACTATCTACAAGTTAGAATATAGAAACAAACAACACAAATGCAAATTATGTTCCAGTTGAATCAAGAGAAGACTCAGGTGCTCCTAGGTATTTTCAGAAGAGAAAAAATTAGGTGATTCTAAAATATTGATGTCCAAATTGATTGACTGATATTGATTCAAAGATTAGGCCGCAGCTGGATGGGAATTGTCAAAATCAGAGCTGCCATAATACAAGTGGAAGAGATGGGCAGAGATGGAGAGAGAGGAGATGGCCAGAAGTCCATGTTTGGTAAATAATGAAGCTCCCTGTAGTTTAAAGGAAAAGCTCATAATGAGATACACCTCATATATTTTGATATTTTATCTGCCACCAGCTTTTTCCAGGTACATCCCTGCATGCCTAACTAAGATGAGATATCACTGTGTCTTAAAGGAATTTTGCTAAGTCTAGGGATCAAACAAAGCTTTCACAAAATATTTTCTCCATATCAAAAGAAACCAGAAATAAGTCCAAACAACAACAACAACAAGATCTTTACTTTCCTGCACTAGAAAACTGAAAAAAGAAATTCTCTTGATGCCTTTCTAAGTATCTGTATTTTGACCTTGCAGAATTTCTTCAAGTCTGCTGTGGGTTGTTATCATGCTTGCTGGAAGGAACTGCTGACATGCAAGCTAACCAAATTACACTCTTCTGCTTGAAAACAAGCGATTTTGAAGGCAATATCCCAAGGATCTATTTTCATATGTGGAAACTGTGTTAGGTTATAAAATCTGCAATAAACACTGACATTTTTGATTGGCATGTTTTCTTCAGAACTTCTAGGTATTTTGGGAAGTATTATTTTGAAAATCCATGTATTCCAAGAAAACAAATCTTTATATCTGGAAAAAAAAAAATCATATCACATTCTATTCCATTTCTATTATATTCCCAGTTTACAGCTGTAAACTGTTCTGCAGTTCTCAGTATACACTCTGATTTTGTCTTTTTCTTTTCTTTTCTTTTCTTTTCTTTTCTTTTCTTTTCTTTTCTTTTCTTTTCTTTTCTTTTCTTTTCTTTTCTTTTCTTTTCTTTTCTTTTCTTTTCTTTTCTTTTCTTTTCTTTTCTTTTCTTTTCTTTTCTTCTCCTCTCCGAACCTCTCCTCTCCGAACCTCTCCTCTCCTTTTGCTAGATTAAAGAGCAGTAGTCATTTGTAGCAGGGTTTGCACCTCCCAAGACATATGGCTTTGTTCTTTCACCAAACTGCTGCTTGTTTGGGAGTCCAGATAGTTGAATCACAGAGGCAGGAAGGCAGGCAGGAAGGCAAGCAGGAAGGCAGGAAGGCAGGAAGGCAGGCAGGCAGGCAGGCAGGCAGGCAGGCAGGAAGGCAGGCAGGAAGGAAGGCAGGAAGGCAGGAAGGCAGGAAGGCAGGAAGGAAGGCAGGAAGGAAGGAAGGCAGGAAGGCAGGAAGGCAGGAAGGAAGGCAGGAAGGCAGGAAGGCAGGCAGGAAGGCAGGCAGGAAGGCAGGAAGGAAGGCAGGAAGGAAGGCAGGAAGGCAGGAAGGCAGGAAGGAAGGCAGGAAGGCAGGAAGGCAGGAAGGCAGGAAGGCAGGCAGGAAGGCAGGAAGGCAGGAAGGCAGGCAGGAAGGCAGGAAGGCAGGAAGGAAGGAAGGAAGGCAGGAAGGAAGGAAGGCAGGAAGGAAGGCAGGAAGGTAGGAAGGCAGGAAGGCAGGAAGGCAGGAAGGCAGGAAGGCAGGAAGGCAGGAAGGAAGGCAGGAAGGCAGGAAGGAAGGCAGGAAGGAAGGAAGGCAGGAAGGAAGGAAGGAAGGCAGGAAGGCAGGAAGGAAGGCAGGAAGGCAGGAAGGCAGGAAGGCAGGAAGGCAGGAAGGAAGGCAGGAAGGCAGGAAGGAAGGCAGGAAGGCAGGAAGGAAGGCAGGAAGGAAGGCAGGAAGGCAGGAAGGAAGGCAGGAAGGCAGGAAGGCAGGAAGGCAGGAAGGCAGGAAGGCAGGAAGGCAGGAAGGAAGGAAGGAAGGAAGGAAGGAAGGAAGGAAGGAAGGAAGGAAGGAAGGAAGGAAGGCAGGAAGGAAGGCAGGAAGGCAGGAAGGCAGGAAGGAAGGCAGGAAGGAAGGAAGGCAGGAAGGCAGGAAGGAAGGCAGGAAGGAAGGAAGGCAGGAAGGAAGGAAGGAAGGAAGGAAGGAAGGAAGGAAGGAAGGAAGGAAGGAAGGAAGGAAGGAAGGAAGGAAGGAAGGAAGGAAGGAAGGAAGGAAGGAAGGAAGGAAGGAAGGAAGGAAGGAAGGAAGGAAGGAAGGAAGGAAGGAAGGAAGGAAGGAAGGAAGGAAGGAAGGAAGGAAGGAAGGAAGGAAGGAAGGAAGGAAGGAAGGAAGGAAGGAAGGAAGGAAGGAAGGAAGGAAGGAAGGAAGGAAGGAAGGAAAAGAAGCACCACAAAATAGTAAACAAACAAGCAGAAAACAACAAAAAAGTTCCAGGAGGTAAAAGATGAAATAAAGGAGATGAACAGTACAGCCATTCAGGAAAGTGGGTCTTGGGGGTCACATAATTACTTTACAGGGAAGCATGCTTTATTAATGGAGAGTGATGTTTAGATCTTTATTGAAGTAGGAATCAATGGAATAGATTAATTTCCTTATCACGGATTAATATCTGATGAGTAACAGGAAATACAAGAAGTCAGGGAGCAAAACAAACATTTTTCCAGGACAGGTCATTCATCACAGAAGTAAGGCCTGGAATTTCCGCCATTGATCATGACCAGGTGAGAGAGGAGGCCAAATTGTTCCTTTAGTTGGGAAGGAGCAAGGAGGTGCTAGCAGAGGAAGGGTCCATTACTAGCAGTTTGGGAACTGGCCTGCTTTTTTTATAGGTGTAGTTACCAGGCAGAAGTGTTTCTAGCATACCTGCAGCCAAGTAGACACCCATGTCTTCTGATTAAAATTTTGCCTGTGCTGGTAGTGACACAGAGATGGACTGCTCGGAATGAAAGGTCACAGGACAGTTCTTTGTGGAGGCAGATCTTCCTCAAAGCTACTTCAGTAGTTTAAAGTACCTCATTGTAGTTTAACATCAAAATCAACACGTAACTGAGACACCAAAGTAAATTTATTTTGAAAGTACTCCCTTGAGTTCAGGGTTAAGGGACCTCATGAAGAAGGGAAAGTTGGGCCATCCTTTCTGCTGAGTTCAGGGTATCAATGTCTCATGCTACTGACAGTCTTACTTCTTTAATTTATATGAAAAAGCTTGCAGGAAAATATCCCAGCATTTTGGAATATTAATGCAGTGTGTTCCAACATTTTTTAAAATTAATATCAGAGCCCCATGACAGCTGCTAGCATGTTACATGTGCTGACTGGACAGCCTATAATGTGCATCCTAACATGCTCTTCACCTCATCTGACGTTTTGCTCATGGTTTATTATACAACAGAGATGCTCAATTTGGATTTTCCTGGAGGTGCATAGCATGCATTATAGGACACACAACGGGTCAACATAATAAATGAATTATTCCTAGCACCTATGTGGATTGAAAACTTAATCCTGACTCTTGTACGCTTGTCCCCAAGAATAGCTCTGAGTATCCCCTCCTCCATACAATTAGGCAGAAAGCTAAAAATCTTACAAAGAGATGCAAAACCGGAGCACACATGACACCTTGCACTATTATATAATGTGGAAAAGGTTATTAACAAGGAACTCAAATGAACTTAAAACATGATACCACAGTAAACCGACCTTTGCAAGGGGTTGCTGCGGAGGGCCTCTGGCTTGCACTCTGGCTGCTTTTCTGTTTCCAACAGCCACAGTGTGTACGTGATTTCTACTGTTCCCTCTTTTGCTGCATTTGAGCATCTTACACTGCTTTATAAATTTATGCTAACAATCCCTCTCTCTGTGAAAAAAATTGCTACCACCCCCTGTGACAGATCTGTAATTCAGGCACAAAGACAGATTCTCCAAATCCATGTAAATATTAAAAGCTGCATAGAGGTGCCCAGCTGGTTTTCATCACCTCAGTAAGGATCTGACAGTGACTTGAGGTAAGTACATGCTCAAGTACTTTGGATTTGATGTGGATAGGTTCCAGATCCTATCTGTCCTGGCCACATGGAGCAAAGAAGTGAACTCGGCTTCCTGAACTCTGGCCAGTGACCTCCAACCTGGCTGGTCTTCCTTTTCCTCTTTGTTTTTACTCTGTAACAAAGTTCTTCTTCTATTAGTATCCACGCTGTGTCACAATTAAACCGAGTGCATTTCAGTATTCCTGTTACTTATTTGCAGATTTAGTCATTGTGAAGGCTTGCTTGAAATTCTAGCACAGCTAACCCCAAAACTTCCCTAGTGGATGCTTTAGAAAAGAAGTGTACAGGCTCCAGTACAAATAAAAAAAAAATTATAAATAAGGGAATAAGAGACTTCCACCTGCTGTTTAAATTGTTTCTTCTCTTTAATTAAAATAAAAACAGAAACACTGAAATAAGACAATATATCAAAAGTAACTAATTGGAAAGAAAAGCCTGAAAATACCAAACATATGTGACATTTGGCTCCTGATCAAAAACGATTATATGTATCAGCTGATCCTTCCAAAAGTCAGGATATGTAACATTTGATGTATACATTTGGAAAATGCAATCTTAAAATCTGTTTTTTTTAAATTCTGGAAGAATATGCTGTTGACATTTGCCGTAAAGCACTGTAATAGTGACTCTAAAGCTGCACTTTAGCATGTCATTTTCCTTGTCCCTCTGCAGGTGTGATATACTGTACCTGCAGCCTTGAGAAGTCAAGATTCCTTGGGATGTTCTTGCCTTGGAGATTTCGTCAAGTAGATCTTCTTACTGACATCTGAACCCAGGATGACCTTGGACCATGAGGACATGCTAGAATTTCACACGACTCATCTCTGTAGGTATTATATAGTCTGAAGCCAAAATATCAGGGGAATTTGTTGTCCTATAAATGCAGACCTGTGTTTTGCAATAAATACTTAGATGAGGACTAGCTTTGTTGCATAGCACAGCCCCTCTGCCTGCCAGAGGGCCAGCAGCTGCCTGGGTGCTAATGATCTCCTCCACATTCAACCAGCAATATCATGCCCTGGTTATCTGACATATGAACAAGTAGGGATTAGATTAATTACCATTGATGTCTTCTCATAATACATACTTTTAAAAGGATTTATTTAATAACAGATAACAGATGGGAAAATACACTTGTTCACACACTAAAAAATAAAATAATTCATTGCTAAGTGTATTGCTTTTGTTAGCTTCTAGTTGTTCTGGAATCTATGGCTACATTTCAATACTGGCTCAACTTGTGCTCACAGACTGTTTTCCTTATGATTATTTAAATTAATTGGTGATTTTAAGCACCACTAGAGGGCACAGAATTATAACGATATTTCTTAATGGATCACAAAAAGTACATCAGGAACTGGAGTTCAGTAATGTTCATAGTTTATTGGCCCAATCCTGAGTTTAAAGCCTCAGTTCCCTCAACAGTGATGAAGGTGTGCTGCTGCGAGTTGTGCCATTGCCCACCTCAGCAATTAAACAAAGCTCAAGGGTTAGTGCCCCTGGGACAGAGGCCTGGCTGAGTGGGTTGGACCATGTGCTCTCAGTTGAAGTTTGGCTTTCCAGAATTTGAGTATCAGCACTCAAATCAAGGGACTAAGGCCACTAGAGTTTAAATCTAAGCATGGTTCTGGGGGAGTGGCTGATGGTAAAGGCACGCTGTACATCTTCAGCTCTAAATGAGTACATAGGGATGAGAAAAAAAGAAGAGTATAAACACTTGTGTATATCAAACCAGGGAAATGCAAACAAGTAGTAAATGAAGGATTAACTAACCCAATTTACAATTCAAAGAAAGAAGAGTAGATATGTCCCACTGGAAAGCTTAAATATTAATGGGATTTCTGTGGATAGCTGTATCAACTACTTAACATCTGTTTTGACATGTGTGCTGTTTCTGCCATCCCTTATCACAAGTCTGAGTGGCTGCTGTGGTTCACATGTTAGAAAGCTCCTGTCTGAAATGGGCTGCAGTGGAGGAGAAAGTGTGGTGAAGACAGGAAGAAGTTTAAACACATCATTTAAAGACGTCTGATTGAATGTCATTGAGCACATTGTAGCAATGACTCAGTACTGGTGGTGTGTCCGTGTTGCATTAGTAGGGGCACAAGTCAACGTTCGCTGCCAGAACACGAAACGTGTCTTACAATTTCTTCTTTTCTGGGACTTGAAGTCCATGTGTTAGGTTGAGAGACTGGACTCTAACTAGCCAGCACAAAGGAAAAAAATACCAAAAAATTAATTTCTCAATGTTTTTATTGAATTTCGCTTAACATTAGCATACACCTCGCTGTTTTTCATTAACACTTCGGGAATTAGTGTCACATTTTCACATCGGGGCGCTCAGGCTGCAAAACCAGCTGCATGTCAGCTATTTCTCGTGAAGTGGGTGCTGAAGTGCCGGGGGATGGCTTCTCCCGTCCCCCGGGCAGCGCGGGGCTCCCAGGCGTGCCCGGGGGCCGGCGGGCGCTGCCGAGCCGCGGCGGCAGGAGCGGCAGGGGCGGCGGCTGCCCGCAGCAGGCGGCCGCGGAGTGCGGGGGAGCGTCGGGGATGGCCGGGGGTCGCCCGCCCAGCACGGGCGGTAACCCACGGGCAAAGCGGGCGCGGTGCGGCGGCCGGGCGGGCAGCGCGGTGCGGCCGCGCCTGCGGGTGCCGGGGTGGGTGGTGTTTTTTTCCGCAAGCTCACCTTGATGCGGCGGGGCGTAAAAGGGCCGCGCTCGGCAGGGGGAGCATCGCTGTCTCGGCGCAGCGCGGGCACCGAGCGGCGGCACCGCTGCGCTCCGGCCGCACCGCGCCGGGGCTGGAGCTGAAAGGGACCTTGGGGGAGCCCGCAGGAAGGGCAGGCCCGCCGCTGCCCCTGGGATCTGCTGTCTCGCCGCCGCACGAGGCCGGGACACGGCGGAAGCGCCGGAGCGGCGTGCCGGGCCGCGCCGCCCCCTCGGGGGGACACCCGGCGGCTCGTCTGCGCTGCCCCGCCCGGGCCGGCCGCGCTCCCTGCCCGCAGCGGGGTCCCGCCGCCGGCCGATCCTCCCCCGAGCCGCCGCCGGGACTTACGGCACTTTTGTTACTTTCTCGGACTTACATGGACATTTCCCGGGAGCGCGCGTAGAACGCGGGCGCCGCGTCCCGCCAGCCGCTCTTCGCCCGCCCCGCCGCGGGCACCGCCGCTGTCTCTGCCGCTCCAGCCCCGGGACGCGAAGGCGCCCGGCGGCGCGGCCCCCGCCTGCCCCCACCGGCCCGCCCGCCTCGCCGACTTTCTCCGCCGCTCGGAGCGAGAGCAACAGCTTGCCCGGCCCGGCCGGGCCAAACGACGCGGGAGGCAGCGAGGGAGCGGGCGGCGGCGGGCACCGCCGAGCCGCGGCCTCTCCGCCGGAGCCGCGAGGAGCTGCCCTCCCTCCCTCCTCCCCGTCCCGGGCCGCGGAGCCACGCCGGGCGGCGCTGCGGGGACCGGCGGCGGGGCCCCGCCGCCCGGGACGAGAGCGCGCCCGGGGGGGCGCCCGCTCCCTCGCCGGGGCCCCCGCGAAGCTGCCGCAGGCCGGCCCGCCGCGCCGGGCGCCCAAAGTGGCCCGCGCCCCCGCGCCCCGCGGGCGCCGCCCGGAGACCCTCGGCCCCCGCTGCCTCTTGCGGGCTGCTGCCGCGGGGTGCCTGGCCGCCGCCGCCCGCGCCCTGCTCCGCCGCGGCCCCGGCGCCCGCTCCGGCGCCCGGGGTGATGCCATGCCCCGCAACCACGGCGGCGGGGAGGAGGGCGGCTCCGCGGGGCTCTGGGTGAAGAGCGGCGCGGCAGCGGGCATGAAGGATGTGGAGTCGGGCCGGGGCAGGGCGCTGACGAGCTCGGCGGCCCGCGGCGACGGCCTGCTGCTCCTGGGCACCGGCGGCGCGGCCGCCCCCGCCGGGCTGCGGGAGGGCCGCCGCGGGAAGCACGGCGCCCGCATGAGCCTGCTGGGGAAGCCGCTGTCGTACAGCAGCGGACCGAGCTGCCGCAGGAACGCCAAGTACCGCCGCCTGCAGAACTACCTGTACAACGTGCTGGAGCGGCCCCGCGGATGGGCCTTCGTCTATCACGCCTTCGTGTGAGTACCGACCCGCTCCCCTCTCCTCCCGTCCCGTCCCGTCCCGTCCTGTTCTGTCCTGCCCCGGACCCCTCCCGTCCATTCCGGGGCTGCGGACCGCACCTGTCCTGAGCAAAGCCGCGCCGCACGGCGCGTACCTCCCCGCCTGCCCCTCCGGTCCCCGGGCATCACTCCGTGCCGGGACACGGGCAGGACCAGAGCCCGCCAGGCGCGCCCCAAGTGCCCGGGAGGAGTCAGCGGAGGCGCGGGAGCCGCTGCCACCTGCGGCGCGGCTCTCCGCGGGCGGCGGGAAATCCCGCGCAGCCCGAGGTGGGAGGTGATGGGGGAAAGCCCGGTTCACCCGGCAGAGAGAACCGGAGGGGAGCACGGCGGGGAGCACACGGTCTCTGGTCTCCCGGGCGCCCAAGGCAGCCGGCTTGTGCGGGGGAAGACAGCGCGGCGCTCCCGCTGATGCCGCACGCCGGCCTCCAGGTTAGACGTAGCCGGGGGTGCCGGCGAATGCCGGGTCCTGCCCGCGACGGCGGGCGCGGTGGGTACGCCGGCGGTACCCGCGGCGCCTGTCCCGCCGAGCGGACACCGCTTTGAAAAGTTAGCGCCGCGGAGCCGCAGCGCTCGGTTCTGCCTCCAGCGTGTTTTCCGGGCGCGCCTGGTGCCCGCCTCGCAGCGAGTGCGGGGGACAGCGCCTTCCCCGCGGGATGCTGCGCCCCAGCTGCGGCCACCTGCCGCTGGCACGGCCGGGGGCCGCCCGAGGCAGGGGACAGCGAGCGGCCGCCGCTCTGGCGGCTTCTCAGCCTGTGCCTGCCGCTGCTGAGCTTTTGATCTTAGCAAGTGACGGTTCCTGTCGCCCGCATCCTGAAAAAGCCCGTGACGGAAATACATGTTCCGTCTCATCGCTCAGCGGAGAGCGGTACTGTCACCGCGCTGCCAAACTTGTGTTAACTTCAAGAGGTTTGCCCAGGACACCTGTGCGAGGGGACCCGCGGCTGCAGGCACTGCTTGCAGTATCCTTGGGGTCAGCCATGTTCCTTAGTTCAGCAGCAATCCTGTTTTTATGGGTTTTGGTAATATTCGGGGGAAAGGTCTTACTCAAAATCCTTTTGGATGGCTGAGCAAAACATGCAACACAGCCTGACAAGGAGTCGTGACAATGGGAGAAAACGTGATCAATTACAGAGGAAGTTAAGCATTACTGTATTGGGGATATAATACAAAGTATTGTTATGTCTGACTACAGGAAACACATCACAAACGAGTAAGAATATTTATTTAACTGATATGCTGTAAGTAACAGTATTTGTTCCATGATAGTCATGGAAATCAAGCTAGCGGCTGTAGCATCTTGGCTAAAAAAACAACTGCTCCCTGAAAGCTGTTTGACAGCATAAAGAATGCTCCTCTCCCAGCAGTGAAGGGAACCCTCAAATGTTACTTTAATAGCAGCTGTTGTAAGTAAAAAGGTTCCAGAAACATGGTAATCTGATGAATAAGATACTTTGTGGATAGATTCATTTAGTGGATGACAATTACTATAGATAGCAAGTAGTAGAAATGTGGTTAATGCCATATATTATTCAGGAAAAGGATTTTTGTCCACTTAGAGGATTTTCACATTATTTCTGTTTTACTCTTAAAATCAACTCTTACACCTAAAATTATCTTCTTGGAGGGCATTTATTTGGTACATTTTGCTGTCTGGGTTCTTACAGGTGTTTTCCTGTGGCCTAGCTGGATGTAAAGTAGTGTTGCAAGAAACACCAAAATATGTGCTAGGAATCATTTTATTGCTATGCCTGAAGTTGCCATACGTAATCTGGAAATTAAAATTTTGGACCTTTTTGTCTGAGTTCATGATAGAAATCTCTAAAATCAGAAAAGTTCAACTTGGAAATACAGCTGAAAAGTTCAAACCTTAAAAAAAAAAAAAAAAAAAAAAAAAAAAAAGGTGGTAAATTTCCAAATGGAGCGGAGTCATGACACAGCAGCGCTGTAAACAAGGAAGATTGCCAACTGCGTTTAGATAATTGCCTGCATAGAAAGGGTGCCAGTTATAATTTTTAATTGCAAATGGCAATTTTGGCAAATGTAATGCCAGCATCACATCTTTTATCTGAAGAGATCTGTGTGAAAGAGCTTGAAACATTACTGTAGTATAAGACACACAGTAATAATACTACCTTAAAGTATCTGTCCCTGATACAGTGTTTAGGGTGCATTTAAACTTCCATTGGATTTCAGTTTAACAGCCATCCTTACTGCCAGTCTACAAATTATTTTAATGTATTTGTATAATTCTGATTTAATCACAGTCAGATAATAGGATAATATTTATGGTGTTCCGGGCGGATTTTTTTCCAGCCACTTGATCAAATATAGTTGCATCTTGGAAAAAAGGCTTTCTTACAGAATTAAAACCAAAACATAATAAAAAAGCCACAGCTATTTGAAAAAATAAATCTTGAGACAAGTAGCTTAGAGTTGCAAAGACATTACAAAGTACGTGGAGGAGATGTCTGCTCTACCACTGCTAAGCTATTCTTGACTGCAGTGGAGCCCGTTATAGCTCTGTACTATTTCTGGCACAGGAATGGGCTATCTGGGGTGAGACCTTTTGAGTAGATCATTGGTGTCCTGAAACCTCACTCTGATATGCAGGTTGAAGTAACACAAGGGTGGTTACAGATTTTTGGTTTAAAGGCTTTGATCTAGCAGTTTAGATTTGTGTGTTTGTTTCTTAAATAAGAACTAGGCAATTGAATATTTGTTACAAATAAGAAATCATTCCTGCAGTGATATTTTCACTTCCATAGGGAAAAAGACTTTAGAGCTGAGAAGTATTCCAAGTTAACTCTTCTTTTTTATTCTTGCCCTTTCAAATAAGATAAAAATAGGCCAGCCACCTAAGGAATGAGTGTTGTGACCTACATTCAGAAGTCAATTGGTTAATTTGTAAATCCAAACCTGCCAGATTCTAGAAGACAGCTATTCTACAAACTTCTTCAACTAGGGGAGGAAGTTACTCTTGAGCCAAGGCCTTTGCTTTCAGTAAAGTTGTTCTGGGGAGGAGAGCCATAAATGACATGTTTCTTAACTCCTTTTTTGTGTACCTCAGCAGTTCATTACGTGGAAAGTCGGATTAAAATTTAAGATATTTCCTGCAAGTTTTTGAAAACCTTCTTTTCAGATACCACAGTTTTCTGTTCTTAATCATTCAGGGGTACCAAAATATGAACACTTATAAAATCAGAAAAGAACATTCACGCATTTTGTGTGTAATGAATCAGTAACAAACTCCTGTTAGTAAAATATTTATGCCACACCACATCACCTACACGTGGAGCCATGTGCACCCTTAACACATGTGCTCACAGTAAAAGGCCTTGATATTGTAACTTTTCAAAAGCGTTGTCTTAGGATGTTTCAGGATTTCTTTCTGTTATTGCTGTTGCATTTTATTATGGCTTGTACAGTGTAATAAAATGTGCAGCCATTGCCTTAGAATGATCAAAGGGGAATTCCAGATTTGTTGCAAATTTAACTCTGGGTTTCATCTTCAGTTATCATAAGGACTTTGTATTATTTTTGTTCTTAATTGACATTCTGAAAATGAGATGGCATGAGATGTTCAGAAAAAAAAATACTGCTCTTTGATACTGTTTGTACTGGTAGGATATAATTAGTTGCATAAGTTTCCTGATTTAACATGTTGGATTTATTTCAGGAATAATAAAGTTTCTGTTTCTTACTGGCTTCTTTGTAATATATTCCATGCAGAAGTCTTTAACGTTTGTTGTGGGGATGTCCTTCACTTTACAAAGCTACCAGATTTTGCTCTGGAAGCTTCTCAATTCCAAATCACACATCTGGATGTGTGCACAAGGGCAGTAGCACTTTGCATGGCCTGTAGTGATAGGTTTTCACAGGCATCCCCCGTTGGCCACTGCAGAAGATAAGATACAGTGTTGGTCGGATTGCAAGAGCCTGTGTGGAATTATTCTTGCTTTTGTGATATCGGTGGAAAAAAACCTGAAAAATTATTTCTGGAAAAAATGTAATGATACCATCAAAGATTTAACTAGCTATTTTAGCCTTCCAGATCTGCCAGAAAGGATATAGCTCAGTAATGATCAGGATGGCTATTGAACAGCAGGTCTTTGCTTGTGAGCTAACAGAGCTGCATCACATCATGCCCTTGGTACAATAACAGAGGTTCCATATTCTGATTAGAAAACCAATCATGTGCAACAGCCAAAGGACTTGCTTTTTCTCATACTATTGAAAGCAGGAGAAATTATTTTATCTCTTTTTTCCATCTTGTGGCTTCTAATGAACTAGTTCCAGGTGATCTATGGGTAACTCTACAGCTTTCATCTTTTCAGGTCCCATTTCTGAGTCAGGACCTGCTGCTGTTAGGGTAACAATATGTTTCTATATGTCTGTAAAAATAAATAATAATATGTTATTTACAATTAATAAATAATAGTGTTGACAACATAAATATGTAGCAAATCAAATCTTATTAGGTACTGAGGACATAAAAATTTAAAACTCTTTAACTGTAGCACACAAACTTTAGTAGGCATTTTCTTTCAGGGACAGTGAATAAAAGTGGATGTTTAGATGCCCTTCAGTATAAATCTGGGGTGATTTACTGCATTTGAAGCAGTCTGATTCTATACATGTGTATATTTCTCAGCTACACATTGTTTTGAAGGAATCTTAGGAAATTACCCAGTCCAGCTGGGAGAAACACTCTTCCCAGTCATGTGAGATGGCTTTGTCTAGATAGCTCTTAAACTTCACTGGATGAAGGTCCCACCACCCTGATGAATAGCCTGCAGGTCTGCAACACCTGCCTGTCGAAAAAAGAGGGGGTTTGATATGGGGAGGAAAGAATGGAAGAACCACCCTGAACCTCCCAGGTGGCAGTTTATGGTCATTGTCCCTTTTCATATGTTCTGTCACTGCTGAGAAAGATTCTGGCTTCTTTATCATTGTGATTTACCTTCAAGTAGATGTAGGCTGCTACTGGGTCACCTGTTAGATCACCCTTCTGTCAGACCAAACATGCTTATCTTCATCAGCTGCTCCAAGACTCCTGGCTCAAGGAGTCCTGAGTATCTTGGTTGCTCTCCAGCATTTCCTCTGTCTTGTTCACATCCCTGTTCAGCTGGGAAGGATCACAGCTGACTGCCCTAGTGTGAGGCCGTGCTGAGGAGGAAATTTTTCAGCCTGCCAGTCCCAGTATTCCAATATAGTTGCTTTCTGCTTTCCTTATTTCTGATGAAAGTGTGCTGCTGGCTTGCTCAACCTGCTGTGTCCACAGAAGTGCCCTTCCTGCTGGGCCTGCCACCCAGAACCCCAACAGCGGGTTCCCAGCCTGAATGGATACATGGGAGTATTCTGCACCAGGTGCAGGTATCTACTTTTCTTTTAGCTGCATTCACAGATGTTTGTGAATGTCATGTCCAGTATTTTCTTGTTCTATCTCTGTCATTGTGTACTGACCAGAGAAGTGGAGATGTAACAATCTTTAAACCCACTTGTCCTCTTGCTTTGTGATTGGCAAAGAAGATTAAATGCTCAGCCATGCTTCATTCCTTCTCTTTCCTTGTGCTGTTCACACAGACAGCTGTTGGACAGCAGACCTTGCCTGGAACCCTGTCATGGACACTAAATAACACCTAGCCTCTATTTTTCACTTGTTTTTTGTTGGTTTCTTTTTGAGTTGGTTCTTTTTGAGGGAGCAGGGGGTTTGTTTATTTTTTGTTTGTTTTTGTGGAACCTTTTGTGGTTTTGGTTTGTTTTTTTTTTGTTGGAGAGTTATTGTCCACCTCAGGATTTTCTGTAGATAAGTATTAGGAATGCTTACCTTTGTAAAATACCATTTCACATTTATTTTTTGAGGCTTGATCTACTAAATTTTCTCATTTGTACTGGCTTTACTTTCTGATTCAAGAGTAGTGACCTAAACCACTACACCAGGGGAAGCAAATCATTTTCCATTAAAATAAAAATTGATCCATGGCTTTCTATAAAGAGGACTGCAAAAGGCTTTCTTTGAGAAAGAGTCACCAAGCCCTGGGTTGGGGAGGGTTCATGCATGTGGACTTTCTTCTATTTGTTGTAAGGTTTATTTCTTAAATGAGATTAGGAATTGTGTTTAGGAAGGTTAGTATTTAAATTTCAAATAAATGTACAACCTTTGCAAGCAGAATCTTCTTTATCCTAAAGCAAGACATGAGTTAAGAAATTTCTTCATAATTATCTTTTTGCTGTAATTTTTTCTCCTTCCACAAAACCCGTGCAATGAACATTATACGTGGGGATGAGACTCTTAGCTCAATTTTTCTTGGTGTACCAGTCCTTGGTGAAGCTTGTTTTTTTTACTGAGTGTCATGTATGATGTGTGAACTCTTGGGAAACTTTCTGTGGTCTCATATGATGAAGGAACCTGCCCAAAATTACAGATTTATCCTGAGAGTTGGTCTATGAATTTATAGTATGGCATTGTTCTCAAAGGAGAGGTAGTTTTAGTGAATTAAAGAACGGATTTATAAAGATTTTAATTGCCTGTGAGAGAATATTTGTGTGACAGATTTTCAAAGTAGGCCCTGAGCAATATCTTAATGGTCGAGACACCTTTCTTCACTGGACACTTTTTAAAGTTTCTCTGTTGTTCAACTTTTTCAATCAGAAACAGGTCATGATATCTATTCAGACTTGATGTTCTTTCCATGATCCAAGTCTGACTGTATTTTTAATAGACATTCACCCTGTTTTACTGTTTATTGTAGCTTAATTAAGTTTCCTGAATTGGGTGAAAGTCCAAGTGAACTAATATTTTGCGATAATTTCAAATATTTTTTTAGCATCAAATGGAATACCAATGATTATTCAATTAATAATAGTGATTTCCCTATTCATGAGAATAAGCATAATTAAAATACATAACCATATTCATAAAAATGCAGTTAAATTTTTCATAATTGTTTCAGTGGAAAGGAAAAGCACATGGTTTGTTATTTTATTAATCTTTTTATGGAGAAAATATATAGGAGGAAAACCTTTTATTCCTTGACAACATAAACTGCTGACAGTGCAAATAAATCTCACTGTGGTAGGGTAGTTATTTCTTAGTAATTCAAAGGTAAAACTTATTTGCCAAGTATTTAACATTCTTATATGGTTCATATTTTCATTAACATAAGCAGTGAAAATTAATGAAATTTACAACTGATTTTAATTGAAGCAAAATTGAGTCTTTTGCTCTCAGGTGGAAAAGATGGAGTAAAAAGCATGAATAATACTATCTAACAAAAAAATCTTTAACATGTACGCATAATAGACATAATTTACTATGTTATTCCTAATGAGGCAGATGTTCATTTCACAATAAATGTTGCTTTTTCTCATTAACACTAACACCCAAATTATTTCTCAATCCATTAACACAATACAGCATGCATTCTTTCTTTTTTAAATTAATGCTGGTGCATAAGAGTCACTTGTAAACATGTTTTACATAAAATGTACTGAGTTTGGAGAAACTTGAAATATTTTTTCTCTTTGTTTTCTCTGCAAGATTTTTAAATTTTTTTTGTAAGTTGGTTTTACAGATTTCCTGTAAGAGAGCAGATGTAGATTACTCAAGGGACTGCCATCACAGATCAGTTAAGGTAGAAAATTCTTGAACTGTACAGTTTATCAATTAATTTTAAGGAGTTGCCCTTTCATGTGCAAACCCCCTCTCCCTTTAAAGATATTAATTAAAAGTTCAAAAGCTGTCTTATAGGTCAGCTGCACCTAATCAAGAAATATTTTCAATTTTCTGTTGAGCATTAGATTTATCTTCTGATAGCTATCTGAGTTGCAGTGTAATTGCATTGCAGGAAGCTCAGCAAAACGTTCATCATTTGGGGCACTGAAGTGTAGTCTCAGACAGTGTCTTCTGCTTGAAAGACTATGTGATTATTTCTGAATATATACAGTCTGGTCCACTCTGATTCAGAGGTGGACACAGTCCTCCAGCCAGACATATCTGAAATTTTCTGTTTGGATTTCATCCAAGAAAATCTCCGAACATAAATGTGTGTGTTTTCCTTAACAGAGATGGACATAAGTATGTCTCTAAGCATTTTCTTGAAGAGTGAATAATTTTCAAAGGCATGAAGTACCTGAAGCTTCCTTTCATTATTCTATTGTGCATTCAATGGGTAATTCACTTTTTTCTCCCCACTTGTACAGAAAGAAGTTTAACAAATGAATCATGCTCTTAAACTGATTAGAAATAATGAAGAAAGGAAGTTCAGTACCTGCCCACGTCTTGATTTTAGCATTATATTCCTGTTTGTCTTGGATTCCTTCTTGCTTTGAGACTCCACTGTTTGACAAAGCAAACATATTAATGCCATTTGAGGTTTCTGTAGAGTTTTTATTCTTTTATTGTAATCATACGTGATACCATATGGAAGGAACAGGCTGGTGCCAAGAGTCAAATATGACCAAGCCAAGAGAATAAAAACTTTATGCCTTGAGAAAAAAAATGCTACTGAACACATTCAGATACCTCCTATTTCACTAGTATCATGGATTAGTACACTTGCACACGCTCTTGAGGTCATTCAGTCAGAAATAGCATCTAATCTAGGGCATTAAATTTAATTGCTTTATGTGGCCTAAGCTCATCCATAACCGTGGTATCTGAGAACTACCCATTAGAAGTAAATGCACAAATCTTTCCCTTCAAAGCTTTTGTGACAGGAGTGCACTTTAAAGTTGCTGCTGGGCCTTTCTGCACATAAGACTCCTGACATTCCTGAGAGGGTCTTTTGTGGGAAAATTGAGATGAAATACTGTTTTGGATGCATTTCTGTAGGTAGTGGGGATGGAGGGCCACTGATCCTTGGCAGGGAGTTTGAAAATGTAGGCCACTCTCTTTGTGAGAAAAGTGTCTGTAAGAGCATCTTTTTAATAGTGAAACTGCCCTGTCACAGGGGAGATGGCAGGTGGTGCTGAAGCTGGCAGTCAAGCTGGCTTGATGAGGCTGGTGTGATATCCACTAGTGCAGTATTGTAGTGATACACTACTGCCAGGCTGGTAAGCAGGTGATGTCCTCTTCCCATCAGGCAGCCCAACACTGGAGAAAAGAAATTGCCATGTTTCCAAAAAAATCACACAGTGAATTCATCACCTTGAAAAACTCTTACATCCGAGAAAATTATGCTGACTGCGGTCAGAAGTCTCTAAATTGATTGGGAGGAAAGAAGTCTCTTTTTCTGTTCACATCTCTCTGCAGCTGATATTTATCTGTCGAGTCAGGTTTATTCACAGGTACCAGAAGAATCACTGCCACAGGAAGGAGCAGAGTCTTGCTCTTTGCAGCTCTGTGCAGAAGGATCTGTACAGATGGCAGGAAATGTAAAGCCGTGTGTGAACGAGCTACTTACAGGTATCTGTGCAACAGGGAGGGAGGGAGGAAGAGCCTATGCTGACAATGGGGGTGGTTTTTCTTAGACCTGTACCTCAGACTCTTCTGAATGTAGTTCTGAGAATTTAGAAGCATCAAATCACAGAATCATTTAGGTGGGGAAAGTGTTTAACATCATAGAGTCCAACTGTAAATCTAACACTGCCAAATCCACCACAAAGCCATGTCCCTGCATTCTGTATCTACCACAGGTCTTTTAAATACCTCTAGGGATGGGGAGTGAATAACTTTCCTTAGTGGCCTGTTCCAGTGCTTGTCATTCCATTCTTTCTGTGAATTTTTTTTTTCCTAATATCGAATCTAAACCTCCCCTGGAACACCTTGAGGCTACCTCCTCTTGTCCTATTACTTGCTACTTGGAAGAGGAGACCAACCCCATCCTCACTTCAACATGCCTTTCTTGTGCCTTTGGCCACATTTCATTTTTTCACTAGAAATGTTAATAAAATGTTGCTGCTTCTAGGAGGTTCCATTACTTCAGGTGCAGCTATGGTTAGGTACAGGAAGTGTGCATGCCCTCAAGTGACTTGTTCAGCTTCTAGCTGATGAATCTCTGCATGTTTTTCTCTTTGATATGTCCCAACCACATCTGCAGACTGAAGATAAAGCAGAATTTAGAATAAAAGACGAAGAGCTTTGCTAATGTCTGGGGGTGTTGTAAATTTTTATATGATTCAATTTGCTCAAGCAGATATTTTTCTTTCCCCTTAAGCTTGGAAAATAGAGATTTCATTTAGTGGTTGGAGATACTGTCTGGAAGGGAGCTATCCTTCCTGAAAGGTCACACTGATTGCTGACTGAACTCATGATTTACCTTTGCAAATAGTTTGTTTGCCAGGTGGGGTATTGGAGCTGAGAGGTTATTGTTGGCTATGGTGAGGAGATGATGGTCCTGAATTACAAACACTCTTTGGAAGGAATTTGACTTTCATCCTGAAAATTCTTTCAGACATACTTTTTAGTGGTGCTATTAATAGATGTAGGTATTTACAGAGTAATTACTAGAAACCATCAAACTGAACATTGATTAAAGCTCTATCTTTACTTCAGAAATGATGGCAAAAACCCATCTGAATTAGAGAGATTTTATAAAGCTTCTTAAGTTGTATTGAGAAATTCTTCTATGGAGAGAGGAAGGTCTAATCTTCAGTGCTCCCACATTATGGATGGGCACTCTGCACGAGATTTTGCTGTTTGGAGATATTAGATGGGGAGTTATGGTGAGAGCATCTGTGGTGTTGCAGAGGCAGAAGAAGTTATCTAGGTGTGAACACAGTCACGGAGGGAAAGGAGAATTTATGACTGTCTACTTGACTGTAACAGCATTTGACTGATACTATATATTACTTTCAGGTTGGAAATGTGTTTGTCTTCTATTAATAATATGTTTTTAATATTTTTCCCCCTTTCACCTGTTTTCTGTAGAGAGAAAGCTGAAGCGATAGTGTGACTCAGTTTACTGGATTTATATGTAAATAAAACATGGTATTGACTTTTACATTTTTCTTCCATTGAGGTCTTCAGCCTGTATGCAGATCTGTGGAAGTATCACAACATGAAAGTTCTGTTCACTGTCTGATTATATTCCTGATTGCTTTTCCTTTGGTAAATATTCATGTAAATCTTGCTGAAGCTGAGCCTCAGCTAGTTTATTCCTATTTGGGCCCACTCTTAGCTGGAGTTCAGGTTGCTTTTTAGCTGCTCTTACAGGTCATTTCATGGGAAGGGCTACACTTGGAGGAAAACCTGGGGAGATGCATCTGAAACACCCTCTGGAATTCAGAAACTCGGTGAGAAATGCACTCCTCAGGGACTTTTTCTTCAGAGAGGGATTCAGTCAGTCTTACTCTTGTCCAGGGAGTTTTCCTTGAAACCATAACTGAGTTAATAATATGCATAAAATATAAAAGACATCTAAAAGTATATTAATATTAGATCAAATGTTGTTATTGCTGCTGTTCATGAATGGGAAATCTGGAGCCAAAGTAACTGCTCTAAACTGCGCGCAATACCACACCAGTAAGTCTCAGAAGAAAAGTATTTACTTGGAAAAATCCTTTGTATGATTTTGCTCTTCATATGCCCATATCTGTAAATTATCTCACCACAATAAAAGGTCATGGCATTTTTTTGGCTTGCCTTTATCACCAGCTTTAGGAGTTAAATAATATAATGGATAATGACTGAAAACTTGGATATATTACAATAAAATGGTGACATTTCAGATATGCTCTCCACCTGGAAGATAAAATTTACTACTAGAGTGCTCATTTATTTAAGAAATATGATTTTACAAAGTTTTGACTGTATTTTTCAGGCTTATTAATCCATGACAAAATTGTATTCTTCTCTGTCTTAAGTATAAAGTCTCTATGAAGTAAGATATAAATGAAAATAATCCTGGCAGAAAATGTGAAGAGTTGTAAAGCAATTTGCAGAAAAGTCAGTGAAGAGATCTGAAGAGTATTTTGGTTTTGGAAATGGGATCAGTATATTAGAGAGGCCTATTCATCTCTCAATGTATATTTAGCATCCTGCAGTGAAGCACTGACTGCCTCCATCACAGTCCAGCGTGTATCAGAGTCGTGTCTTGCAGGGTTCTGCTGTAGTCAGTGTTTTGAGATGGCTCAGTAATAAAGTTCTGTCTTTTGGCCTTGTCTTTAAACGTGAGGCATACTGTAATGGATATGTGGCCTTGGCAGGTTATCCTGTTCCAAGTATGGATCTGTGGGTTAATTTCAAACTGAGGGCTGCCTTCCCTACCTCTAGAGGGTGTGCAGGTGGTGGCAACAAATCACTACACATACAGTTCATACTGTTTTCTGGCAGGAGAATAGAATTGTTGTCTTGCAGTTTAGCCCTGGGAATTGCTGGTTACATGTTCTAAAAAAATCATTAGTATGTTAATTAGAACATTAGAACTAGAAGGATTCTAATTCTAATCTAAGAGGAATAGAAACAGTAATTAATGAAGAACACTGGAAAATTGTTAGGACACCTTGTGAAAATGATGGCACATAGAGGCACAGTTCTGGAGGATGTCATTTACCAATCTGCAAATTTCTTTCATGTAACAAATGCAGACTATACGAGTTCATGATTAAATAATCCAAGAATTTAAATAATCCTGCATTTTTCTAAATCACTGCAGACAACAGTTGTCACTGTCTTTTATGCAGGGTGATAACCCAGACATCATTGTTGAGGTGGACCTTTATAATTCCTAACTCGATCTTTGTCGAGCTAATATCTCTAAAGTATGACCTATTCGTCACCACAGTTCAAATTATTGTGCAAACTCTTAATATTTCGGTTCTTGCAAGCTCCTTCTGTCTGGACTCAGCAGTATGCTCTGTGTGCTCATCCTTGTGGCTGTACAACCCTTGCTCCTCTTACTGCTCCCTCCTTGCCTTGGGAGAGAGTTAATATCTTCAATTTCAATGGCTGTGGTATCTGGCTAGTTAATTTCTACAATTACATTTATAAGTGAGTAACAAAACCAGAAAGTCAGCTTTGCGTGATTCATGAGGTGGAAGGAAACAACAAATGGAACTGTTCCTTTTTGCTGGGTCTGACACCCTCAGCAGCATGTGATAGAAGTGCTTTTCATATACCAATAAACTACCAGACAGTAGTGACAGTAGACTAACATGAGTGCACTTCTAACTTACTGCAGCTAAACCCAGCTTCAGTAAAACTGTAACTAAACCTATGATGTGTTTTTTTCCTGTTAATTTTTGAAAGTGACAATTACTTTGTCAGATGCTGAACTGTTGTTGCATGAGCTAGTAATTTCAGTGTTTACCAATTTTATGAAAATTAATTATCACATGGTTTATGAAAGTCTCCTTCCTGTATTATTTGTCTTTCTCCGAAGGTACTGAGTTAGAGAAATGGATGACTGGTGGAAGAACAAGCAGAATGGCAGCACAGCTTCTCAGCACGTGGCAGGGAAACTAGGATGCAGATGAATTAATAGTGCTAAAGATACACCTAGTTTTACAATTTCCCCTGAGGTTGGGAGCTAAAAAACTGCTGAGTTTAGTTGCTGGTAGAGACGGCTAATAATATGGGGAAAACAGTCAATGGGATACCATGGAAGAACATACTGAAATCATTCTCATGGGTTCTTATAAACAAGTTGCTGTCAAAATCCTAGGGCTTGACAGTCTTTGAGAAGGGTACACATGAATTGGAGCAGTTAGTTCATTTTCAGGTATGTTTTTAGGCAGCTGCTTCTCCCAACTCACTTCTACATATGTATACTTCTGCAGTCTTTATGTATGGAATGAGGATGGACTTAATGCTCTTGAGATAGTTTAATTAATTTCAAGTGATATTGCTGTATACCATCACTGTGTCTTCTGGGACATTCTACAAAACCTCTAAAACTGTGTACAAATTATGTGCAAATTCTTCAAAAACAGGAGTGGGAAAGAATATTTTTGTTTGTGACCTTGGATGAAACAGCAATCCAGATCTTTGCAACTAAGTGTCTTAAATATTTTTCCCCTCTTACAAACTCTGGATGACAGGTGTTAAAAATTGATATATATCAGGGTAAGTAGGTGTCTAGGTAGGCTGAGTCCACTGTGCTTGCTCTTTCAGTTCTTCATTAAATCATTTAATACATGTCTATTAAAACAAACCTTTGTCTTCTCCAAAGACATGGGAAATAAGACTGCCAGCTCTTGTATCCTGAGGGGAAAAAAGAACCAAAATCACAAAAAACCCAACCAACCAACCAACCAAAAAAACCCACCAAAAAAACCCACAAAACAACAACAACAACAACAACAACAACAAAACATCAAAAAAAATCCCAGCAAAACTGACTAGATTTTTTTTTTTCATAAGGAGAATCATAAGCTTTTGACTCCCAAGAGTTTCTAAATTTTTTTTCCAATGGAAAGGCGAAAAAAAGATTATTTTTCTTCTTTGAGTATATAGGTGTTTTCTAATATACCACTCATAATTAAGACATAAGACTTCAATTTGAGTGGCTTTTTAACTACTCTGCTAGTCAATTTTTTTTTCTTTTGCTTGTGCCCAGTTGATTTCCTAAGGAGCTATGATATTTTCTTACCTCTGTGCTCTCTGATTAACTCAAGTTTTCCCTCAGAGGACGAGGGAACTGGAACCTAAAGTGGTCACCCTTGTAACAGGATCCCGTGGACGTTGCTGACGGTGAAAAGAGCACAGCTTTTAGCACCATGTTTTATTTCCTTTGGAATTTCAGCACCATCCTGGCATTTACCTAGCACTCCTTTGGCTTTCAGAAAACTCTTTGATGCATTCAAGCATGTAGTTATTTATAAATATATATATGTATATATAAAAGCGCTGACGTACAGTGCTGTCTCCATTAATGAAAGCAGAGAGCATGATTTATATTTTGTTGAGTCAAACACTAGTACTTTTGGATAAAGAAGTCTTTAGCAGGTACAAACAGCAGGCCAAATCCTAAAGCTGTTTACTAGCCGTTAATTCCAGGCTCAATCCAGAAGCTCTTACTCAAGCAAAATGCCTGTAGAGTAATAGGATGCTTTATCTTCTTATTCTTGAATTTTTAAGAGTGCTGTGTAATTTTTTTTTTAAATTGTGTGGATTTGGATCAACCCCACGTCATCTCATCTTGTGCAGCCTCAGGAGTGGCTGCTTGTGCAATGGTGTATTATAGAGTAAATCACCTGCAGCTGCAATCTATCACAGTATGCTGCAGACACTGCTTTTACATTTTTGCTTTAATCATTTGCAATGAGTAACAGAGTGGCAAAATACTTTGTCTTGAAAAGTAGCCATTGAAATACTGCTGTAAAAGTCACCATAGAGTTTGGAAAATTATATGGTACAAAAGAACCTGTTTTGCTACATACAGTTTTATTCATTTCTGAAAATGATTGTTCTTTTGCAGGCATGGAGATCTGGATATGTTTCTAATGTAAAATGAATAGGAAATACTTCAGTTGTTCAAATAGCTCTTAAATGTATTTTAGTTTGATAGTTGATTGTATATTATGTTTGCAGCCTTTGTACAAAGCAGTGTTTAATAGCAGAGTTTGCTCCATAATGAACATAGATGAAGACTGTTCTTTATACTATCAATCTAAAAACCCACATGTATAATGCTATTGATGTTCAGTTGTCCCATTGCTTGGAATTTATTGCCACATTGCTTGGCACACAGCTGTCAAATAAGAGAACTCCTTACAACTACAACTTAAGACTTGTCACTTCCCATTTAGAAAATGACCTTACAAGTTAGCCAAATGACTGGACTGCTATGGAACAGCAGCTGTTAGTGGAAAGTTCTCAAAATTGGCATGGATCATTTACTGGTCTCTCCTTTAGTTGCTGGTATCGCTGCCTGTGTATGCAGTTATCAGTGTCTGTAATTGCTTTAGAGTTCTCAGACAATTCTCTAATGGTTAGGATTGATTTTTAGCTTTTAAATTGAAAATATCTGAGGATTGATCTAGTGGTTCGTATTGTGTATTTTCTAGTGACTTTATGTAAATTGCTAATTATTAATAACACCCTTGAGGCATGAAAATAAATTCTGTAACATTCTCATGATGAGATATATTTTCTTTTGAAATCTCTGGGACCATATTTGGCCCAGTTGATTTACATAACTTGCCTGCATAGTATTGTGAAAGAGTAAAATAAAGAGTAAAATAAAACAGCTCAGCTGCACATTTCAAGATGTTTCTGATGGAACAGTCCCAGACAAGCATGAGGTTTTTGTAATCATCTCTTTGGTCCCACCTGCCCTGGACCACTGCAAAATACAGTGCCTGATCTCATAATTTTACCTTAAGGTAAAATGACAAATTCTCAACATGAGCTGCTACTTAAGTCTGGTTTTGTACCAGTTCTATAATTAGATCTGTCTTGAAGATTGTCTACAGAGAGGTATGATCATCAAATGAAAAACCCTGCAATTTATAAAGGTTTAAAAAGGTGAGAGTTAACAGCTGATAATTAAAGGTATCATTGCTTTAGTGCACTTACCCTCATTTGATGTTCAGTCCTGATCTGTAACATTCAGTGCTGTTGTGTTGTCAGTGTTGGTCGTGTGACTCAAGCTGTGTAAAGCCACAGTTGTGAAGATACTCTCAATGGTACTGGGTACAAATATACTTAGAACCTATTTCCTGTTGTGGAGTTCTTCCTTGCAGTGTGCTGTATGCTAATACATTACAACTTGCAACTTGCAGTGTTTTATTGCTTAATTTAAGCATAGTTTGCATTTCTTATGGTTTGATTGGTTGGCAAGGCATGCAGAAATTCTGAGTCAGATGCACCTATTTCTGGATGTCCAATATAATTAGGTGCAGCCCTGAAGCAACATGTTTTGTGCAACTTTCCAGGCACACAAAATGCAGAAATACAAGGGAGGATTTAAAAGTTGTTTGGAAAAAAAAAAAAATTAGTGCCATTTAACTTTGACTTATGATTGTATTTGTTCTGATAAGCTTCATAATTATAAGATTATGCTGCTTTTTTTTCTTCCTGTTTTCTTTTTGTATTCTTTCTTTCTTTTTTCTTTTTTTTTTTTTTTGTTTTAGTAATTGTAACTTTGACACATATGAAATATGCCAGATGGAAATTCCTGGTAACGTCAGTGTCCTGTATAACTTTGGAGCAGTTACGTAGAACCAGTGTGGTCATTAAATTCCACAAATTGCTGCTTTCTGTAACCTTGTCCTGAGGCATTGCTGTTGAAAGTGAGTTTTGTTTCTGTAGCTTAGGTAGTCTGGTTTGCATGACCAGCCTGCTAAAAAGTGTGTTGATTGCTGCAGTTGGGTGCATGGTGCTGACTGAAACCGGCAGCTTCTTCTAGGCATTATTCACCGCAGCTAATTTTTGACTCCAAAAAATTGGGTTTGAATTTGTCACTAGGAGAGAAAGCAGTTTGACTGTAATAGTGTTACTAAAATGGAAAAGTATCCAAAAAAAAACGTTTCTGTACTTTTGAAGACTAAAGTTCTATTGAACAGATAATTTTTAACTGCATCAAAAACAATTAAGTGCTTAATTGCTTGTGTGTAAATAACAGAGCAAAATCCATATGGGTAGTAATTTAGGGAGAAATTAAGTGCCACAGAGTATAGTATTGGTTTTCCTGAAATACAAGAAATCTATCAATTCCCAGAGCACAGACTCACATTCATCCATTTATTGAAAATATTTCCTCTTAAGAGAGGTGTGCAGAATTTATAGGTCTAAGGGAAAAAAAAGTGCATTTGTTATGCACTTTTTAAATGCATAGTAAATTAATAATATTTTATTATTATTTTTTGTATTTTTTTATTATTTTATTATTATAAGCCTTAATAAATTAAGATTTAAAAGATAAAAAGAGTTAGTCTTCTTTAGATTTGTTTTTTGAGGTCTGCCCCAGTTTTCTTGGCTTCATTTTGAGAGGTGTTGTCCCACATCTGCTACCCTTGGCTGAGTGCAGGCGTGGTTTTCTCTGGGTGGCACCAGTAAATGTCTGTTAGGGTGTGGCTGTGTGTGAATCCAGGCTTGCTTTTTTCATGCTCATAATCTTCTGGCCTGCTGATATTACAGTAATCACTTCAAATCCAGGTAGGCAGTCTAGTCTGTAGTGATGTGAATGCATAGGTTTGGGTCACTATGTTTTCACAGTTATGGTTAGTCAGGCCTTTTACCTGTTGTTCATCTTCATTTCTGTATTTTTATTTTTTTTTAATAGAGGGTCTTTTGAGTCTTGTTTATTTCCCTTGCTAAAAATCCTTGGCATGTGATTTCTTTCTTTTGTAAAGCCTTACATTAAAAGTAAAAAACTCCATTTAATATGTGCATATTGCAAAATTGTGTTAAATACTTGATTAGATTATTCACTTTCTTTTATTTAAAATACATTTTATAATCCAATTAGGTAGATAATAACAATAAAAGAATTCTCTAAAATTCCAGTAAATAACATAGATGACATCTTAAATTTTCAGTAGATGAAAAATGAAGTGACATTGGAGACTCAGAAAAATAAAGCCAAAACTGAAATTTGGGGAAATTTCTGGGGCATTTTTTCATTTATTTTTAAAAATTTGGGAGATAATTTTTATAAAAATATCATTCTAAACCCCATACACTGTAATTTTTAAAAATTAGTATTGATGTGAATGAACATTTATCCCTTGCTCTGTAGCTTTCAAAACTTTGACATTTCTCCCATGCTCTAAGCTTTCCCTTCCTTTCTGGGATGTTTTCCTTCTGACCCAGCAGCCGTACACTGGATAGGTGCACCAGTGCAATGTGAGCATGTTTAGCTGTTATTTAATGTATATGCTGGGCTATTCCTCATGCTAAATGCATACAGAGGCATCATCAAGTGAATGAGTTCCAATAAATTGCAGACCCACCTTTAGGTGGACTGTAGAGCTTTTGTACATAAGTATATGTGTATCTGTGTATAAACATCTTGTTGAAGTAGCAGCTCCTGATCTTGAGATGAAATGATGGGGGCTTTCCTGTTTCCACATCACTTTGCACCAGAAGTGACTGGCTGCACCTATTCTGTCTTGTACTTGGCATCTTGTACTCTTCTGAGCATCAGGTGATAGGCACATATTCCTGGGGGCTTTTGTCCAAACTATCCAAAAGAATGAGAAAACTGTGTTGCAGCCCATCAGAACGGTGGTTTTTTTATAGCACTAAGTTTAAATCACATGTTTTATAACCTACTGTCAAGTAGCAAGCAAACCAGTTCTATTCAGGCCACTTCATCTGGTGTCATTTTCCCCAAAAATGTGGGGTTGTGGTAGCAAACTGTTCCTGAAGACAAGGAGCAAACCAGAGCTGGAGGCTTGAACAGCTGAAGTGTCCAGGAGTGTGGCACCCAAGACCTCTCCCTTGGCCACCTTGCTGCATAGGTATACCCAAAACTCCACAGACCATGGTGTAGAAGGGGTGATTGGCAGTCAGAGCTGGTAGAGAATATTCTTTGTCTTGTGAAAATGTGACATTTAAAAAATTCCATCCCAAATTTCAGAAAAGACTTAGTGTTCTCTCTTTTCTAAATCAAATGTAAAAATATCTCTTAGACAAATACCGTGCTGCTTTTTTTTTTTTCAAATATACTTAGTTTAACTTCACTAAGAAGATGTTCTCACCTGAAATCAAAGGCTTTTCAGACTTCTCAGTATTCCTATGAAGCAGAAATAAAATCAGTCATTTCTTTTGATGAAAGTTTGGATACTTGTGGTTTTTTCGGGAGAAATATTTGCTAAAAATTCCCAACCAGGCATTCTCTCTCTTCCCCCCTTTTCTCTGCAGATGACCAAAATGTGGAAAAGAGATGAGGCTCCTACTAGAGATTTCATGTCGCATTTTTCATGAGGAACTCACAGAGGGGAGGCTGATGCTCTTGAGATGAGCTTCTTTCCTCTACTTGGTGCTCTAAGCAGCACAATTCATTATTACAAGTACAAAACAGAGTTGGGAAGCTGAAGGAAAGAGTGGAGAGACAGGGTGTAAGTACTGCTGAATACTGGTTAAATGTATTAGAGGCTGTAAACAGAGTTTGGCAAGCTGATCTCCAGCTTTAACTTTTAAATCACACACTTCTACCCTTCTAGAACAAAGACAAATTATTGTGAAAAAATTGGTGCCTCTTTCTGGGCTGGCTTCTGAAACTTGGTAAGCAAGGGTGCCCTGCCTTAAAACTGTTAGAGGTTGTATGTGTAAATGTGTTTTTCACTCTTTCTTTCTCAGACTCTCTGTCTTTGGTAATACTTTCAGTTTGAATCTTGGTGTTTTCCAGGGCTTCTGCTATAGGGGAACTGAGGACCATGGAGCAGTGCCCTGTTTCAGAGCTAGTAACCACAGCCTGCAGGCTGCAGCACAAAACTGGGCTTGCACAGCACACACACTGAAGAGACTCACTTCAGCCTGTGCTGTTGTTAAGGGCCCAGGTCTTATCCCTCAGGACTGCAAACATGGCTCTGTACTGTGGAATGATTAAAAAACTTTACTGAATCAGCTGCAGTGTCATTGTGCTAGCTGCTCCAGGCTTCTCCCTTTGTCCCACTAGAGATGCAGGCATTTCAGAAGAATCCAGCTAAAAGGAGATGTTTGTCCTTGGTGTAGAATCACAGCTTCTTGGAATAGTTGGAATTGGAAGGAGCCTTTAAAGATCATCTAATCCAGTGCCCCTGCAATAAGCAGGGACATCTTCACCTAGATCAGGTTCTCAGAGATCCTGGCCTTGAATGTTCCCAGGGATGGGACATCTAGCACCTCTTTGGGCAAACCTTATATTTTTTTCTTCCTTTTACCTGAAGTCTTGTATATGTAAGTAATATTTTTGGTGTGTATTTTATCCCCCAGCACACAGTAAAGAAAGGTGACTGCCTTCATATGTATTTCTCCATCTTTATTTAAGATTTTTCTACCTTGATAGTTTTTTTTTCAAAGACCTCTAATCCAAGTGAGCATTTCAGGTATCAAATGCAGCATTTGTGGATTTTATATGAAGGGACAAAATGTTTATATGAAGGTACAAACATTTTGGATTAATAAATAATGTGTGTACTATTATTTTTGTATTAGTATTATACCATACTAATACTAATACAATCACTTTTTTGTTAGTATTTTGTGTTAGTATAAAAAACAATTTTGTGTTTTTACTTCTATCTGTGCCTGAAATACTTTTAAGATAAAGAAATCCTTCTACTATGCCACTAATCAGAGGATAATTCAATGCAAAGTTTCTGCAAGTTAGAAATATTCTTCAGGTTGTTTAACATTTCACAACTCCTGGTTGAGAGAATGCAAATGAAGCAAGCCAGTAAGTGAATACAAATTGATGTTACACACTGGTGTTTCTTCTAAATTCGGCTTGAGGCATAAAATAAGAGCTTGAGAAGCCAGTACAACAACCACTAGCTTTTATGATTCATTTACAGTAGTCACAGTGTTAAGCACAAATGAGCTTGTTGAAGCTATGCTCTTGATAGAAAAAAAAAATATTCGTAGAGAAAATATGCTCTTAAATGTGACGATGTTTTCCTGTCAGGTGCTGCTGTTACAGTATCTAGGATTTCTCAGATCAGGAAGATAACCTAAAAACTCTAGCGTTTTTTTAATGTTATGCTATGAAATACCAATCAAGTGCCATTCAGCATTGAGTTCTGGGAAATCTGTGTGTGTGTGTTTGGCTGTTTCTGTTTTTCCTAACCTTACTTCTCTCAGTTCATAGTTGTTTCTGTAGGGAAACCACGAGGAAGTGCAGCAGGAACCTGTTGATCATCCTGCAGCTCTGTTTGCTAGGAACACAGATGGGTGATGACTCTGTACCACTTTGCTTCACACTCCTGCCCACCAATCTGTCCTGCTGTCTGTCTGCCTCCTCAGGTCTTTCAGGTGCTTTCAGTTTGCCATTTGCCATCTGTGTTTCCTTAGTGGACCTCTCTGGAGGCAAGCTGAAGGGAACCTCACTAAGCAGAAACATCCATGAATTCTGTAGCTGGAGCTTAGGACATCCTACCATATTCCCATGGACTTTTTAAAAAATACATAATTCAGAAAATATTCTGCAGTTAATATTTCTCCTGATTAAATTAAGAATTTAAAAATATGTGTTTGGTTGTTGTTTTTTTTTATTTCTCTGGGAATTTTTGTGCCCACTCCAGGTCTTAAATATCTTGTAGTTTAAATAAGCATCTAAATAGTATTTTTTTTAATTAAAAATATGTAACCTGTTGGAAACCAATTGACTCAGACCATTTCCATAGTTTCTATGTTTGGTCTGTGAAGAATGTTTGCTGTGGAGTTGCTGGGATCTCCTTGATAACCTACTACCCAAAATTTTAGAGTAAGAAAAACAGGTAGGTGATACCCTGCAATATGACTATTCCTTTTTTCCTCCTGGAACTTCCTGATGATCCAAACTCTCTACTCTGATGTTGGGGAATTGGGGAACAATGACAGTTCAAGGTCTCACATTTTTTAAAGATGAGGTTAGAAGCTAGTGCTGGGTATCACCATTTATGGCTCTGGGATAGCACGTGCACTGCACTGGTTACTTCATGTAACAAGCAAGGCACAAATAATACCTTGAAATATAGTGTAAGAGAATTGTTAAGGCCACTGAAGCTCCTGGAAGTGCCAGGCAAATGCAGAGCAAACCCTCTTGCTGGGCTTGTCTGGACACAGGCATGGTGGGGAGCCTGCTCTTTGGCAAACAGCTATTTCTGCTGTGACCTCTATGTTAAATGAAAAGGAGTTATTTCCTCACATTTTGCAAAGGTATTTGGCAGCCACAACCTTACTTCATGTTTGTTGACTGGTTCCAAGACAATATTGCCTGCTCTTTTCTCCAAGTCTGATTCTTTGCATATAAAATTTGCAGTTAAAAAATGCAAAAGATGCTGGATGAGTGGAAAACTGCAGAGCCACAGAGGATGCTGAGATGGAGGGGACCCACAAGAATCATCAAACTCCTGGCCCTGTACAGGACACCCCCAAGAGTCACACCCTGTGCTTGAGAGCATTATCCAAATGCTTCTTGAACTCTGTCAGGCTGGTGCTGTGATGCATTTCCCTTGGGATCCTGTTCCTTGCCCAGCCACCTTCTGGGTGAAAACACTTTTCCTAATATCCAACCTAAACCTCTCCTGACACAACTTCAGGCCATTCCCTGAGTCCTGTCACTGTCACCAGAGAGAAGAGCTCAGTGCCTGCCCCTCCTCTTCCCCTCACGAGGAAGCTGTAACTGCAGTGAGGTCTCCCCTCAGCCTCCTCCAGGCTGAACAGACCTGGTGCCCTCAGCTGCTCCTCATGCAGCTTCCTATCTGTGTGATTTTAATGAACAGGTAGCCCCTTAAGCAGCAAAATGAGTAAAACACAGCATTATGTCTGTTTTCTGTTTTGATGCCTTAAGATGATCAGTGCTAGGTCTGATGTTTTTTCTTCTGCTGTGGCCTCATATTGCAGGCTCCTCTTCCTGTGCAGCAGGGGCTGTGTCACATGTGGCACCTTTCTTTGGCACAAAATTTGCATGTAATTTCTTTCCTCTGCCAGGTCATTTATTTTCATTAAATATGTAAGAAGGCAAAATTTTTAGTCAATTCTCCTCTCTCTCGAGTCAAATTAGAATCAGCTACTGAGCTGAAAAGCCAAATTGCTTTGGGGGGAATCTGGAGTGGATGAGTGGGCACACAAACCACCTGACTGCAGAAGTTTTGTTTCCAGAAGAATCTCACTCCATTCTGACTGCTGTCTCATCGGTTACTGAAGAGGAATAAACTAACCATATTCCCAGAAGCAAACAGTATCAGTTTGGGACTATATGGTATGGTTGTTTTAGAATACACTGAGAGCTGGTCCAGGGATAAACTGATTTAAATGAATGGGATTGGTAACACTGATTTTATTGTGCCGTAAGCGTGCATTGTGCTCCTCCAAAAGAGTAGTCCTCTCTCTCAAAAGTTAACCTAAACAAAATGCAAATCACAGCATATTAAAGTTGGTTTGACACTTAGATTTCACCCAGTGTTTTGCAGCCATGAACAAGGACAGCCTTTCCTTTGAATGAGGGTTCTCCCAGGAAGGTAAATATTAAATACCCACACACCTTTTATTTAATCCTTAGGGACTAAAAAGATGATTATATGAAGATCAAAATCACAACCCGTTTCTTTTACTAGGCCAGAGAGATGTTGATGTTAAGCAATTAGTGCATTCTAAATAGTAGCCAGCATTTGGAACTGTTACTGAAGGAAATCTCTCTAAATGAGCTGGGTGGCCCCTGGATATTCAGCCAAGGACCGAATAAACAGAGAGGGGGTGCCAAGGAAGCAGAGTGCAGGACACCACTTGGATAAGGCCAGGTGGATGGGGTGGATGGAGGAGCCATACAGGAAAGGGACTTGGCACCTTCAGAAGCATCCAGAAATGCTCTAACTCCTTAGGGAGTCGATACAACCATGCTCCAAGTGCATTAAATTAGATTTAAAAAAATACTTGAGTCTGTGTGGAAAAAAACCCTCACTAATTATATATACACACACATATATATATATATATATATATATATATAAAATATAAGAACACTTCCAAGTTTTTCTTTTTGCACCTTTGTCTTTCCAGCAAAAAGATAGTATCTTATTTTGTTGCCTTGAAAAGTTAGGCTTTTTTAGTCTTAAATAGAGACTTGGGTAACTGTCCTGTAGAAAAACAGTTTAGTTGGTAATGTTTGAACTCTGCTAAATCAATTTGGTTTGGAGTAAATTATTTCAGTTTTAAATCAGCATGTTTTAATATCAAGAGTTTTAGAATAACTTCACTATCTGCAATACACAGAAAATGCAATATCCTGCGTCAGGAGAATAACATGTAATCATATCTCTCAGTAAAATTTTCTTCAAGGCTGTACATGTTAATTAATATAGTCTCATCAGAATGTTGGAGGCAAAGAAAAATCACATATTGGTGACCAGAGAAGTTCCAGACAAAGTGGCTTTGTTTTTAATTCCGTGGCTTTTACAAGAATGATGGTATTAAAGTCTCTTTAGTTTTTGCTGTTGATTTTTAGGTGTAACCTATAAATACTTTCTCTCTTGCATTTTCTTTTTCTCTCCCAAATTTAACTCCAGTAGATTCAAAACTAAACTCTTTGTTAACTAATGAGAGCTTTATGGAAGTACATATAGAAGTAATGGATGGGATTAAAATTAATGGCATGAAACAAGAGGCACACATCAATAATCCAGAATGACCAAGTGCCTTAGAAATAAAATACTCAAGGTTAGCTTCACAGGCTGGTTGATTAGCAGGAATGGAGAGACTGAGTGTATGTGAGCACAGACTGTGTATATTTATAAATTCAATTCTAAACTTGAGAGGTAATGTAAAAGCAAGACTTGGAAACTGAAAAAGCAGCAAGAGTTTTGCTGCATGCCACCCTGTGCCTTCGAATGCCATTACATCTACATGTGGTGAATGCTGTGGAAATCAGTGACAGGCAAAGGCACTGCCCCTTTCAGGTTCCTTGTCTGAATGTCACCAATGCCAAAAATTTGTATGTGTCAAATGAATTAGATCATACCTGTTTCTAGGTGTGCATCCATTAAAAAGAACCCCACCCAAACCAACAAGATAATCAACATTTCATTTGTCACTATTTAGCAAGATGACTAAATGTTCTAAGCAGATATGTTAAAAAATAAAGTTATATGAAAGCTGAAATGCTGTTTTTTTCCCAAGAAAAGGTCACTGAAAGGCTTGGATGGAAAGGAGACTCTTGGAAAGAGGATGCTTGAACTGGTTTTGGTTGTTTCTTGTGTTTGGAATTTTTTTTCCCCTACTAAAGAAAGAACATAATTGCATGTCTAAAATAAAGAAGAAAAACAAACAACCAAGAACAAATGCCTAGAATTCCTTTTTATTCTGCATATTCTTGTCAATTTTATAATGGAATATTATTTTTACAAGCAAGTTCAAAGCATTTTAAACATAGTAAAGAAAATAAATTGACAGAACATCAATTTTTTAATCAAGATTTTTTTTTCTATGTACTGATGTTCTTTGAGGGACAACGGTTTCTGAAAGACTTAAGTAACTGCCGTGTTTTTTATCAGCAGTAAATGTGCAAGAAGTTAAAGCCAATGTCTCTTTTAAGTTTCTAAGATTTGTAGAGTTGTAAACATTCTAGCAAAATTTCAGATGCCAACAGAATTCTATTAAAAATATTATTATAAGGTTCGCTATAAAAACTTTTTTCCTATTTGTGTTTTTATTGGCTCTCTGTAGGATATGGGTTCATAACCCAGTCATAATCAGTTCCACTCTGAAATTAGAAATGGGAATGAAGCCACTTTTCCACAAGTTAGAGAGTAAGAGCTGTTTTGGTGCCAGCAAAAATACAACTAATAATGGTTCTTCCTAAAGATATGAAGTACAGGAGGCAAGGTGTAACAGTGGTTATCTGGATGAAATTTGATAAATCATTAAAAGGTATATTGTGAATTAATGTAACTCATTTCTATCTACATCTATAAAGTAAAAAAAAAAAAACAAACCTGGAATTTTGCTGATTTGTTTTATAATATTTTAGATCCTGTAAAAACATGCCAATATAATTTATATTGCAGTTAACAATTTTTATGCTTCTATCTCTAGAAATTTTCAGGGATTTTTTTTTTTATAATGTAGACTTCTAAAGCAATTTAAGATGAAAACAAATATGAAGAATCGTGGAGCAGCTGTCAATTATTTTGTAGAATTTATGGGGGTTTTTTCTTCCTGGAATAAAAAACTGGGATTTAAGGAAGTTGGAAAACCAGACAGAGATGAGAATTTGGCTGTCTTAACATGCCAAAATATGATCTTATGGCTAATTTTGTTAGAGTGAGTTTTATTTGCAAGTTCAGTTTCCCTGTTAAGGCAGCATGGACAGAAATGCTCCAGTCTGGTTGTGTTGTAGGGAGGGAAGTGGCGACAAATTTAAGCAAGGTATTTTATTTTAATTGCAATGCATGCTGACAGTGAAAGGCAAAGGGGTAATTAGAGTAGGAATTTCTGACGCTATGTGAAGGACCTTTCTCGCAGGCTTTTGCAAGCTTGTCTCACCAACATGCAAATTATTGAGGAAGGGATTTGATGGTGTTCTCTGTTAGTTCCCTTGGAACCTCTGCAGCAGTAAAACACTTTTGAAGTAATCAAGGGCCAAAGATGAGTTTGTACACCATAAAAGATGAAAGAAGTCATTCCCATTCCTTTAAAGCTGAGGCTCCTGAGTCTCTCAACAGGGTGGAGTGCTGAGGGACCTGAACACAAGTTCTAGTGTGAGGACCAAAAAATTAACTTCCTTAAAGTGAATCTCTCAATTATTACTCATTTGTAGAAGGATAATTGCTGTGGAACTTTGGAGGAGCGATGTCCAGATTTTAATCTACAAGAATAATGACATAGAAGAAAACATTTGCTATCAAGCATGTCAAGGTAAATCAATTGTTAGGATTGTATATGTTTGAACTCAGTTTTTTAATAAATTCTATATGCTGAAATATTTGCAATCCTTATCTTTTTAATATCTGAAATCTGCATACCAGAACCAGTGTTTAGGTAACCTAGTTTATTACATGTTCATCAGTGGGGATTATGGAGATTTTGATTTTAAAACTGTAAATAGAAGAAAATAGACAGCATAATGCTTGCATATAATTGAAATATCTTTGGGGTTTGGGTCTCCATGGATGCAAAAATGGATGCAAAAAGATCCATTCAAAAAAAGCCAGATAGTAATTGCTATATATATCTATATAAAAACATGTAATGTTAGGCCATGTCAAAGAAAAAAATATGCTTTGTGACATGGTATATTTTGCAATAATCAAGGTATGTTCACATTGAATATATGACAGACTTTCAGTTTTATTTTTCTTGGCTATCATGTTCCTTTGGCAAACTTGATCAAAGAATTTGTTTCAGAATAATCAACAGAGCCCCAGAAGTTGAGTGGGACTGTGAGTCTCTATTAGGTAATGGCTAAAACCATTTAAAGGTTTGAACTGAGATTGCAGATTTGGCTTGAAGCTCCAAGCATGCCCAATATGGAAAAAAACAGTATGGAAAAGAAGGTCAGTTTGATTAAAAACATGATGTTTGTTCCAGTTACAGCAGTTGAAGATCAAGTATGAGAGTGGTGGATATCTGAGAGAGCAGACTTGTGCTATTGGTAGATGTGCTGGCTTTAAAGAAACCTAAAAACTGACAACTAGCAAATAGCTGTGCTGAGGCAGTGTTGTGTGGTGTGCATTGGCCTGGTTTTATTTCACTACTTTATCCACAGGAAGTCCTGATCTGTGCTGACTGGTGCAGCACAATGCACCTCACCTTCCTTGCTTACTGGTGGGATCTCTTCCTGCTACTTTTCCTAAGTGGCTGCTTTTCCTGAAGACAGTAAAGTCAACTCACCTCTGTAACATTACAGACATTTTTGAGTGTGGCCTACAATTTTTCATAGTGTAAATCTTTATATATTCTAGGCATGTTTTTGCTTTTGAAGCATTTGGCTTAAGTCTTATACCAAACCCACTGTAACACTTCCATGCTCAGAAAGCACTGTGTTGAATTTTATGTTTTCTCAACATAAGGGAGACCAATGACTATATCCATTTTTTCCAGCATTCATTCATACTTGCTACCTTGTTTTTTAATACTCAACACATTTTTTACTGTAGGTATACCTCAATCCCTTCGCTTCTCCCCCAGTTACTGCTATTTCTGCCTCCCTGGCTTTTCTTTCCCCTTTCTTCTATTAACCAAGGACATCTCTTTCTCCTCCTAATAACTGTCATCTTTTTCTATCCACCCTATTTCCGGGGCACCTTAGCATTGGGAGGCAGTGCTTGTGTGTTTTGCATGTCATTTAGTGCCATCTCTGGCAGTGCTGCTGACTTTTATAAGCTCTACGTAACGCGTGATATGAGAAGATACCTGCTGCATGGGTTTTATGGGTGTCCATTGAATCCCAGGCATCTGCTACAGAAAAAATTGGACATGGTCATTTATCATAGGTAGGCATGGAGGTAGTTATCCTGGAGTCAGAGGACTCCACACATTTATCATCATTTTGATGACTGACAGCAAGTGTTTCCAAGCACTGCAAAAGAGCCTTTGCTGAGGAAAAGCTGGTGTGAGCCCCAGTCTAAAGTCTGGATCAGACAGTTTCTCCTTGCATAGTAGGCTTAGAGCCTTGTGTTAAAATGGGTACCTACACTACGAGTTGCAGCATGATTCACAGTCCCTTTATACTCCTTGGAGAGACAGCAGCATTACTACTGCCTCGATGATGAGCAGACAAAGTGTGCAGAATGCATTGCTGGAGAAGGGTGTAAAGGTCAGGAAAACTCAGACTGTCCCTTGCCAAGAAAACGAGAGATGGTCACTGTCGAGGACCATGGCAGCTGATGGTTCCCCCTCAGCTGGTTTGCTGTGTGGTTGGGCAAGCCCTTCTCTGCAGCTGCTTAGGAGTAGTGATGTTTATCAACAACTGGAAGCAGTGACTGTTGATGTAAGTTGGATGTTAGTGGTACAATGAGTGTGTCTGCCAGTCCTGTACCTCTGGAAGCACATTTTGAACTCTGTCTCAAAATTACAAAACAAGGTCTTTGAAGTACCTCCTGCTAATTTGTTTAGTATCTGCTAAATTTGAGCTTGATACTGTACTCTGAATCATCAAATGGCCCAGATTGGCAATGGATTTGAAAACAGACCTTGTGTTCTGTGTTCCTTGGATATTACTGAAACAATTACTTGGCAGTATAAGAAAACTGTCATTGATTAAATATGACTTGCTATGGTGTTGAAAAATATTTGGAGCCACCGATGTCATCCAGGCAGAGGGTAGTCATTGGCCACAGTGGCCCAGCTGTGCCAGGTATTCCTGTCCTAGGCTTCATCTTTCTGCACCTTGAAACTCTTGGGTTTAGCCTTTAGGTCTTGCATAGCCCACTCGTTACACCTTGTCAGAAAGTTGTCAAGGTGACACGCAATGGCTGCTTTCAGCTCCAGTTTAGTTCTCCTCTCTGAGACAAGGTATTTACTCCCCTTTTGTCCTAGCAGATCCCAACACACAAATCTCAGCAGGAAAAAGGGGTTGAGGCCATGCTAAATAAAAACAGAAATTTCCAGTATTTGCAATGCAGTTAGGAGTAGCATTCAGCAAATTGATGTGTTCTCATCATCTAAGTTAGGTTCAAGTCATTGGCTTTCACCTTATGGAAAAACATGTAGTTCCATACAAAGGCTGTACATAATAAAAGTAAACAACAGTGCACACACATTTCATCTTCTGGGATAATAGCAGGGAATAGCAGGAATAGCAGGAATTTCTATTCTGAAAATAGCAGGGCTGGATTATATGAATCTTAATCATATTGTTTTCCCCATACCAAAAGGTTTTGGGTGCTGGGATGCTAAAAACTATGAAAAAACACATTCAAATTACAGTAGAATTTAAAAACTGACATTAATTAAAAATAGGTGTTACCTATCATATAAATGCTTGTCATAATGAATACAGATTGTAAGGTTAGAAAAATATCTTGTTTTAGAAAATGGCTTTCAATAATAACACACAATGGGCTAAATATACCCAAAGAGAAATATTTTTAGTTGTCCTTTTTTCTATAGCACCAAAGTAATGGTGAGAAAATATTGGTTTCCTCATCTTTATACTTTTTCCATCTTGATTGCATTTACACAAAGGAATTATTATAGCAAGATATCCTTTCAGTGATGAGAAATTATGTTAAACAGTGGAAAAATATTAATTCACATTCTGATCAGGATTCTTGAAATTGTTGATGTAGAAGGTTCCCTGCACTTTTTAAGAAGTTCTTGTAGAGTGTGAAGCAAACCCCATGTTCCTTTGAAAACTAGGATTGCATTATGTATATTTTTATTTTTTTTAAAGAAAAGTGCATTTAGGTGCATTTTAAAACGCTTCTGGTTAATCTAGTTTACCTGTTCACTAACAGCCAATGTCACCAGTGCCACCTGTACCATTTCCTATAGGGAGACTGGCTTTCTAGTCATCTTTGTTCTGGATCACTGTAAACAAGAGCAAATTAATTTCAGTAGGTGCAAGTCACAGCAAAGAGTTTCTGTACCCATAGATAGTCTTCCAAATGTTGCAGGGGTAAATGCTGTTGTGTGGGGTTTTCCTTCATTGTTAGTGACTTTTTAACATGTTTGTTGTCAATCTTAAAAATTAGATCTTCAGCATAATCACTCTGTTGTTTCTTTTCTTTCTCTTGGATTGGAGCTGTACCATTAAGTTGCATACTTCTCTACCTTAACAAGCCATATTGGAAAGATTTTGCCATTAAAGACTGAACCAAGAGCCATATCATAACAAGTTATTTCATGATAATCTGTGAGGGGTACAAAAGTACCACTGCTAGGTGATAATTAGGAGTTTTAAACATCAGTAGATGATGGTTTTGAGTGTGGGTGAAGCTAGACATTTTCAAATTGAGAGGTAGAGCTTTAGAGGTATGTTGCCGCTGGTGCTGAATAGATCACACAGACACAGCTTGAGGTGTGGTGAAGAGACAGTTTATTTCTTCTCCCAGGATTTATAGGTTTCTGACCACGGCCAGGGATTGGATGGTCAGGATAACACTTTCTCACTGCACTGGCCATGAGAGATGTCCATCACAAGACTTGTAACAGAGGGAATGTATACCTATCTCTATGTTTATAGTTACTGTCCTGGGAAAGTCTTAGAAAACTATGTTCGCAAGCTCAGAAGCTGAGTTTTCAGGGCGACAGAGGTGATCTCTGCTCAAAAGCTGTATGCACTTTATAGAATGAATAAAATTAAAAGACTATGCTTACATGTTGTAGTGATAAACTGTTAAGTAACTGTATCATGTCTCTGTATTCTGCTCTGTCAATTTACCTTGCTGTTTAGTGGGGGAGGTTTCCTGTCTGGTATGTTGTACAGCATGGTAACAAAATTGGGATAAATCTCTCGTCTAGGAATGCAGACAGTCTAATTTTCTTTTGTTTCTCATATTTATGTCATTGCTTAAATCTTACTCTGTGTTTGTGGGTGGGGGTGCTCAGGCACATGCGTCAGCTGCTCTTTCTGTATTTTCAGGGTGGATTTGTAGCATTTGTCATAGTGCAGCTTTTGTGAAAGCTTTCTTTAATTGTACCTTAACCCACTCAAAAGTGTGTTCTCTGACTTAGGAAATATTAACTCCTTTTATATGTGAGATCCTTTGAAGGGTTAGGAAAAAGAGGAAAGGATATAAAGTCCTAGTTCATATTACCAGTTTGCCATGCTGCAGGAGTCCTCTTATGAGACTGGTGTATTCTAGTTTAGCAGATAATTTCAGAATTTGAAGGAAAAGTTCTGAAGGACAGAAATGTCTCTGAACTTAGTAAAATATAAGTAATAATTTTACATGCTAAAAAAATTTTAATTGAGGTTTCTTCTGTGTTTTGTGCAAGATTCATTTGTTCAGCTAATAGACTTTTTCATCTAAAAAACAGATCTTTTAAAATAGCATTATACCTGTATTATAGTTCTGATTCTCCTATGCTTTACCTTGTTTCTGCTAAAACAAAATGTACAGTGACTTTTCTCCTGGGTTATTAGAAAAAGAAGGTATTTCATGTTTGAAATCTGAGAACATTTGTTTAGTAAGATATTTCACAACTTTTAAAGGAGCAATGAAATATAGCATTTGCAACTATGAAAATAATATGTAGGGGATAATGTTTTAAAAGGTCTGTCTTGCAGTTCACTTCCACTAAACAGAATTTTCTTGTTTTGTTTCTGCTTACTGACATACATGAATTTGGTTGACACAGTCCTACAGACAGATCTCTTCCTTCAGGCCAGGGGGATTTCATAGTCCTGATAGGTGATGTCTGTACATTTTTACATGGCTTGAATGCACACCATGGCAGCCTCAGAACAGACCTGAATTTCCCCTGTAAGCAGCAGTCCCTGAGTCATCACAGCAGCAATTCAGTCTCGGTGTCAATAGCAAGCTCTCCCCTCAGCTTCAGTAAGACAGATAACTTGCAGTTCATATCCCAAGTACGAAGGGTGCTAGGTCCATCCTAGGACCATTGGCTCCCTCTGCCCTCCCTTGCAGCTTCCAGCACCATATTCCCTCTCCTGTAGTTAAACCCCTTTCTTGCTCCTGCGTCCTGTGGTCCCAGCTTTCACCTGGTGATCCTGGGAACTTGCCAAACTAACTGTTCTTCATGGACACCCATGGGAGAGCTCCTGGAACAACTGAGGACATGGATGGAATGTGCATTTGGTTTCTTTTGGTCTTTTAGGTGAACTCGTTCTTCTTCACTTGTATGTACATCGATTTAGGACCTAATGAAACTCTGCATTTGTTTACTGCTCTTTTCCCTATTTGTTATTTAAAAGTAAGCCAGAACTAAATGCTGAGGAATTTAAGCTCCCAGTCAGCTCTACAGCTGCAGAGTCAGCACTGCCTTTGTTTGCAAGGAAAACTTCCAAGGGCTGCAGAAACAGGACTCACAGCAGTTTCACTGTAGTTCGTCTCCCTAAATGACAGGCAACGAGGGGTAGGTAGCCTGAAAATATGTAGAGACCTCAGGCATTTTGAGGATGACATTTCAAAAAAAGAAAAAAAATTCAAACTTGATACTGAAGACAAGATGTGGGTGGCACTTTTCTTGAATTTTCATTTGGGATTGGTGAGTTGAAGTCAGCAATTTACTGCCTGCAATTTGGAGAGAGATTTAACCACCTGTACTCTCACCTTTTAATTGTTTGCATCTGCAGCATGGGAGGGCCAGTGAGAATTCAGGATGTTGTTTAACACTTTTATTTGCAAAGCAGGTTTCAAAAAAAAGTTTCAAAAATTGCACTCAATACTAATAAAAGGAACTGAAATGCTATTTAAAGTATAGTATAATTATCAGAGTTGGAATATGTTTGATTGTGTAGGAAAAGGAATCATGAATGAAGATTTGTGCTGTTTTTTCAGTTTAGTAATTAAACTACTTCATGGTTTTTTCAATGTGCCATCTGTATTAAATACATCCTTAGAAAAGGCTTTTTAATGTTAATGACTCAAACTTTTAGTTTCCAGTTCAAATTACAAGTTTTTTTCAAATTAGAGGAGAGTATGAGAGTAAGGATGCTTCTGTGAGTCTGACTTTACTGGACTGAGCTTTAATCATTTGCAGCATGTAGCTTTGAGTTTCTCAGCTTACTCAAGTTTGCTTGAAGAACTGTGTTTTCCTTTGTCTTCTTTATGGATAAATATATTTGCTCTGTTTCAAATTTCTAAGATTTTATGGGAATTATTTTTAGGAAGAAGATTAATATTTGATAATTGAGTAAAGGTAAACAGTCTGGAATTCTTAAACGTGAAGTTATATTGAAAATAAAATAAATGCTATAGCTAAAGGAAGCATAAATCTTTGATGTGATGCTCTCAGAGAACATCTACAATTGGAGTACCACTTGGGAAACTGTGCTGAGAAGTGGGAAGTGAAGTGAGAGTTTCGGAAGAGTGGATTGAAAGCTTGGCCTTTCTGTGTGGTGGACAGTAAAAACTTGGGAAAAGCTTAGTGGGCTGAGATTTTTTTTTTTAGAGGGAAAGGCTTCTCATAAATATGATATGGCAAACCTATGAGAAAGATGCTCATATTATATTTTGTGCACTTTCCTTTAGAGTTGTTTATTTCCATTCTCTCATTTTAGAAAAGATATATTGAGTAGGGGGAGAAAAATGTTTCCAGGACTGGTGATGTCTGTGAATTGTGATAATGTGTGAACAGTCCTGAACATTTCACTGTCTGTTTCTATATTCAGAAATGATGAATTCATATGTGTGTTGTTTTACATATGGCTCGGTTATAAGACAGCATAAACTTAAGGACAGTGAATGCTCTTTCTCTTTTCTAATTATAGCTTGAGCCACTGTCATTCCCTGATCTCAGATTTGCCTGATGTTCCTCATCCATGTCTCAATAATGAGTTTTCAGTCGTATTTTTCAGTCGTGGGCCATACTAGCTGAGATTTTTTTTAGCCATGTGTTTCCTTTCACCTGAATTATTTAGAAAAACATAATTTAAAACATTTTGTCATACTTAAAGAAAAACATCTAACCAAACAGAAAGTGAAAGAGGAAACACAGATGATTTAGTTTACATTTAACTACCAGAAATAAAGTAAGGAACTGGGAAAGAAACTGTCAGAGTTGCTTTAGAGTAGATGTTTGCAGTTATAGATGGATCTGGCCTTTGGGAAAGGATCCAAAAAGGATGTGCAAGCGAGGTGTCTCTTCCCTCAGTCCTTCTGTGAGGATTGTCCTGCCCTTTCATAGCCTAGAGGTTGTACAAGATTGCCTTTAGGTATTTTGCTTCTCAGCTGGGACGTAGCTGGGAAATGGTATTCACACCTGGACTTCTCCCTTTAAAATTCATTACTAAAAGTAATTTTATTTTGGTCCATCGTGAGATAACCAGTGATAAAGGGATATATATGTGACCTGTCCACAGATCTTCATGTCTGGGTATGGTAAAGGGGATGCCAATGGCATTTGCACATGTCTGCTTTGGCTCTGTTTCTTATTTAATTAGCAGCGCAGTGATGTTACGAGGTTGGCTTGATTTCTTTCCCTTTCCTGCACTTCCTGTGCCATGACAGCTTTTTCCTTCGTGTTTCTTAGGGTGACACGTTGCATTTCCTTCAAATCTCAAGTCTGTATCAGAATCCAGGCTGATGTGTTTAACTGATTTTGAGCCCCTGCCTTTCCTCCCCTGGGTATGTGTGACGCATGATACTGGCCCTCTAGAAACCAATTAACAAAATTAATTCAATCATTGAGTGACTTAAATAATTTAAAAACAATGAACTTACATTGTGCCTACGTAGTCCCCACCTCAATTAGACTGTGCCCTCATTAAGATAAAGTCACTTTGCTCTTCATTTACAGGAATTAGACTGAGTAAGGGCTTTCCCCCCTAGCAAAAGCTGGATGCTCCCAGGCCTGCGTGGCTGTTTCTGTCCAGTCTGACTGACCCTGCTTCAGCTGACTGACTTCTCTTTGCCACCAGGACAGGGGAGCAGCAATCAGAAGGCTGCTTCTGGCCTGACACCACTGGACCAGAGCTGAGAATTAAACATTTCAGTGCTGGCAGAGAGGGCCTTGCTGCCTATTTTTCTGGGAGAGGGATCTGTGTGGGGAAATAGGGGTTTGGGGCCCAATCCAGAGGCAGATATCAGTAAGTGCTAAAGAGAATGCACTCGTTCATGTCATGAAAACTTATGGAGTTCTGGCCAAGGCACATGTTAAATTTTATTACTAATACATTTTACTTGAGGTGGTTCTCTGGGTTACAGCAGGTATGAGGGAAGCCATTTGCTTCTGGACAAGGGGATGCAGGCTTTCTCCCTGCAACTTTCCTTGCTTGCAGGCATAAATTAAACATAGGTGTGGTGAATTGCACTTGTCCTCATCTTTACATTGCTGAGGGAGACAGAAACCTGCTTATTTTCTATAATATGTGCCTGCTTTTTTCCTTTTCCTCATTTTGCCATTTATCCTTGCCAAGAGAGTGTAAGACTGCAGGGTTGGAGCAATTTGGGTCACTGTGACTGTATTTGCAGCATATCAGGTAGTTAATGGATAATAATTAATTTGAATTACCTCCTTTCCATGTGTCTGCTGACTTGAGTCTCATTTTCTCTGAACTTTTACCTCAGTCTTTCTTCCTTCCTTGGTCTTCAGAAAGGTACTTCCTAAATGCACATCTAAACAGACATGTTGTGGATATGTGAATGAACCTGAACATTGTCAAGAGAAAGCAGCTGGGTTAAACTGGTACCCAGAGATGCACTCAGAGAGCAAGGCATGGGTTAAGGTTTCTCTTAGTTGTTGCTGCTGCTGGCACAGAAATGTAACTCCTGTATAACAGGTGGTAACATGATTGCCTAGATCATTGTAGCATCATCTCTGGCTAGTTTTATACAAGAATAGTTACCTAAAATGTTCAATCTCCTATCAAGACACGCACACCATGAGTTTTAATCCTGCCAGAATGAAGATCCTGTGTTAAAATTAGCCAAGAACATGTTGAACAAGGCCACCCAAAGCAATGCAATTCTTGAAGTCAGCTCACATTTTCAGTAATATATTTGAACTACCAGAACATCAGCATGATTGTAAAATTTGAGGTTAACTGTGTTTGTAAAAAATTGTATTGCTTTGCATCAGTGGCTGAGCTGGAGTACACAAACATTATTTTAAGTAAACAGTTTTGCCTGCTGCTGAGAATTTTATGAAAATCTTTTACCAACTCCTGTTTACACATGTAAATTCTAGTTCTTTCACAGGCACACATGAAATGTGACCTGCGCATTCCATCCTTATGTTTCAGATCTTCAAACTCTTAAATATGTTTGAAGGGTAGATGTTTTTAGAAAAGAACCATATTTTTAAAACAATACAAATCAAGATTTCAGTGTGAAATATTGCTATTTCTCAGTTTTTTTACCACCACAGTGCATTGTCTAAAAATAAAATTGCTGGCAAGTGCTTAACTGCAATAGCATGAGGAAATGTCTCCAGAATAAATAAATAAACCAGCCTTTAGCAAAAGCATTGGAGTAAAATGAACATATAATTCATCTGTGAAGCCATATATTTGGAAGTTGGTATGCTATGGCTGGTTTATCCAATTTATCAAGCCAAAACACTTTGCTGTATCTTGCTTGGAATTGCTCTGGAAATCCTTATGATACCACATTTTCCACTGTGCAGGGGCCATTAAAACTAAATTACTTGGAAAAAGAGTAGCTGCTAAATTATTGATGTATTGGCACCTAAGCATTCAGTAGGACAGAATTTTAACTTTGTAAGCAAATGAATAATTTTTAAAACAAAAACGAAAATTACCTGTAAGATACTTTCTATACTAGGGTATCTCAGAGTAACCATGACAACAGTCTGGGCTTGAAGTTTATTTGCTGTATCTCAGCATGTACAGTTTTTTCTTAACTGAGAGAAGAGACATCAGGGACTACTGTACAAGAACAAGGAAAAATATCTATCCACTCATAAACTTACAAGTGAGAGTAGAGATATGTCACTCTAAGTATATTCCTATGGTTAAGAAACAAATGTTGCATATTTTATCTTTTCCCATCAATGTCCAGTCTGCTTCTTATTCATGGTGTTGTATCCCATTGACACACTAAAAAATGTGTGTTTTCCTGCTAACATTAGATGGTATATTAGATATTTTTAGAACTGGAATTTTTCTTCAAATCCAGAAATATTCTGACCAACAAATTAGACTTAAACTATATATGTATAAAAGTTGGTGTTTAAAAAAAAACAAACAAAGCACAAAACAAAAACAAAAATGTTTTGTTCTGTTTATAATTACAGGGAGAAATTTGAAGTCAAAATAAAGACAATTGTCTTTTTCTATGACAAATGCATATATTTTGCAGAAAATATCCGAATTTTAAAAGTAAACTTTGCATAAAAGTAAATATATCACCTTTTATATCCAAAGACAGTGAAACGAATCTACCTTTAAGGAGAAATGTTTTTATTTTTCCTCATAACAAAGTAACAGAACAGTGATAACAAAAATGCGTGTTGAACCACTGGCCATCTGGCTTACAAAAGTTTTGGGACATGTATTGAACTAAAAGGTGATTTAGTGGCCTGAAAGAATCAAATGAAATGTCCCAGCTGATTTCTCGACCTGTTGAGATGCAATTCAAGACCTTCAGCAGACTTAATGTTTTTTTTGCGTGGCAATATAGGGCCATAAAGCATAAGAACAAGTAAATTCAGTCCCATAAAACAATTGTTTTGTGGCCCTACAGCGTGAGAAGCCTTTTGCCATTTTGACATACTCTGCATAATAAATATTCCACTCTGCTTGGCAAACTATCAAAAACAATGTCCTACAAGTTGAGAAATTCACCAGATTATTCCTTCACTATGATGTGAAGTTTTTCCATTACTAATGAATGAAGTATTAAAATCAAAACAACTCTGAGTTCACTGTCCAATCTGAAGTACACATTTCTCTGCAAGCAAGCAGAAAGAGTAGCTTTTTTTTTTCTTTTTTCTTCCTCTCTTTCTCCTCCTTTATGCAAAGGAGGGGGAAAAAAACCCACACACAATAGCCAGTGCAGTAATAAAAACTGTGTCTTGATGATAATTTTTATTTTAAGGAACTACCACCACACAGACAAAGAAAAATTTTGTTTTGAGGACATGCTCAGGCTACATATGACATGGTGACATTTTAAAAGTGATGAGTTTTATACCTCTAACTTAATGCTTCAACTTCTACTTTTTGAAGTAGTGTGTCTGCTTAGAATGGTATGACTGCAAACAGATTTTTTTCCTGTATTTTCAGCAAGAAACTTATCTTTGATAAAGATTATAATTATCACTGGTTAAATGTTGTTTTTTCTTTCAATTTTTTTTAATTCTCTGCAGTACCCATATTTTCTATATATTTTAGATGTATTAGTTTGCTTTTACATTTTTTCAGGTTTTACCTATAATATCACCCTTGTGTATGTATATATTTATTAAACACACTGTCTGTGATGTTTCCAAAAGTTCAAAGTTTGGTAAGTCTTTTTTGAGCTCCCTAACCATAGCATTATAAATATTGGCTTGTAATGACTAGACTTGGTCATTTAATCACATACAGTGTGGCTGGCTTTAGATTCAGAAAGTTACTAAGGAGAAATGGTTGTGTGTTTGGTTAGTCACACCACTATGTTTTTATTTTCCTTGAGTGACCTTCAAGCTACAAATTTACAAAGCATTTTGAGAGAGGATCTCCATATCATCTGTGTACCTTAACATTTCATACGTGTCATTCTGTTTCATGGGAACTGTCATGTCCTTTTCCTCAGTCAGATCTGTTGATGTGTTTATCAGGAATTTTTTAAGCATTTTGTGGAATACGGAGCTGCTCCAGATGGTTTTTAGTAGGGACTTTTGTGATAGGACAACACATAATGGTTTTAAACTAAAAGATTGTAGATTCACAGTAGATATAAAGAAAAATTCTATTATGATGCAAGAGGTGAAACACTAGAACAAGTTGTACAGAGAAGTGGTAGATTCCCCATCCTTGGAAAGATTCAAGGTTGGATTGGAGGGGCACTGAGAAACTGGATTTAATTTCAGGAACCTTTAAAAGTCCTTTCCAACCAAACTGTTCTATGATTCTGTGATACTGATGCCTCTGTTGGCAGCTTCGGAATTCACTCTGACAAAGCTCAGGCATCCTCCCTGATTAGCATCCAGCATCCTCCCTGAGGGGTCTTAGTACAGAGCTACTGCACAGGTAGGACACTCTTACCATCTTTCTTCATTTTAAAAATCTGGTCCTTCATTATCCCAGGTATTTTTGCTTTCTGAGTGACCACAAACAGAAAGTTTTGGAGTGCTTGTGTTACTCATCTTGGAGATAGCTCTCTCTGATCAAAGAGCCAAAAATTCTTTTCACAGTTGACCCTACAAGAGACAGTCACCAACTGAAGTCAGAGAGCAAAACTGTTGCTGTGTATGAAATATGCCTCACCAGTTCCAGCTAGTCATTTCAAATTGTGAAGTATCTGCTTTTGCACCCTTTATTCTAGTCCACTTTTGTATTGAACATCCTGGTTTTGTGGCCTGATTGCTTGAGACATATAATTTCAATTAACTGCCACAGCCCAGAACAAAACATATTATATGTGCCTTTTTTAATGTTTGCAATGATAAAAGCACTTTGCTTTGCTTCTGGAAGGTATCCTGAAAACTGGGAATTAATGAATGGATCAAATCCCGTCAAGAGGTCCAATTTTGTCCAAACAAATTGCCATTAATAATCATTAATGTCGTAATAATGTCATGCTAGCACTAATTTGGTCTTGCTGTGCTGTGATATGTTCTTGTAATAATAGAAAATGTGATAGTATTTCAGTTCCCCCCATTTCCCAGCAACACAGAGAGCTATGCTTATTTCAAATCAATCTTACTGAACATGAGGTCTTTGATAGCTAAGGCAGTCTCTTTGTGTGTATGCAGCAGACTCACATAACCAGTATTTTATCACCAGTGTGAGATTTGAGGTAAGCCTGACTGTCATAGTTAAATAGTTTGAAATGTTTACCAGCGGTTTTGCTCTGAAGTGTAGCCCAGAAGGCTGGGGATTTGTTGCCCTTTCTGCAGGTGCTGGCGGGGTTACCGCTGCCAGCATTTGGCTGCTGTGGTGTTATTTGCCATTTGATACGTCTGTTCACTGTGGCTTCCTGCCTCTAAGAGACATTAAATAACCAGCATAACCCCCAAATCCTTGCTTCTTAGCATAATGTGTTGTGGGAGGGTTTGTCCTGTATCCATATGGTATTCCTGGTTATGTCTAATTAGACAGATTAGCTAAATGTAATTGTTATAACTGTATTAGAACAGACATCTTGCAGATTTATAAAACCAGTCGAGAATTGAGCAAGCAGTGCAGTTCCACTTAGCTGGATTTTTATTGCCCTGGTAAGGACAATATGTCCTTCTAGGTTACATGTTTGGGGAGGGTGATTATTACATACATATCTGTCAGCAGTGGTGCAGTACTTTGATAAAAGGCTATTCTGTTCACAATCAAGTGACTAAGTAGTTGGTTTTGGCTTTGTTTATGGAAAAAAAGACATTTTGTGAGATTGCAGTTGGAGTCTGTGGAGCAAAAAAGATGAATATTTTCTTACCACTGTAGCTCAGAGAGAAGCAGACAGAAGGAGGACCTCTGAGATCTTCAGTCAGTGTGGGGAGCTGGTGCTCTGGTTAGAAGGAGTGTCCATATGCAAATCCTCACCATGCTTGTGCATGGTTAAAAATTAACTCCTTTTACATTCTGGTCCATGTGAGGATGGAGCATCGTGCTGGAAACTGAGCGCTTCAACCATCTTTATTATTTGACAGCAGTGAAGGGTTGTTCCTCCTTTATTTATTTATTAATTTCTAGCTGAATTGAGATTGTGTCAGGAATGGGGACTTCTCGTTCCAGAGAGAAAATTCAGTGGGATAACAGTTCTGATAATATACATTTTTTAAAAAAAAGTTAGTCTTTGGCTGCAGAAGTGAGGTGGTTTTGTGCATAAATGGTCTTTGAAAGACAAAATTATGTGGGAGAAAATACAATGTCAGACAGAAGGCTGGACTTGATGGAGTACAGGAGGAATATAGTTTGCCCAAATTCTATTTCAGGAATAGCTGATTGAGTCAGAATCATACATGCAAAAGGGGCTAAGGCTTATCCTCATTTTCTAGTAGCCTCTTAACATAATACCTGGAAATACCCACTACATTAATACCTAATACATTAATGGAAATACCTCATAACAAAAAGACAGTTTATGTCAAGAGAGTCTTCAGCGTTTTCCATCTTTCAGTAAACTTACATTTATTCTGAAGTTGGAACTTTTTAGCATTTAAACGAACTTCAGAAAAAAAAAGGATTGTATTTTCACGGCAAATGGAGTTCAATTTATAATCTGATTAGTACATTTTTCTCTATACATAGTGCAGTTCCTTATGCAAAGACTGGAAGAATGTTGTGCTTATTTTCATAATCTTTTTTGACATCACCCTGGTTCTGTGAGGAATCACTCTTTTTTTTTCCTGTGGTTGATACTGAATGCGTATTTGGCTCTGACTAAAATACAAGATAGTCAGAAACCAGGGAGGCCTTGTTCCAGAAAGCAGCTCTGTTTCTGGGGACAAAAGGTAATGAAAAGCTAAGTGAGACAAATTTAGAATGACCAGGTCTTGTGTGGCTCAGGATCAAGTTCAGAATCTGCTGTCTCACAAGAGCTTGGCTGCTGTGACTCAGTTTGCCTACTTTTGTTTTAGGGCTGTTTGAAAAAGTAGGTGATTCCTGACACCAGTGACTACAGAGAAACTACTGTATGGCTTCTTTTGGTGTTGAAAAGAAAATGCTGTGTTGACCAGTAGAATACTGGAAAGCTAGGAAGGAGTAGGATTCGTATTTCACCCCCATCTTTTGCAGCAGGTGAAGATTATATGTCTGTGTGTTCTGGTGTGTAACAATTTGAGTCAGTTTTGTCTACTTTATTCAAGTGAGGTGTTGTTTCTACTCCAAAGCTGTAATTCCTGTTTAAAATTATGACATATCAGTCAATATTTACTATTTATATTTTATTTCAAAAATTTTTAAGTGCTACAAATTGTAAAGCCTGAATGTTTGACGTACTACCAAACGTGAACTTCTGGATTAACCTCTCTGTAGTAGTCTCTAGTGTGTTCTGAGGGTAAAGAAATAGTGGTTTTGGCTTGCTCAGTTCCAGAACAACAGAGATTCATGTGGAATTGAAATGCAGCTGTATTCTGTCCAGTTTTACATACAGAAAGAAGTCTCTCAATCTTTAATTCCTTAAGTACGTGAGCATCAGGACTTTTAGCTCATTTAGCTGAAAATACGACTTATTTTTATTTTGAAAATAATTTTCCTGAACTGGGGATAATTGTAGGGAGGGAGGAGACTGTGTGTGAATGAATCCAGAAGTCTGACAAATGTACATAACTATTTTTTATGAACATAATTTTTTAATAATTTTTAAACCATTATTTTCTACTTTTGGTGATTCTAGTTTCCATCTGAATGCAGTTTGACACAATTTAGCTTCCGTGTTTTATAAATTAAAATGCAAAATGTCAGAAAAAAAATAGATTTTATGATATAAAGATCTGCAGATATATTTTCATTTGTACACAGTATCTGTGTGTATGTAAATATGTATCATCTGTGTAGCCTTCTGGTTAGCAACAAGTAGTGCCAAAAAGTTGTGGCTAATTGGAAACCAACAGGTTTTATTAGGTAACAATTAAGACAATAGATCTTTCATTAAGAAACAAAACAAAAGAGCAAGTTTTATAAAAAGTATTTTAATAAATTTAATTAAAAATTCCTTAGTCATTCAAAATAATATTTTCAATTATTAAATTCAGTTATTAAATTGATCCACAAGTGTTTTATTATAACCTTTAAAATTTTCTTTATAACATGGAACAAGAACATCTAGATTAAAAATAAGAGCATTTAATGGGATATTGGAACTTTTCCATAAATGGCTTTCTTGAAAAGTAGTTGTTTCAAAAACATCACAAACAAAATCCATTTTCTTTTTGCATAAGCTTAGATCTTTCTAGTTTTTTTCATTGACTGAGCATGAGACTCTTTTGGTAGAAGAAGTCACAGCAAGAAGACTTTTCTTCACTTCCTGGCACTTTGGCTCCCACCTCTGGGGAGAGAGAGAGAACAAAAGATTTCCTCTTTTTACACAGGTTGATTTGTGCTCACGGGTATGAGTTAGTATTCATGAGAAAGGGAGACTGCACTGAATCCAATCTAGGCTATTTTCCAATAAACTGCTTTCTTAGCAGGGGTAACACTCACAGAGGCTTGAGTTTAAAGGAAGAACAAGTAGTAAGCTGTTCAGTACTCTAAAACAAAATTTTCAAAGAAGCAGGTCAAAGCAGGAAATGTTTGTGTAAAAAAGAAACATGTCCCCAGTGGAAAATGACTATGCCTTCAATCAATCAGTTCACAATGGCAAAAGTTTTCCTTAGGGTTCATATTAATAAGAATCCAGAACTTGTATACATAAACATGTCTTCTGTGCGCCTCTGTGGTGTTTTTAAGGTATTCTATAATCAGTTTCTTTCTCTTCCAAGACACAAACATACTGAATCAGTTTTCATCTACCCAGGTTTTAATACTACTGCACCAGAGTGCAGTATTACTACCAGAGATGTAGTGTAAAGAAATTGGTCCTTGCACCACTGCTTTTACAGTCTTCACCTGTAGCAGACATTCTGTCTTAGCTATCTTGGGATTTTCTTAAGTTTTATATAATATGTAACACTGTTAGTTTGGGGTCTTGTTGGGGGCTTGCAACCAAATTTGCAGAAATATGTTTATCTATTACATACATTTGTCTGTCACACAAAGAAATAAATTGTTCCAGTCAAGAACAAGATAAATGGGTATTCACCAAAAATCAGCTGGAAGGTCAATCAGAAGCACGAATTTTCTTCTGATTAGGAAAAATACCTTGGAAGAATAGTATTTTAGAAGCAGACTAAGTAGAAAATAGAAATTTACAATTGTAAGTAGAAAAACCACTGGCCATTCTTTTAATGTAATAGCCTTATGGAATCAGCCTAGGGTCTTAGCTACTCTAATTCGTAATCTTCCAGGACAAGCCATTAATGGACTCTCAGAGGAAGAATGAAGGAGCCAGCATCCTCCCAATAACCACCTAACAACAAGGAATGGTTCAGGGCTTTCTAAACTGGAAGCTGAATAATTTCTGCTGCGCTCAGTAGAACCAAAGCATTTTTCACTGCATAGTTTTCCTCTACATCCTTAATTTCTGAACCAGGAGAAATATTAAATACTTTCTTTTCACTTCATGATTGTGTAGACATCCCTTCATTAGTAATTTTTCCCCCACCCTAAAGATCCATAGCTGTTATCATATGGTATTGTATCATCTTTCCTTGTTATTTTTCTACACAAGAAGAAATATATATATATCCATATCTGAATTTTTAAAAGTGAGTGTTGATTAGATTTCACAGGGGAAAAGTGCACCAGGCCACAAGAGCGGGTATTTATTGCTAATCACAAGTGGGTAGAAATATAGCTCACTAATTTTATCATAATGCACTTCAGAGAGAAGAAATCCAAGCAGTTAAAATAAAAGCATCACATGTCCTCCATTATTTGCTTGTGGAAGCAGTAATACACAGTAGATGGTATTGCAAACATGAACTCGTCTTCTTTTTCCATTGAAATCAGTGTCACTTGATTAATTTCAGTAGAAGAAGGTTATGCCAAAATGGTAAACATTGTGTGCACATTATTCCAAGAATTGTGAAACGAATAACTGCATGTCCTGATTCTATTTTTACAAATGTAAATTAAAATTAAAAAATAGCAGTTAATATTTCTGCTGAGCAATATTGACCTATGAGTGCTTGGGCAGTAATTGCAGTGCTGCTCACTGACTAAAGCTATTTCCTCGAGACATAGCAATTTTAAAATTATGTTATATTTTTCCAGGTACCTTTAATAAATATTAATAAGAAGTTCTTGTCTTTCAAACTAACTTTAAAAAAAATCCAAAAAACAAAGCCAAGACTAAATTATTAGTCTGGCAGTTATATTCAATTGTTTGCCATGGTTATCTGAAGTATCCAGAATAAGAATGAATGTAAATGGCCTTTCTGGAGTTGTGGCTTGTTTTGAAATTCCCATGTCTCATAGATATATATATATACAGGCAGGAATGTATTTATATCATCCTCGTAAGCCAGTTAAAAGAATAATATCCATTTGGGCTTTGAGTTTATATTTCAAGAGGATTTCAGAAGAGATACCAGGCTTGCTGTTTCCTGAGGTGAGCCCATGCTGAGTCTGGTTTTGGGGTGGGCATTATGTCCCCTGGCATTACAGAATGTGCTGTGCTATGGATATCTCATGGAAGGTGGTCATACTGTGCTCCTTTAAATAGCCAGTGGGGAGAAATAGGTATCTGGTGCAGTTCACCTGGCATTACTTAGATCTTTAGTTTCTATTGACATGAGCTGTCTGAAAGTATCAGCTTCTCTACATGTTTTTTACGGGACAGGTGACATGGTAGACTGTATCTGTCTTTTGTCAGATGAATCCTGTGCTCTGTGCTGCTGTCACGTGGAGTTCATTCTACCACTGCACTGCCTTGCTATCAGCTCGTTCTGCCTTATACAAAACAGAATTGTAGCAAATCCATTCCCATCAGAGGAGTGTGTGGGTTTTCTTTTTTCCTCATTCTCAGGGATTTTGCTTCAGGTGATCCAAATCAAGCAAAGGTCTCCTTCCCAGCCTTGGCAGAATAGACCAAAAATCTGTTCCGCTTTCATGTATTTATGGAGGCTCACATGTTGTTTCTGCAGAAAGCACCACTGCAAGTCAGCATGCAGAGTCTCAGATAACTCTTACATCAGTTGTTTTACCTTTTCCTTTACCATGGGACCCATTTTTAATTCAGTGTTTATGTTGCTTGGTCACAGGACTACTTTGTCTAAACTCAGCAAATATAGCAAACATAGGTCCCAAAGGCAGGGCAAGGGTGAGATTCACCATCCTTGTGTGTAGGTACACAGATATGTGTCAGACACAGCAGACTTAAAACTTGTCTCATTGTTTCTAGTGTTCATAATTAGACTGTGTGGTTTCTTCTTATTTAAATTTGGCCAGGATTGTATCATCTACATTCTTGAGGCTTCTCCCAAGTGCTTCTTGAAATGCAGTGCTGTTGCATCTATTTTGGAAGTGAGCAACTAGCAGGCCACTTTTTAGGGGTTTTCCCCAGTCATGTGACATAGTAAATGATAATAACAAAAAAAAAATTATCTCAGACATTTGAACTCTGCAAATGAAAGCAGGCTATTTGCTGAACACTTTTCAGGCTTAAGAGCTGCCTTTTTGCATTTAATTTCCAGCTGACCCTTTAGTCCTATTTTGAGTTACCAGATGAAAACAAGGTTTCCCTTCGAAGGTTTGTTGCCAGGGTAACTGGCACTGACACCAAAAGATGAATACTCTAACTACTTAGGATAATGCCTACTTTGTGAGCTAAATAAAGAGCTAAATTGCAGAGAAGGATGTTGGATAAATTTGAATTATCAGGGGAGAAAAATGAAGATTATTAGAGTTGAGGAATTCAGACAGGATTGTTGCCTTTTGCACCAGTAATGAGTGCATACGTAAATCATGCGCTTGCCTCTTGGCTCTCAGTCCTGCTGATCCACTGAATGGTGCTGGTACATCAACCTCTGCCTTGATAATAACATATAGGGCTGTGGAACTGAGAGAAAGGAAGCTGGAGGACTGAGGGCTACTGTGTTTGCAAGAAGTTTAGTATTTTGAGGTTGAGGCTTAGGTGCTGCTGGGGGTTACTGTTGGAATCCAGATTTTTTTAGGAAAACTCATGCACAGTTTGTGTAAATGAAGGAGAAAAACCTCTCTGTATCTAATACTGTATAATGGAAGGAATTGTTTATTTTGGTATTTGATTCAAATGCAGAAGCAATCTTAGTTCCTGTCCTCCCAAAAAGCTGATGATGCTTTTGACAGTTACGGCAGAAGGAAACTTTCAAAATTGTTCAATGATAATACTGAACAATATCATCTGAATTTGATGTCTACTGATGTATATGAGCAAAACTATGAAAACAAATAATTTAATATCAAAAGTTGCAAGTTCTTGGTTTCTTACAGTTAGTTGCTGCATTGAATAATTTCTCAGTCACCTGTAGTTACACTGTATCTAACTACATACAGATGCAATTTTTACAAACTGTGTTTCATATGATTTAACTCTAAGAATTATAGGAAAAGTTGAGGTATGGACCTCTGTGAGTGATTCAGTGGGCTGAGCAGTCACGACTGTTCCTTATAAATCAGTTTTCTGCGGTGATCCAGTAGCTTGTTCATCAAATTGTTCTGAAGATACAAACAAATCAGTTCTTCTCCAAGCCAATGTACTTTTACTTTTAGCAAAGAAAACAAATATAGTTTTTTGATTAACCATAGACCAAAAACACTAAGATGGCTCAGACTGCATTTATGCTGGAGCTTACATTTACATTGAAGATCTCTTTGCTGCTCTCTGCAGAGACTGTCAACACCTGTCATGATTCTGTAAGGAAAAAGATTTCTGCAGGTTGGCAGCAAGGAAGCCAGCAAACTGCTGCTTTCAGTTTCCATGAGCTTTTATTGTTATAAAGCCTTTCCCCCCTGGAGGTAATAAAGAAGAGTCATTCACAGTACCATACACCACAAAAGCACAAGCCAAAGGTGACTCTGCCCATGATACATCAGTGAAGTGCTGTGCCTGAGTCCCCCCACCAGAAGTCCAAAAAAAGGAGCAGGAAGAAGTGTTTTCAAATATGCTATCACTGGTTTTTGTAGGCCCTGTAGCATTGTGCTTTGTTTTGAATACTCATTCAGGTTGTGAAGTAAAGGTCCAGCCCTCAGCGTGTTCGCTGCTTCAGTGGAGCCACATGACACAGGATGTAGGGCATTTGAGCCCAGGTAGGTTCTATTTTTAGCAACGGTGTGATTTAATGAAATTAATTTGTTGTATTTCAGATAAGGAAAATAGCTTTGAATAACTAAAAAAAATACCAAGAATTACTTTAAGGCTATGCTTGACACTGCTAACTATCAGTGCTCCAGTGGGTTTCTGTGGTCACTCTGAAGTCACCAGCATTTCTTCTCATAGACAACAGAATATATAATTCTCCTCTGTGAACTTCACTTGCAATCTGTGCTCATCAGAACAGAGCTAAAATTCTCCACCTACAAAACCATCTGATAGATTGGAAATGTCTACCTTTAAGAAAAGCAAAACACATCATTCTATGCCATGTACCACACAGAATAGTAGAAGATTCTCCTGGCTTGTTTCCTGTGAAAACCATCTCAGAATCAGAGCCCCCGCTGTGGAAGTTAATGCCAGAAGAGACCAGGCAAAGCCTGTGACTGACTGTTTCTCATTTCATGATTTTGCACAGCAGGCTTTCCAGGGAAGGTCTAGGATTTACAGCTAAATGAATACACTTTAAAAATACACTAACCAGATGTAAGTAAGAATTTGTAATTCACAGAGGACTTTGCACCTTATTCATCCGAGTAATGATACTATTTGGGATGATGAAATAAAATTGAGAAAATGAGTGATAACTGTAGAAAGTCAGCTTTCTGGACTTTCCATGGGCTGCTGTGAAATTGTAGGAATCATCCAGAATACTTTACCAGTTTGTGCAGCACAGACAAAGCTTCAGTCATTGCTGTTTAAAATCTTTATACTTGTGCACACTGAAAAGTTTACTTAGTTTGTATCTTAATTAAAACCATCATTATAGAATGCTTTCAATATAAAAGGATCCCTTCAAGTTTCACATGTCAAAAAAGGTTAAGCTTTTTTCTTACATTTTCATTTTGATCTTCCCTTTGCAAATTATGATCCACAGATAATTTCCCCAGCTGTAAAGTTACATGAAATGTCTGTGGATTTCATGGAGGGATGTTGATTTCTTTTTCTTACAGTTGTCACCATGTTTATAATGAACTGAAATACTGGATAATTATTGTAGTTCAATGTACTGTCAATGTCTAGTGAAAATAGTTCCAAACAGCTTGCTATTTTCTTGATATTATCAATGCAATTTGCCTGTACAGGCTTTCTTATTCACTGTATATTTTAAAAAGCACATAGTTATTTGTAATTCTAATTTTGAATTCTTCTCACTTATTTTTTTTACTTCAATGAACACTACCTTTTATTTTAACCATACAGCTTTTAAGCTTTGCTTAACAGCTTTTTGGAAAGGATGACTCCTAAAATAGTAAGAAAAAAAACCTATATGCACAAAACATGAACTGTAAAACTATTTTATTTCTATGTTTTACACTCTTTTACTATAGAGATTTCAAGGTCCCAAAGTAACAATTAAGATTGTATCTAACTGTAAAATTTGTGATGACCATGCATGATGAATACCTGAGTGAAGGCGTCTTCTGGTTGAACTTGCTGAACCTTGCACAAGGATGTTCTTGGCTTGAAATAGACATCTAACCTGAAGCTTGAATTTCTTCACTGCTGGTTTTGTGCCACCCCTGTCTCTTGTCTCTCCTCCCTCACTGCCCCTGTACATATGGATTATACTCTCTTTGTCTTGGTTTTTGCTGTGCCAAAACAGCTCTTGCCCTCCTCATTGAACCAAGACCAGGTTCTTGGGGTTTTGTTGAAAACAATTGGCTGGATTTCTCTATTGCATGCTAGATAAACCTCTCACCCATGCCTCTTGCAGTTTACTTCTCTCTCTAAATGGGGGGATACTACTTGGGCTGTTAATTTCTCCATCTCTAAGGATATATGAGGTTTCCAGAGTGAACAGGGACAGAAAGGTGATGTCCTGCTATGCTCCAGTGAATTGTGGCAGTGCTCAGCAGGGAGCTGACAAATGCTGTAATTGTACTTCAAAGCTTTTTGTATGTTCACATTCAATTCTATTCCAGCATTCTGTTCTCCAGCTTGATGGTGCTTTTTGTCAGCACTTGCCTCTTTAAAATGGTATTTCGTTCAAAGGATGTTTCTTCTAGATTAGTCCTTAAGAGTTTGGGAATTGAATAGTAGAATTTTCAATTTGTTACACTGTTAAAGTGTATGCTTCTGATTAGTTAAATATTCATGCAAGAAAGTTTAGCTCAGGGATTCAGTCCAGTGGATGTGTGGTAAATTTTGTGGCCTAATGCTGATTTATATTTCAATAAGTCCATAAAGATTTTGTATGCATTAAGTAAAGTTCAGTGTGGGTTTACACTAATATTAGTGAAAAAAGTGTGTACTAAAGGACATGTGTTAAGGCATCATCAGCAAGCTAGTAGAGCATGGGCAAAATAAATTTTAATACTGTCACTATTAATGCAGCCTTTGAAATGAGATGATTTTTTATTCTATTTTATGTGATCAATAATGTGGGTTCACTTCACCAGACAGAAGTAGGGTATCTGGATTTAAGACATCTACCTTAGTGACAGCAAGACTCAGCAGCTAAAAGTTGTGTGGAAACCTATGGAGAGGACAATAGGCATCTTGGGAGGCAAGAATGTCATAACTACCATCTTTAGTATTTATTTTAAAACAGGATAAAATGCTCTTTTCAGGCACCCAGCTCTCTCCCTTAAGTACAAGGCAAACCAATTTGACTGTCCTCTTTATTGATATTTGTGTGTGCAAAGAGCAGGAGATGGGTAAGGGACTTGGATTGGTTGGCAAGGCCAACAAGAGAAGTGACATTTTTCTTAAAGACCTGATAAAGCTTCCTTGAAGTAGAAAATGTGTTGTGATTTTTTTTAAAAATACAATTCCACGTAAGATGATGATGGCAGCTTCCTATAAGGAATTGTTGAGGAGCTTTTATACCAGAGTATAAGTGAGTGCAGTAAATTAATTTCAATTAGCTGTCCTAGAGATGCTAAAATAATCAGTGATTCATACTTATTTGTGCAGGCATCTTAGACAGTTGGAAACAGCACAGGACAGCCACATCAACTTTTCCTTCTCTTTGAATTTATTCATCCTTCCTATTGGATGTCACATAGAAGATATTTTTATATATACTAAAGATTAACTTTTTAAATCTAAATATTTAAAAGGCAGAACAGCTATGGGCTATTTGTACGGGCTGTACAAACCAGAAAAGGATGATTTCACAACAGTGAATATTGAAAATTCATAACTGAAAATGCATAAATGCACTTTGTCATATTTTTTCAGTTTTGATAAAGTAGCTTTTAAAAATAGCTTAGAATTAAAAGTTCAGCAATGGAATGCCTTTTTCTGTTCATTAATAGAATTTTTTTCCATATTCACTGTCAGAAAATGCTTCTAGAAATCATTGGAGGGGGGGTGGTTTAGAGTGTTTTTCCATATTGCTTGAACTATATTGCTTGGAGTCTTTGCATCCAAACACTAGTATGGCATAATCTTCATAGAAATAAAAGTTCAGTAAAATTATTTAGTAGGTAAACAGCATCCTCTTACAGACAGTCATGTGATGGTGTACATGAATATTTTTTGCAAATTACAATGCAAGCAGTTTGCTTTGGATATTAATGTGGGAGACAATTCCCTGGAATCTTGTGTTATTGGTATTTCTGCTTCCTCATAATTTTGTGAGTTATTAGAATTTCGCTTTCCCTTTCAGAAAATTGTATTTTGCAAAAATCAGAAATGCTAAACAGCATTAAGAAGCCTTATTTAGATGAAAAATTGCTGGTACTTTCATAATAATTTTATGAATATGGTAATTTTCTGTGTGTGCCAATAGTCCTATTTGGGAATCAGTAACCTTTCCCAGTTTGTGCTGTACATACAGCAGAGCAAAGATATCATACAAAGTTATCATATGAAGGTGTTGACTCTAGGTGTTTGCAGTTGTAATGGAGATAAGATTCTGAATCTGATCTCTTTTTGATTTGGTTTTAATATAATAGCATGGCAAGAGCATTTTAGATGCTTAGAAAGGCTACTGATCTGATTTTTTTTTCATTTTTTCATTAATTCCTGAAAAACAATTGAGAACAAGAGTCTGTTACACTTTATTTGTGATAGCCATGATTCAGCATGCCAAAAGTAGAGCTGTGAAAGTATTTCCTTGATTCTGTATTCTTTGGCAGGATCATAATGAGTAATAAAATACAATCTCTTTAGAAAAACATGTGCTATCTTTTCTTGTATAATAGTAATGAGAAGATTGCTTGGTGCTTTTCATTGTCACATCAGGTTGCTAACTGTTGAAATACAAGGCTGTTGTTGTATATTACTGCTAGGAACTAGAGCATGTGTGTGTGTGTGGCCTCATGTCTAACACTGCAGCTTGCCACCTTTTGTCGTTACCACTACAAATAATTAGCTGTGATTTTCCCTTAATTTCTTTAATGTAGGAATTAAAATTCATTCAAGTGTTGTTAAAAATATACCTATTTTGCTTTACTATGAGAAAATGTGTCGCTCTCATTTCTGTGAATATTTGTAAATAAATATTTCCTCATGGACTGTAGTGTAATGTCTACACACATATAAACAGTAGGTAATTTCTTTCTGTCTGACACAGAAATTGAAAATAATTCTCATCTTGTCATCTGTGAACCCAAAATAAGGACTCTAATAGGTCTGCATAGTGTTGGGAAGGGGGAAAGAAGAGAGGGGGTGGTAGTACCTGTAACACATCAGATCAACTGTAAAGCCATTATTAGCTTCACATAAAGTTGCTTTTTTTTGTATAATTTTTTCTGTGGACCTCTTGAGTTATTGTACTGATGAAAGGAACCTTTGGTAGCTGCTTCTCCAGATCCTCTATCACTGCATCATTGTGTTTGTTGTCAGAAGACTTAGACATTTGACCCAATAATTCAAAGATATGTCTCCATTTAATTACCCAAATAATTTTAATTTATTGAATTTAGTCTTTAAAGTTGGCAATGCCCTTTCTGAATTTGTAGTTGTCCTCCAATATTGTTTCAAAGAAGTTCAAGTTTTGTAGAAAGCTCCAGTCTGAGAAATTTAAATGATGATGTTATCTAGCTTTATCTAGTGCCACAGTGCTGTGTAGGACAAGGGAGGTGGTAGCACCTTCCTTGCTCATTTCTGTTTATTAACAGCATGGAAAAATAATTCACAACACAACTGTGGTTAAGAATGTTTGGTGCATCGGTTACTAAACCTCCCATATCTTAAAGTGGGAAAGATCTCTGAATTTCTTTTTCTTTCTTATCTGAGTTAATTCTTTTTATAATTAAAATATGCTTAGAGTATTCCTCATGGCACTCTAAGTAGCATACTATTCAAAGCTGTCAGAAGAGTTATTACTTCAGATCTTTTGGAGTCCTGTCTTTCAAATGCTTCTCGGCTCCCACTCTTCCAAACCATGCCAATGGAACACTATTCTTGAAAGGACATGAGTCAGTGGGCACAAACTGGAGCACACATTTCTTTATACATCCAAGCATCTAAAATTACTTTTAGTGTTGATTTTAACAACTTATGTGATAGGGATCTTTTAGCATTTATATTCTGGCAGGAAATGTGCCGTTTTCTCTAAGACTTGATCCAAGTGTTGTGATTCCTACCTCTCTGTTCAGAGTTTTTCTTCTTACACTAATCTCTTACAGGCATAGTCTCTAGTGTCAGAGGGTTGTTGATCCATTATGAATGAAGATGGTCTCTGGGAAAATACAAAATAGGAATTTTGTCTTCTGAAAACTAGGTATTGAAAGCATGTTTGGGAAAACTGAGGTATTTTGTAGAGTTAACCATGAAATCCAACTTGCTATCAGTAGGTTGGGTGGAGAACTGTACAGATAGTGTGTATTTTGCCAACTGTAAATTTAAAATGTAAAAATTAGATTGGAAATGAAAAATTGCAAAAACCTTTGCCATTGAACATGCACGCATCAGAAGCAGACCACAGCTGAAAGGGTTGGTCAATAAACCAGAAAAAAAATGTTCAGCAGAGTGCTGGGGAAACTTGCTGGCTCTGGGCCTCTGGGTCAGGGAATAGGGCTGGCAGGGTAGAGCTGTGGAGTGACTCAAGAGGCTTTGGTGCCACCAGGTTTTGCCAACTGTATAGCCCTGTACTTCTGGTAACATCTAGGCCTGTACTGACAGCAGAAGACACATACATCTTATGTGCTGATTTGATAAAATTGAACTGAAAATTACCATGGTAACTCTGTCATCATGTGAATCAGCTGTCAATCTATGAGGGCATCATTGCATTTTGCTGGATTCTTTGTGCTACAAATATTTTCTAAGAAACTTGAGTTACTTGTTGTTACTGTTTTAGGATTTGCTCTCTGAAGTTCTAATGCAGGGCTAGAAAAAAGACTATGCAGCTAAAGTATTGTGCTGCTCCACAGCAAATTAAATTCCCTCTGGCAAATAATCTCCCCTTCCCTAGCAGCTGTGAAAGTAATGCCATTAAGACGTTTTCCTAATCCTCATATTTTAGTGATTGAACTTCTGCTAGAGTACTGTGCAGTTCTCCATGTGCAGTTTTTGTCCCTGACTAAAACTTTGGTAGTGTAACAAGATTATCTGTGAGAAAGAGCAGTATTGCCTAGCTTGCGGCTACTTGTCCTGCCATTGAGTCCCCACAAATTAATTGGGTTTTACTCTCTTGAATGCTCTGGGAAACCAAGTCATCTACAAATGCTTCAGGAAATTATAATTATGAACTCATGGGTGGTTCAGTTAATTAGCAAAATCTCTTGAGTGCAGAATATTAACAGTGAATTTGCAGCTGTAGATCTGATATATGTATGTATGTACACGTGTATATATGTTTGTATGTAGAGATGTGCTATGCTGTACAGAGATACCCATGGTAGCTCTGGCCATGTTAGCACAAAAAGAGAAGCAGCAGAAACATATTAATCCAGCCTTTGTGGGGTTTGTAAAGTATTGAACCTCTTACCACCCAATCACTCCACTCTAAAACAAAAAACTATCCCAAATACCAACAAATTAGTTGAAAATGTAGGTATTTGTAGTAAAAAATATGAAGGGGCTGAAAAATACTAACTCCTCCATTATCTATTTCAGAAATAAAATTCAAGTTGTTTGCAATTAGCATTTTCTTTGTATTTACACGTTAATGGTCTAATATATTCTGTATATGTGATAAATACAGCGCTCGTGGTAAAAAATAATTTCTTAATGGATACCTACTTTGAAATGACTGGTGCAGTTGTGCCCATTGAGAGTTTTACTGAAGTTCAAAAATTATTTCTAAACTAATAACCACATTTCCAAGCTATTACCTGCCACAGTAAATAGCAAAATTCCAGAGTTAGAGAAAATGTGGTGCCAAAGTAGCTGCTTCACATTCATTTGCCATCCCTTTCCTATTTGTTTCTACCGTGTCGGATTTAATATGGTTTAAGAACATGTCTTATTTGCAACAGTTTGCAATAGGGATGACAGCTGTATGGCCTGCAAGTTTGGTGCCTGCACGGTGGTGGGAGACATTATGAGGAGTTGGGGGTGGCACCACACTCCCCTTGGGCATCACGACACTTCTGCTCTACCAAAAATTTTACATTTAGGAAACCAGACCAAGATGCTTGGTGTTTGTCATGCGCAAATCATGCCTGCCCAGAGGGGTCAGCAGCTCCCATGTTGTGTGGCAGTGCTCCTGTGTTGATGAAATGGTGTCTGTGGGAGCGGTGGCTTTGCCATGGTGGTGTCCAGTGGCTCTTGCGGGGCTGAAACAACTTTGCAGGATCTGGTCTTGTTGCAGTTCTGCTTCTTTGATCTTTCCCACAGTTTCCTAAATATGCAGCAATGTAAATATATATATCTATTAATATCGCTGTTAATAATAAAACTATTAAAGTTGACAAGGTACTGCTGCCACAGGGGATGCTAAAATGAGCATGTGAAAGGCAATAATATTCTGTAGTGCGCACTTCTAGGGTGCGCTCAAATTCTGATTAATTCTGATTGTCTTGCATGGGATAGAAAACTGAGACCAAACAGCATATGCAAAAATGACTGCTCAAGATCAAATAATTTCTGTCATATACTACCCTTAGGCATCTTATAATTTTTAAAATTATATGAGATGGAACAGCTGATGTATATCTCCTATCCAAATTCCAACATTTTTTCAACTTCTGTAGGTCCTTTGGTCTCTTGAAAGCATTTCTGTTTCCTAAAATGTAAGTCCAAAATCAGCTTTCATTAGTGGTTATTGCTAATAACCACTGATAATTACTAGAGACCTGATAATTACTAGCCAGGAATTTTGTAAGGAACAGAAGAAAAGGAAAGCTCGTCTCTGTTGAGCTGCTTGTAGGAGCAGAGAAGAAGAAGCTTTAAAAATTCAAGTTACTGGATAAAAATATTACTGGAACAAGTAAAAGACTGCTGCATTCAACTTCACACATTATTTCAGATCCTTGCTGTAGATATGTTGCCAAGTGTAGTCCTGCTAATTAGTTTGTGCACAATGATTTTTGTATGGCCTTCCAGAATCCTATGTGTACTTTATCCTAGATAACAACACTTGAGGAAAGATACTGGCCCATTAACAATCAGACCTTTCCAAGAAAATATTTGCTGTGAATGGTATTCTGGAATTCCTTTATGAGAAGTAGCTGTACTTCCCATTGCTGTAAATGCTCACATGTACCAGAATTTCTCTTCCCAGAACTGACCGCTTTTTGTTTTAATGCACAGTATGTTAAATAAAATTAAATTACATACTATGAGGAAAAACTGTTCTTTAGGGTAGCCTTCTTCCAACATGAACTTCGTGCTAGAATATGTAATGGCAGATAAATTGCAGGCTGTCACACAGTCATTTAGCAAGGCTAGAGTATTCTGAGTTTCTGCTGCCATTCTTACTGCTTTAATAAAAATACACATAACTGAAAAGAATTTTTTTTTTAATATCATTTGATGAAAAGAAGAAGTTGCTTCAAAATCTAAGCATATGAACTGTAGAAACTGAAAACAGGGTAATGTGAAATACAGTTTGGGATAGCAAAGCAATTTAACATGGTGTAAAAATGCTATCAATAAAATACATAAGGGGAGATTCTTGAGTCTATACCTACCCTGGGAAATAAAACCAAAGTTTAATTTCATGTTATGGCAGCAGTTTAGTGGCAGGGTAAGGCAGATTTATATAAGAATCTAATGCTAAACTTGGTAAAGCATTCGTACACGCAAAGGAGAGTGAGGAGAGACCATGGACGGCTCCAGTCTGCACAAAGTGCAACCCTCAGAGGGAGGAGTAGCGTGGTCTCCTCCGCCTTGAGAAGATTGCCATCACAGAGAGCTTGTAGGGAAGGAGCTATGAAAGAAGCCATGGAGTTTCTAGACATGATAAGTAATAGTTTGCATTTTCCAGTGTTATTCTATGGAGTCTGACTGCTGCTTGCACCAGCTCCGTTCACTGTTTGTCATTATTAATGTACTGGTCTGTAGCACCATGTAGTACTAATGTTGTGGTGTGTAAGACTGAAATTTGTGGAGAAAACATTAAGACTACATGACATTGAGTCTGTAGCATCTAATTTTCTACAGAAAAGGCATTCTTACACTTTTAAGCTACTTGAAGGCAGTTCTGTGAAGGTGTGGCCTGTGTGGGCAGCCCTGTGGTTGGCCATGATGAGGTGAAGAGCAAGAAAAGCAATGGCACATGTCAGGGAAGAAAGCTTTGTAGGAAATGGGGGCTGTTTTACTCCTGATATGCTGTGATGGAAAAAGCTTTTTCTTTTCGGCATATGAGATCTCCCATCATATTGAAAAGTCTCTAGACTCTATCATTTTCATGACAGTGAAATTTAAATGTGAATATCAGGGATTGTTTCTGAACTCATTGGGGTATTGGCAAAAGTTCTCTTGGTAAATGTTTCATGTATTTGAAATGAAGTTTTTATTTCTCCTCCGAGAACTTTTAACTTATGACCAAAATTTTAAAACAGAGGGGGAAGCTATTACTGTGGAGGACCTTGCATGAGGTTGTCTTTGTGTAGAGAAGCAGTCCACAGAAGGTATGGTTAGACACCAGTGGGCTCCTCAACTAGGCCTTACAAAGTCATAAAACTATTTGGGAGGCTGTTAATGAGATGACCATGGTACATAGGAAAAACCTCAAATAATGTGAAGGGATGTGGAAAACACCTATCTTTTGGACAAAGTTCTGCCAATATTCTCAGGGGGCTGAACTTGTATTCTGTTCTTAGTTTGCTTTCAATTTCTACAAAATTATTTTAAATGGCGTATAATATTAAAAGAATTAGCACTGGAAAAATATATTTCTTAAGAAATTGATTAGAATGACTTTTAGATAACTTGTGGGGTTTTGCTTCATTTCAGAAGGGATAGATGGAGCTCTTGCTGTTTTTCTACAGACTTTGTTCTTTACCCTATTGAGTAACTGAAATTCAGAATTCACACATATTTGATTCTTTGATATATATTTTCATTAAAAGCTTGTCAGTAGTGTGAGCTATGTATGTTTTCGAGATATTCATTAAATGAGATTTGTAACAGTTTACATGGTATTCTGACAGTTTACCAAACCTATCTGTCAAAAGCAGATGGCCTGCGTTGGTAGGATTTTTTTGGTTAAAATGAATATATTTTCAACATATGTATTTCATTTATAATATATTTTCTACAGGATTTTGTTCTTAAAAACATAGTTAATCAACCTGCAATACCCTCCTACACTTCAGCTTGATGCTTGAACGTTAAGATATTATCTGTCTGCAGTTCATTTCAGTAATATATGTGATTATGCAGCAAATTAAATTATGCCATATAGCAGACCTAGGACACTGAAAATGCAGCTGTATTCATTTGTCACTTCTTTATACCTACTTATCTAGCTACACTTTCATGAACATACTGTGCTCTTAGACATCTGGGTCTCCCTGTTTTCAGTGCCTTGCTGTTTTGGTTTGCTGTTTAATGTGGATGTGTGGGCCATCTCAAAAGGAGGAGAGGACATGTTATCAGTGATGCTGTCCAGCCAAGACAGGAAGGAGGGGAGGAACAGTGTGGAGAGATGAGGGGTCCAAATCAGCAGTGACATCAGGAGTTGTCACCTGGTGGTCACCTGAGTTTCTCCCATGAGTGGCTGCACTTGGGAGCTTTCTTGATATATTTCCTACATCTCAGTTTTTACTGCAAAAGCAGTAAATCAAGTGCAGGACAGTGGCCAGGACACAGGCCTGTGAGGATGCCAGTAGCTCTGATTTGAAATGGATCTCTGCCTTTTAGGCAAGATGGGAAAGCAGGAGACCCCAGCGCTGTTGCGCAAGCTGTGACATGACCAAAGGAATCTTGGACACCAGGGCAGAGGCACAGCCTTGCTCACTGCCTCGATGCAGACAAGGGTACTGGCAACAAGACCAGCATCCCAGGGCATTTCTAAATAAAGACAGGTGCTCCTATCTGCAAGGGCAACGTTGGCACATGGTTCTCAAATTTATTTATATATAACATATATTTATTTTAACTTAGGCATCATCAGTTATATAGCTACAGTTTCTATCAGTTCAAGGGTTTACTTATTTTCACTAAAACTTTAATGCAAGCGTTTGTATTAGCACTAGAAATAATATAGATAACTCAGCTTAGGTTAGGTTTTAAACAATCTCTGCTTAGTTTTTGACCAGGAATAGTTGTCTTATGTTCCATATCACTGACAGACAATAATAGAAGCAAAAAGGACAACATACTAGAACCAAAACTTAATGATATGTGCTGGTAACAAAGCAATTTAACAGATTAAATAGTAGAAAGTATGCTGAGGGAGTGTTTTAAATAAAGATTTATATGCATAAATATGTAGCAAAAAACTGCACTTTTTCTGGCGTATTCTGCTGCTTTTATTAGCATATTTTCTTACATATTTAAGTATTACCAACAGACCAGTTGATTTAAACTGAAAACAGTTTTGAGAAGTTCATGTATTTTTATAATCTGAACTATTAAAAGTATACAAGTACTGTGCATGTACTCTTTTTCCAGTAGCCAGGTAATGAAGTTTTTCCACTTAATGTTAGTTAGAAAGATAATTGACTAAGAAGGAAAGTTTTATCTGTGTTTATAATGGCATAGGTTTTCATGAAGGAACTGCTAGCTAGACAAATGCAACAGTGATATTACCATTGCACTGACATTTAAATTCAAATTTTTGGAAAAAAAATCGAAACAAGAAGTTCTGAAAGGACAGAATTTAAGAATTCTTGGATTTTGAATTTTCTTTTTTTATTAACACAGGTACCTACTTTCTTAGAATAATGTGATAAATTGCCTAGTGGAGCTTAATCCGTTCCTTGTAGGTTTCTTTCAGTATAAATACAGAGGAAGATTTGGGTGGAAACTCAAAATCTTTAATAAATATTTTTATTTCTATAAGTGTTTTCTATGAACCATCCTGAGCCATTAGATTTTTTTTTGAAGCAGAAAAGCTTTTTCTAAAAATAATTCTATTCTCATTTATCTAAAAAGACCTTCTTTGTTCTGCTGAACTGTTGAAGTCATTCTCTCTAATTTTATGTCTCATGGTCTGTTTTTTTAAACTGGAATACTGATTTGGATGAATGTTGTTAGTGAGTGTGAAAAAATGTTAATGATTTTTTCCTAAAAGCATCTCCCCTAGAAAAAAAATCAAGAGAATATTGTAAAGCCTATTCTCCACTGCTCTCACAAGCTTTGTCCTAAAATGCTTTATTTTGGGAGTAATCACACTTAGAAAACCACATTAAATCTAATTTAGCAACTCTAACAATTAACAGTTTTGAAGTTATATTTAGATAGCTTGATTTAAAACAATAAAATTAGTATTACTCAATACAACATAAAATACATTATCCTAAATTCATAAGTGATAATTTTTTATTGGACCAATTATTATGTAGTGTTACTACTTTGAACATTTAGAATTAGGACAGAAAATAGATAAACTATTAATTATGTTTCTTCAGAAGAAAATACATCAAATCTGGGGACATGTATTAAAATTGTAAATTGGAGTAGGATAGATATATAACAGATAGCCAGGTCCTTTTTGAATGGTAAGCAATTTAAAATTTATTACTATTTTAATGGCAATTATATGTAATAGTAGAAATTTATGCTCATTTATGCAGCTCCCTGTTCTATGAAAAGTCATTACTTTTAAACCAGTAAGGCTGGAGAAATACACTATTAAGTACAGTTTTTCTTACCTTCCACTTTACATTACAATTGAAACAGATGTCATGCAAACCATCTGTGGGGTTCTTGTACCTGAATATTATCGCCTTTTCAATTTTACAGCAATTTTCATCCATTCTTTGGGTACCAACTTCTTTGAGGTTAATATCCCCCTCCCTTACTGGCCTCTGAGACTTGTCCTCCCCATTAGTTCTCACGGTAATCATCTTTACCTGATGTTCTTCTCTTCTGTCTTCCCTTTCCTTTCCCTTGCAAAAGGAAGAGCAGTGATTCTTCTCCAGCTTAGTAGCCTCTTAACTAGGTGATTTCAAGTCAGTAGTCTTTGTGTTGATTGCAGGGTGTCACAGCCAGAGGTGACTCTCCTGGCTGAGCAAAGATCAGCACCTCCAGCTGGCCAGAGAGAGTGGCAGCTTCCTCAGGACCCAGGGAGTAGCAGGGTCTGCAGCACAAGTAGCGTTACACCAGTGAGCGCAGCATTAGTGAAGTTACACTGTTGTAAATCCAGTAAAAGAAGTAGAAGGCCGGGCCTGAGCTGTGTAAAACCATCTTGGTTTTCCAGGAGGCTATCCAGGAGTGCTGCCCCAGAGACTGGAGACACCTCTTCGCTCTCACTCAGCTGCATCTCAGTGATGCTACTGGCACGCGTGGTTTGGCTGGACTCCCAACATTCATTTTTTTCCCTCGGTACCTCCTTGCTTCTTCCTTCCTTTTAAAACCCCGAGCATGCTGCTCATAGTCACTGCACTGTTAAAAAGCAGGACCTTGGAAAGCAGCAGATCAGCAGCTGCTTTGTGACATTCCAGCTAAACTTAACCCTCAGATGCACACTTCCACTTCTGCTTCTTCAAAATCTGCATTGTCTTAAGACATTCTCATTGTGGTTGTGAATGCGTATTTGAGGCAAAGGTGCTTAAAAGAAAACAGTGCGTGTCAGATAAGAATATCCATGTTTAAAAAATTCAACAACCTAAGCTCAGCACTGAGGTGGTTTTCCAGAATCAAAAATAATTGGAATTGGGAAAGTAAATTGCATTTCAACTACTGCAATTTAAGGAAATTTTAAAATCAGATGTAAAAAATAAGCCATCAGATAACCTGTGCTTGAGGAAGAGACTGATGCAAACACTTTCCTAAGATCTAGTCACAGCTAATATTACATTGTGTACATTAAGACTTTCTTTCAGTACTTAAAATAGTAAGTCTGCTTTGGAATGTTACTAGCTTTTGATAATTTCCTGTGCTAATAATATAATTGCATACTATTAAATAAATTCTTTAAAAAACCATGATGTTTCTAGAAATGCAATACATCTAATTACAGAGTTTCATTAAAAGCCTGCAAACAGGCTATAAGCAACTGCTTTTACTTTAGTTTGAATCCCCTGGCTGTTGTTCATTTTCTGGTCAGTTATGTGGAGTTGTGTTTACTATGCCTAAATACAAAATCTTTTTTTCTGTCCTACAAAACTCTTCTCAATCATCTGAATTAGGGAGCAGAGAAGTCCTGGCTCATCTCCATTTGTCCAGCTGTAATGGTGCACAAGAGAAAGTAGCAGAATTTATCAGATTTATCCTGGGAATGGCACTGAGCTGCAGCATTTGCACCCCACATTTCTTTACAGATGCTGTGCTGGAAACATTTCAGCCAAGTGCCTGTTAGGTGTCACACTTCACGTGCACGCGTAACTCACAGCGCAGCGAGAAAGCCTCACCGTGGCTTTGAAGGTGTCTCCAAGCTGCCAGGGGACCTGAGGAGCTCCCTGCCCTGACCCTGGCAGTCCTGTGAGCCTGCTGGAAGGTTCCCAGCTCTCTCCTGTGCACTGCGGGTGCTGCGAGCCCTTGGTGTGACTCACCTGTTCCACTCTGCCCTTTCTACTGATGCCATGCGGCCACCTGAGGGCTTCTGTGGGGATTCCTGGCACACAACTGTGCCTCCTTCTTTTATACATTTATTAAAATGTTCTGTTAAAAGTGTGATGCCCAGTGACCTCAGAGAGTAGCAGTACTTTGGGGAGCAGCTGAAATGAGAAAAGAAGCCCCGACAGGATCACAGGAGTGGCATCTGTGCTTCTGGCTCTCCAGAGGCATGGGCAGAACAGGTAGCTGGGAGAGGCTTTTGCCATTCAGACAGACCCCTTTCTTTTAAGATTGAAAAAGAACAAAGGTAATTGTAAATAGATAGGTGTACTAGGCTTAATTCTTTAACCTTGTAGATGCCTCACATAAGTGAATTTTGACTTGTAGTAATGTATTTTATGGGAAATACTTGCTGTTCTTACTGCTTCTACAATGTATAAATGGTCTTGGGAGGGTTGGTAATTACATTGGCCTGCCTTTTGGGAGGAGATATTCAGCACACAAAATTGTATCTTCTTGAGGCAACTGTTAATTTCTGCTTTTGTAGTGTTTTATTATCCCTTGAATAATTAATCCATGTGCTGAAAGGCTGGTATCATTCTTTTTGGTCTACCCTCTTCCTGGCTTTAACTGAGTTTAAATCATCAGTTGCTGCATTAAAGAAATGAACATATTGCTTTGTGCTGCAAGATATGTTACAACATTTTCACAAATTTGGGTATTTTGAATGGCAGTTCTACAATTTCAAATACCTCCCAGTTAATAAACAAAATAAATAAATGTGCTATAAAGAAGTAAACAGACCATGAATCTGAATCACTTCTTGTTTTTCAAGCTAAATTTTTCAAGGAAATTAGTTTACAAAATACATTTTGATGTCTGGAGTCCATCAGTCTCTAGGAGAAAGAGTTGTAATTACATTCTGTCTCAATTTATGCTGTGTGTCTGCACTCCTTTTTAGAATTTTTATTTTTAATTCTATTATATTGAACTTAATTTCACATGACAAGTAGCAGAATCAAGCAGATAAGTAGCAGAAGAAATACAATTGTTCTGTAAAGACTCCCAGAGTTTTCTGAAAGGAAGCTCTTCCAAAATTTTTTCAGCACTTTCTCAGATTTCTTTTCTGTACTTTCTTGAAATTCGGAATATTGAATTTTCTTTTCTTAATGATGAAAAAATTTAATTATAGTTACATATTAATCTAAACTTAATTTTTTTCCTGATTTGAAATCATGAGTGCCTTAATTGCATTGATAAAGTTTTACTTTATAATTTTCAATATCTGGATAATCTCAACTTTACAATATCCTTGTTTTCTGTTTGACATTAAGAATGGGTAAAGAGAACGTTCAGTGAATGAACTCCATTCTTGGTTGCTGTGAAACAGCCAAGCTGTTTATTCCTGATAGGGGTTGTTTATTTGTAAGATTCAGAGTTATTTAGAGCAAACTCACACTAGAGACCTAGGATTTTATACCCTAAAAATACTTTTCCTGACACTGAGTATTCTTTTCTTGATTATTTTTTTTAGATGAAATCAATCTTTTCTGAAAGTGGTTCCATCTGCTCTGTAGTAGGCCAGTTGCTGGTATTCATGCTGAACTTTTCATCTTCTCATGATAACTTTCCAAGAAGTCTGAACTTTAGGTAGTGTTTTGAGAGATAAGATGCATTTCATATCCAGGTTGTTGAAATGTTTAAAAATAATTTTCTTATCATAAAGGAGGAGGAGGATAAGCTCTAATGGCATAGCTGTTTAACTAGGTGAGTTTTAATGTACAGTTATCTCCCTTTTAATAAATAGCATTTAGTACAATTAAATTCTGTTAAAGTATGCTTTTCTGCTGTTCTTTATTATTAATGCCTATTATTAGTGGACTTGTGATGCCATGCTTATCCACAGCCAGGACTTGTTAGCAATCTGCTTTTCTTCCATTGTTACAGAGGGTAAAACAGCGGTAAGGCTTTCAAACTGAAAGATGTTAAATTTAGATATGAGGAAGAAATTCTTTGCTGTGAGTGTGGTGAGGCACTGCAATAAGTTGCCCAGAGAAGTTCAAGGCCAGGTTGGACAGGGCTCTGAGCAACCTGGTCAAGTGGAAGTTGTTACTGCCCATGGCAGAGGGATTGGAACAAGACAGTCCCTTCTACCACAAACCATTCTATGATTCTATGGCTGATATGTAAAAGGAAGCACACACTCAACTCTGCAATTTCAGATTGCATTTACATTAGTAAATGCTAATGTAAACTATTGAGGGCTGGGCATCCACGTCAGCGCTTGAGTCCGTGTCCTTGGTTACTGAGTGTGGGATTAACTGTGCTGGGGTTAGCTGTTCCTGGTGTCCCAGGCGTGAATCAGGGACACCCCAAGGCATTCCCCTCCTTATTCTCAGCTGACTGGCTCCACATCCAGAGAATAAACCCAGGTCTGTTCTGTTCTTTAGCACAGACTCTCCCACTGAGTACTCTTCAGGCCGTATCCACGAGCCCCAGCATTGCAGTCACAGCCCACAAAGTTGGAGTATTTTTTCATTTTGATACTTCTTATCCCCTCCTAAAAGATTGCTCTTTTAAGTCAGCTTACAGGTCAGTGCTCCCTGATGTTGGTATGTTGGTAACACATGGGATGCACTGGTGGACACTTGGAAAAAGGGATTAATGCACAGCATCTCATTGGTCTCACAAAAAAAAATTAAGGCTTACAAGAATAACTTGCAGCTGGTCTGCCTTCAGGGAAAGGGAACTGCATTAATATCAGCTCATGCTATTTCTGACACTATCAAAGAAACTGAACAAAATGTGAGTTTAATTATAGTGAACCTGTCAGTACTGTAAAAGAACTGCTCTTTGAGTAGAGGAGATGCAGTGATAAAGTAAATAGAAAGTGCAGATAGTATGCCACTTTTAACAAGTGCCAACCACACATATTGCCATCTTTTTGTTAGTAACCAATAAGGTATGAAGCCAAAATAACAATATGTCTTTTATTCATTGCTAATTAAAAGATAATATCCATGACCTGAACTTTATATATAGCGTGAGATAATTTGGAAATAAAAGATCTGGTGTTCAGTAAAACTGAAAGAAATATTACCCTTTCCCTGCACAATGGTTTTCTTAAAAACAAGTTGCAAACTCAAGACTTTAAGTTGCTAATATGTCATCCAAGATATATCAGACTTGAAGTAGGATGAATAGTTTTAATTATGTGTAAATAGATTCATTAAGAGGAATGCAAAGGTCCAGCAATTATTCATGCCCTGAAATTAGATTAAGAATATTGTGTTTAGAGTCTTGTATCTTAATAGGCCACTTTAATTTCTGTTTATAGCTATTATTCTATTTCAAATGCACATTAATCTTCTTCTTAGTGAAATGTATCCATTTATCTAGGAAAAGGAAATGTTATATGTTTCTAGCTCTTCATGCAATTATTTGAAGACAGTGATGATTTAAATTTTAGGTTGGCAAGAAATAGTTTTTACTTTGTATTTGTCATTGTTTTCTTGAGTATCTCTAGACAGTGTTGAGCATGATGAATTCTCTTCATCAGGGGAAAAAGAACTTTATAAAGCAGGGGAATGTTGAAGGCTTTTATTTACTCCTTTTCAGTGTCATGTGTTCAAATATAATACCTTGATGTTTGCTTTCCTGTGTGAACTTACTTAGATGAGCTTTTGATGATGAGACAATTTGCACACATCTACAAGACTCCTCTGTGATGCTAATACCTATTCTTATACACAAGATCATTTACATGCACAGACAAGTAATACTTATAGCTGCAAGTTTAGAAACAAGCTAGACTGCTCCCACTTTGGAGTATTGCACTAGAGAATAAACATATTGACATGTAGTAGTAGAGGTGTGAAGACTTTTATCTTAAGTACTGTCACTCTTGATTGTATAGGTGTAAATATGAACAAAACAAAAGCTATTTCATGCAGGTTTGTTAATCTAGGATAACATTGCAGCCTCGCTGGCAAGTTAGTTTCAGTTATAGTTCTTAGCATATTCCCATGCAGTTGCCTTGTATGTTGTGTTTCTCAGGGGTACTTGACTATCATGGTTACCAAAAGGCAGAAAACACAACATGGTAACATAGAAACAGCCTCTGTGCTGTTTTTGTAAATTTTTTGTAAGAACACTCATGCTATTTTTTTGCCTTAGTCAACAATGTGTGTCTGGTTTTGTTGAACATAGACTATGTCATCATCTTTGTGTCAATGACTGACAGATCTGCTCTGGAGCTACTCTCTCCTATCTAGGACTTATTTGCTGTCATTTCATCTCACTGAGCTGTAGTGGTTTTTTTTCCAGTTCAGATGTTATCTGAATGTCTCCTGTCCTGATACATAGGGAGAGCATTATCCATATAAACCAGCATGTTGGCTAATGGCCCGAGTGGCTTCTTTGTCTCAGTCTTTGCCATAGCAACACACATTGCCAGACCATGACAGGACTTACAGGTCATCTCTAGATGTGCTCTCCAAGAGAACTCTCTTTTCCTTTCATCCTCAGACATAAATCACTTATTTGCACCACTACTGTATTGCACTGTGATTATTGCAAAATCACTTTCTCCTGGTTTGACAGGTGCAGTTCTGCCCTTAAAATATCCATGTAAAATAAGGATGATACAATGATCTGTCCAGCCAGTCTGTTTGGCATTCTCACCCCATGTCCATGAATCATTACACTGGCTCATATCTTTCTGTTGTATTAAATTTAAATGCTTGTCTTAATTTTTAAAGCTTTTTTTTTAAACAGTCTCAACACAGATCAAGTTTGTGGCTTAGATGCAGTAGATGAGTTCCTTGGATAATATATTCTAAAACATATATGAAAAATATATTATTGTCCCATCAGTTCAAGGTTTTGACTTAAAAGTCACAAGTTACTTCTACATCAAAGCCTCACTCATAACAAAATAGCTGTAAAACTTTGAAGGAAACAACCTTTAATTTCAAGGACAAAAAAACAACCTAAACCCACCAAAAAAACCAAACAACAACAACAAAAAAAAAAACCCAAAAAAAACCCAAAAAAAACCCCACCAGGCTTGGTAAAATGGGTCTGAAAATATAGTGTCAAACAAATCTTTGCTGGAAGAAACTTCTGGAGCTCATCCAGTCCAAGATGCCACTCAAAGCACAGGCATGTCCAACACTGGAGCATGGCAGCAATTAATTCATCTATCCAGATGATGGAAATATTCAGGGGAAAGGTTTCTGTGCACCTTTCCTATAGACTAGTTGTAGTGTTGAGATCTATTTTGCTTACTCAATATTCATATGTGTCCTATTGATGTTGGCATAGCAGAGTACATCTGTAGCAAGGCAAGGCCCAACAGTAATTTCTTTTAATCACCTAACCAATTGTGTAGCAATGGTTTTGGCCCTCCTGGGATGTGTGTTTTTACTGTGGTAGCCTTGGTAGGCATATTAAAGATTTCAGAGTATTCTTGTCCCCCACTTTGCCCTGGACATTCAATAGTTTGAAGTTTATACCTCTAAGGGATCAGCACAACTGTGATTCCCCTGAGCTGTGATCAGACAAATACAAGGATTCATATTAATGTAGTGAAACCACATTTTTATAAATTCTTTCTATTTATTTGCTTGCTGCCAAATCTGTGCAGAGCTAAAACTTAATTTTATGTATTTCTGTGGCAGAGGATACGTCCAAAACAATTTACAAACTATTTACTCTGTTCAGCAGAGTAAATTCAAGGAAGGGCAAGAAGAGCAGATCATCAGATATCTGTGTTTCTCCTGCAGGTGGATCTGCAAAAAGGTTTAAATGAACCCCTACAATTAATCTAAAGTACAAGGGGATTAGAAATAAAGTAGAACAAGTTGAACATGCATTTTAAAACCCATTAATTATATTTGCGTTTTTCATATCTTTGGATACTGTGAATAATGAGTTTATTTTCTCTCATTCATTTATTCAAATTAGTTTGCATTTTTGCAACTAATTGTTAACTGCTTGGATCTATTCAAAGCATTTTGGGAAAGCATGTGTACTAATCTATGCTGTGTGATGACCAGATGGAAGAGGCATGATGCTGACATCCAAATTAAAGGTGGCCACAAATAAGCCTTTCTGCCAGTCATATTTCACTCACATACATAAAAGCTGGTCTAGGTGCTTCTCAGCCAGTGATTGGCACAAAATATTTACATGTTGGTAGTGAACATCAAAATAAACTCAACTGAAGTTAATACTCCTAAAAATCATACTGCTTCTTTCTAGTATGTACCATTTTATTTTTGTTCTTTGAATGTAAGTCACCTCTAGGGATCATAGCTAGATCTAAATTACTGTTTTGGCTTTAAAATTACTTCCAATTATGTGGGCTGGAACACCTCCCTAAAAGTCTCCAAACAGTGTAGTAATCACTACTTTATATTTTAATGTAATTTGAACTAGCTATGGATTTTAAAATGGGAGTTATTAAGGGTAATTCTGATCACCCTTAGTCACAACATGGAAGACGTTCCTGTGCATCTGAAAAGATCTGATTGCTATGAACATCCTTCTGTTGGCATTTTCACAGATTTGCCAGCTGAAGCACTGGAAAAATTATTTTTCTACTTTTGCTTTGCATATTCTGACAGTCAATATGACAATTCGTCATGTCATGCTTTTTGGTGGGGGGGGAAGGTTGTTGGTTGCTTTTTTAATTGATTATTTTCCTGCTTTGTGATAGTCTTGAATTTTTATTACCATTTCCTCCTATTTTGTGGTAGTGTGCCTTCTTTCTTGTGGATACACTTTTTATTTCATTCTGAAGTCTCTCAATATTACTGAAGTTATTTCTGCAAACTGTTGGATAGTTTAAGGCATAAACAGAAATTTCCTCTGTTTTGATTTGTGCTTTACAAAGCAAACTAATGAGATTAGTAATGTGGAAGGACAATTGAACAATAGTTCCTACATATAAATTAGTTTAGAAACGTGTATGAAATTTGACATTTTTAATAAAGCTATTCACAGTAGATGTTGCCAAAGAGAAAAATATCTGATATTGTTTATCATAACACTTTTTTGACTGATTCTTTTTTTTCAAGTGTCTCTAATTCCGCTTCACTCATGCAGTTTCCATAGATAAAAGCCAATTAATATTAGCTATCCTAAATCTAAAACATTACATTCTGCATAGTGACAAAGCCTGCACTGTGTTGTTTGGAGATCAGCCTGTGTGGTGGTTGGTTTTTCAGGGTAGGAATGCTGTTGAGGAAACATGGAGAGTAGTGCTGGCTCACTTGTGGAGGAGAGCTCATGTTATTTCTTGAATAGATGTTATCGATGGCTCAGCAAAGGCTGGGGAAGAAGAGCAACCCTTCAGCTTCACCAAAGAGGAACCAACACTGCTCGTGGCTCCTAGAAAGCAGAGGGGGACACAGATTTGTCCTCACATCTTCCCAAGGTGGCAGTGACTGCTTTCCTGCCAATGCCTGGGTGATGTGAATAGCAGAGGAGTCCACAGGCAGGGATTCTGGAGAAGCTCCTGGCCCAGGCTGTGCCTCTCCACCATGGCTGAGGGTGGCTCTGCTCTTCATCTGTTGGTCATGCACATGTCATTAGTGCAACCAGCCTACAACAGGTGTTTCTAAAACTGAGAAGGGAAGGGGAATCCTGCAGAGATTGGTGTCTTTAAAATTAGGAAGGGAGAGGGCAAAGAAGTGGACTTGAGTAGTGCCTGAAAAACATTTGTGGTGAAATCTCTGTCCAGTGCTTTACTTACTTTGCTTATTTGCAAATTAGGAGTTGCATTGTACACATTTCTGCATCCACAAAGAGCGATTTTAGATTTTAGCCTCCTAAGAGATTCTTGATCTGTAAGGTTCCATTGAGTTTTCCCTCTTATTATTAATTATTTAATTGAAAGACCTGAGTGTGCCAGAAGGTACTTGAGATGGTGATGTCTTGTAACATTTTACCTGCAAGTAAAAAACCCAACAATTTCTCTTGAGATGTTTAAAGCTGGATTTCAATATTGCTTCCTTGATGAACGTCACCCTGAAAATATGGGGTTTTACAGGTTTTTGAAAAAAAAGAAAAAACAAACCCTGATGTTTCTTTTTCTTTTTTTTCTGAGGAGTCTGTTGGTTGTTTCTTATTTGTGGCTTTTGAGGTGGAACTACATCAGTTACAGTTGGTGAGAGGATGTAAATTAATTTAACCGTAGAGCCCATGAATTTCTGCAGCACTGCAGCAGAAGCTGAGTGGAAAATGGAAAACACTATAAAATAAGTCTCCAGTGTCACTTGCCTCTTTGGATAATGCTATTATTCCTTCATACATCTCTTTTGGTGCAATTTCTTCTTTTTCTGACGCAGATGTCAGTACATATTTCAAACAGATGTTACCTCCCCGACTGGTGAAGGTTTGGGAGATCAATTCAGCTGTTCATCTTGTGATATGTCAAAGAGTGTCTGACTTTCTCTGGATGTTAACTTCGAGGTTATTGGGTTATACTCCCTCCCTGTCTCATTGTGTGTTACACCTTGTGTGAAATGAATTGTCCCTTTTTATTTGAATATCAGCAGGCAGATGCCTCTTCTGCAGATGCTGGTTTTTGTGGCTAGAAAGGAAGGCAAAAACTACATACTAAGTTCTTGGAAGCATGATACCCTTCCAGGTCCATCTGATTTCAGATACAGCCTAACAATGCCAGTGTTGTTTGTGAGCAATGTGAAACTCGGGGACTTAATTTCTTAGACATGATAATGGCCAGTCCGTTCATATGAACGTAATTTTCTGTAGGTTAGTTCCCAAGCTTTTGGTTTCTCACAAAATTGATGTACTTTGTCAGCAGTCAACAAGCAGAATCTTAAAGGTTTTGCAACACTTGCATTTATTTTGAAATCAGCATAAAATTACTATACACATATTTTTTTATTTCCTCTGCATTTTATTTTGTTCTCTCCAACTCTCACAACCTTTTGCAAAGTGGACAGATATCTGAGGAAAGCAGGTATGGAAGAAAAACTGTTCTACTTTCTCTCACAGCTTTTAATTTAGAATGGCTAATTCAGTACATTATGGATGGTACTGTTTCAGTTGCCAGTGAGGAATTAGCAAGTAATTTTGGCAAAGATTTGCCTTGTTTCAGAGGCTGAAAAAAAATAATCATAATTCTCAGAGAAGAGGGTTGTGCTGCAAAAAAGCTGCTTCTTTCAGAGATTGCCCAACTTAACTGCTTTGCTGTTGAAGTAAAAGTGAATAAAAGGTACCTTGAAGAAAGGAAGAAATAGAAGTAACTGTCATTGTAGTAAATTGGTATCATCCTTATGACTTTAGAAGCTCTAAATGAATCTATATGAAATAGAATAGAATCTTTCATATACAAAGAAACAGAACAAGAACTTAGATGCCAGACAAAAACAAAAAATTACATTGTGTTCGAATGCTTCATTTCTTGTGAACCAGGCCCCCAGAAAATGCTTCCCTTAAAGAGCAAATCAAGTGAGCTGTCAGGATTGTCTTTGTATGCCACATATGTTTACTTCTAGGTGGGTATCTAAATCTGCTTCTGTGGTTTATAACCATTTTGGGAGAGAAGAATGTAAGGTCTCCCGAGAAAAAAAAATTCTGTGTTTGAGAAAATCCAAAGCAAACACATTTACTGTCGCTATCAAGATAATCAGCCACAAAATACTACATATTATGGGAACTTGCAAATACCATGCAGTAGCATTTAACATCTGTGTAGTCACTACTTTTTGCTTCTCAAACTTGTTATCTCTGTGTACTCACAAGAAAGATAGGGATCAGGAAGAAATCAGCCCCAGCAAATCTGAGGCCAGTTCTAATTCTGTACATCTGCAATCACTTCTTTTCCTAACTGCACATAAAATTACTCAGTGTAATCCTTGGCATCTCACTTCTCATTAAAAATCAGCTTTGAACTAGAAAATGATAAAAAATTCAGAAAAATAGAAATGGATTAGTCTAAACCATAGGTTACCAATCCTGTCTATCCCTGCTAGAATGATTATATCTGCAAGCAGCATGAGGATTTTAACTGTAAATCTGCAGGTATTAAAGCTCAAGTGGCTTTGCTTCATTTAGGTGTAGATCTAAAAAGTCCTGCTAGCTTAAATAATTTTATATCTTCAAGAAATTTATTTAATTTTCTACAGAAAAGACTAATGCAGTTGTTATTCTCAAGTTTTTTGAATGTACATTAAGATTTTGAATTTGTTTCTGATTTCCAATTTTGTCCTATTTTTCATGCCATTTACCAATGCTACTTAGTTTCTGACCTCTTAGTTTCTCCAAAATAGTCAATATTGTTATTGAAATGTCATTAATGGTTTAACTTCCTTACTCCACCTTTGAAGAAGATGAAGCAAAAAGCATTCTGGCCATCTTGAACATTATTATTTAAACTGCTCGCACATTATATTTCAGGTGGCTTATTTGTTCTAGTAGGCATTCTTCATGTTTTCTGTATTCCGTACTTTTTTCATTAGGATTGCTTATTCTTTATAAGCAGTTCCTCCCCATAGCATCATTAAAAATTACTACCTAGACATAACATGTTTTCCTGAAGTTATGTTAGATGTATCTGTGCTGTTAATATTTGAGTACAGTAAAATAGCAGGGGTGGACCTTCCATGTTCTAGTACATCTTGTACCCACACTTGCCCCACATAATCCTTATATGAAGGACTAAGTTCCTCAAATGGAAAGAGATAGAATGTCCTAGGTCACTTCAACCTGTTAAATTGTCTCCAATAAGCTGATTTCTAGTGTGCAGAGAAGCACTTGAAGGTGAAAAGCTGTAACAGAGGAAGTCGCCACACAAAAATGGCGCCTATAAACTCGTCAGCCTGACTGCTGATCACTGATGAGATAATGGCCAACAATTCAGTACCAATACAAAGATTGACACAGAAGCTGTAGAACTGTAGTCAGATACAAAGGGCATCCAAATCCAGAAAGATAAATCTCTTCAGATAAAGCAACAAAAGGAACCCAAGCTCCTGGGTGGGGTCAAACAGAATCATTACTTTTCCAGTCACACCATAAAATATCACAGCCCTTTCAGTTCTCTCTTTTCAATTCACATTGTGTGTTCATGATAACCCGTACGATTTTGCCATAGTTACCAATGTGCTTCTAGCATTATTGATAAATAGTCACTGCTTCCTCCTCTTGCTATGGCTTCAGAATTTGGTGTCATGAAACCTTTATTAGATTTGGAGGTTGTCAAAGTTATCTTTGAAGTTACCAGAGCAATACATATTCTACTACCTCTTTGCTTGTACAAAACTTGTACAAGCCCAAGGTTTTTTTAAGGTGTTTTTTTTCTTTATCCACATACCTTTCTTCTCCACTTTTATGTAAAAGAAGATTTCTATGAACTGTTCATTCTCAGACATTCAGAAGTTTTATAATGTCTGTGTATGAGACTATCTGACACTGAGTTCTTCTAATATTAAAAAAAGTCCTTCAGGATGGAACCATACTAAGTGGTTGTTTGTGTTGCTTGCTTGCAGCATGAATTACTGAATTTGAGAGGCAGGGGGAAAGTTAGGAAACTGCAATAGAAATAAATGATTATACACTAAAATAAAATAGTAGGTTCATAAAAGAATGGGGATTCTCAGACAAATCTCATGTCTGAGATTTGTCATGTAATCCCTGCTTCTTAATAGAGGACATAGGTTGCTACATCTGAATTTACATCTTACATTTTTCCATGCAAAAGCCTTCATTTGTATTACAAGGAAACCAAATATATTTTAAATTTTACAGCAGAGTTTTACACATTTTTTGGAACTTGGATAATATCTCTAAGGACTCATTCACCCCCTAATGATTTTTAGGTATTTCTGGAGGAGAAGAAAAGAGGACTTGGTTTCTTACTTTGTGTTCTTGCTAATTCTATTCTTGTCTGCTAATATATTCGCATATAGAATAGCAAAATCCACTGCAGTAGCATTTTTTATGCCACAGTGTTTACTTCTGTCTTTTTTATACAGAGAGTCAAAGCTGATGAATCCATTCTACCAGATTATATTTTGTCCTGTGTTAGGAAACATCTGATATAAACTGATGTTTAGGTACCATATTGCTCAGATGGAATATCTGAGAAATACTCCAAAGTGCATATTTTAAATTTTCTCTGTTCCTTACATAATCAAATCTGACAGTCATATGCCCAAGAAATATTCTTTCAAATGAGTGACAAGACAAGATTTGTGAATGAAACACTGGCACATTCTGAATAAATTCATTTTAAGGGAACATTTTTTGTTAGATAAGGACATAGGAAAAAAATCCTTATACTAGTTTATGGAGCCTGAGATAAATTTACTTCTTTGTTTAGTCACAGTAATGGTAATTGACTTGTTGAATGCTAATTTAGCATTCCATGTTTTAAAAAGAACGTGGTTGTCACTGTTGTTTGATGGGTCATATAAAAGTGTTATTGGTGCCACATTTGTTGTACCTTGCTTCTTATATTCTGATTTTCTCCAATTAAAAAGGAGATGAATTGCGTAGCACTTCCAGGTTTTTCTTTTCTTTTCATTACATGTATTGATGGGCATCTTGTAGTTTGTCTTTTACTGCTGAGATAGGGCATTGTATTAGCTTTGAACATTTGGCTTGGTGAAGGATTTTATTTTTTATATACAGAAAGAAGAACTAGCAGACCAGTTAAAATCTCAAAGGAGTCCTCACAGTTTGACAAGCAAAGATTGAAGAGAGCAGGAAATACAACATCTAATTAAATAGTGGTCATGCTATTTTGGTGCTTCAACAAATTAAATATGAGATGTATGGCTTAAAGATTGGAGCTTATCCTTGAGGTATTTTGTCAGAAATCACTCTCTATGCTATTGATGAAACCATATCTCATTGTAAATATGATTAATTTTGATTGACACTGTGTATAATCCACTTTCTATCATGAATTCATAGATTCATGCATTTGGTAATGTGCTTTAGTGTTACCAGCTTTTAAGTAGTTTTGCTATACCTAAAGCTATCTATTTTACTAGTTGTTATAATACCAAGAAATACTCTATGTTGAAGCCTTACTTAGTCTATTTATCTAGTTACATATACATAAAAAAAATAACATCCTGAAGATACCAGAAAGTAGTTTGGAATAACATCCTTTACAAGCCTCCTGTACCAACTAATTACAGTTTTTTTTAAACATTTGAACTCATTTGAAGAAAAAAGCAAAATGCTAAAAAGGGAGAGAAAAAGTGGGACCACTGTCCTTTGCAGGGTCTGTGAAAAGCCTAGGTCCAGTTTTGATTTTTGTGGGGTATAGAATGTCAGTGGCAACTGCTCTTTGAATGCTACATGGCAACGTGTTGAACTGCTCAGAAGTGCCTTAATAAAATATGGAATATTTTCAAGTCAATACATATCTGCAAAAAATGCAAGAGAGATTATTGTGCTTGGAGGGTAAAATGAATAATGCCATGTTAGATCCAAGAATGTGCGAGAAAGAAAGTCTTGAAAGGCAGAATGATTTCTTTTCATCTTGCTGGAAGCAGTTCCATTAGGATTATAAAACAGTAAGAAAGGCATTCAGATCCTGTTGTATTGCAGGTTTTTGTACATATTCATTATTCTTTATATAAGTACATACAAAGAGGTGGAACTAAAGCAGACTTTCTTGCATTCTAGTTGCTGTGTATCACCAGCTGCTCACTCATCTAGCAGTATTACCCTGGTAATGATTATTTTAATGAAATCACAGTCTAAATTGGTGGTATCAGGAAGCAATCCAGAAACAGACAAATAATTTAGTACCAAATTAGCAGAGAGTGAAGAACTGAGAAGTATACTTGCATGGTTCTTCAAATTTGTATGTTCTGCACAAATAATCAGACTGAAGTGCAAACAATACATAATCTTTCTCATCTGTCTTCTCTGGTACTTTCTTCAACAGGAGATTACTGAGTCCTAAAACTTTCGAAGTGTGGGGGAAAATGGAACTTCAGGCTGCCAGCATCAAGTTGGCTTGAAAACTAGCTAGGCAGAGCAGGCAACCTTTTCAAACTGCTGCAAATGAGCAAGAAGGAGAATATATAGTACCACTTTCAGCTGAAACATTTTCACTAGCTCGCTTGCTTTAGAATGTCTCTTCTGAAACAATTAGGCTGCGACTTTGAACGAGTTCAATCAACATTCACATTTTCTATCCTAAAATTTACTTTGGGAGTTTTCAGCATAAGGTAAGAAGTAAAGAATTAAAATTGTCCACATTCATCATTGTCCATAGACAACAGTCCATTTTGTGTTAATAAATAATCAGCCAGACTGCTTCTGAGATATGTTACATGGCAATGATATTCAGCTAGAGCTCAACTAATTTTACATAACTCAGAGGGCTAATTTAGGATTATGGACCATCTGCCAATACTCTGTACATAATTTACCAGGATGAATAGGAAGCTCCAGCAGACAATTCAGATCTTAGCAGACCCGAATTTCTTTGGGAGATTTCTCTTTGATTCTAACAATTGCAGTGGAACATGCAGGACAACCATACCCCCTAACTTGAGCTGAAATTATTTAGGTTAATTTATATTAATTTGGACTGGAATTTGTTCTCATATTGACAAATTCAAACTAGACTTATTTAATGTGCCACTGTACACTTGCCACAGAGTCCATAATTTGTGATAACTCTACTATCCTGGTATGTCTTTATCTGAGGGAATTATTAAATCTTTACCTTTTGCTTCAAAAATAATTCAAAGAAGCTGCACAATAATAGACTAATTTTGATCCAGTTTGAATCTTGGTTTTCCAGTATTGCACATGTTGGACAACAGACTTAGATGACTGATCTCTCTTGTTGAACTTGGAGCTGAGAGTGACAGAAGTGATAGAAAGCTGTTTATCTAGAAGGGTGTTCAGTCATATTTCTTCTGCTTATTCAACAAAAGATAGCCCTGAGTAGGATTATACTGCAACATTTACTTGAAGCTACATCTATATTAATCTAAAACCAAGGGAGCTGCCCTAATTTCATTCCTGGACAGGAATGGAAGAAAACTTCCTTACTGTGTTATGTCATCAATGGGCAAGTCAGCACCATGCCAAAGCAGGATTGAGAGCTACTGAAAATTACTACTGTGTTAAATATATATTGATTTTTGCCTTATATTTCCTGCTGCTGGAGCAAACTTAGAAAAGCAATAGGAAATTTTAGTGAGACGTTCAATCACTATATTGTTTTGATAGTTGATCAACAATAACAGAAAGCAGATTCTTCACTTCTTTCACCATCTCATGTTGGTAACGATTTCAGCAGGATGGGTAAACTGCTTTTTGGTTCTGAGTAGTTTGATGCTTGTTTAGCATGTTTTTTTAGGTCAGAGTTGGGTAGAGGAGTGTGTATTTATACTGGAGAACGCATATTGGAATAGGTGTTCTATTTTACTGTCCATACAAACAGTGGAAGAAGTACGAATAGCATTTGAAGCCATTTTACCCGTCTACTTGCACTCCTTTATGTGCCTTTTGTATTTCCTTCCCCAAGAGCTTATCTGTAAAGAGAAAAGGAACTAGTTTGTTATCCTAATGTTAATTCTCTGACCTCTAGAGTTCCATACATCTTCTGTATTTAGGATTTTGAGGTGCTCAGTGCCCAAAGCATGTGTGCCTCAGTACGTGAGTGCTAGAATACTTGAGTCAAATAATCCCCACAAAAACTTTGGTATTAGGGCTAGATATGATAAGGATAATCTTTAACAATTTACAGATGTTACCTTGGAGCCTGGCTGAACTTAGGGTGGATATTTTTTTCTGGTTTCATGATCAGGATATTGTGATAACTGCCAACCAAGGTCAGAGAGGAGGCTAAAAGTTTCTGGTGTTTCTTTACTTGAGCTTCATTTATTATTTTAAAAATTCTGAGATGGAAACTTGGAAACCTGGGCTAGAGTTCATCTGTGTGGAGTCTTTAAATATAAATACAGATAAAGACATGACTCTTGAGAGTTATTAAGCAATTACAGTACATTTTGCAAATGGAGGTTCTGCTATTCAGTCAGTGTATTATAGAACTGTTTGAATTTAATCAGTACAACACAAACATTGCAATGTGCCAGATATTTTATTTCTGCCTAACTGATTAGTGTTTGAGTGCTTGGCTGTTTGTAGGAAACAAAGAATTTTTCCAACCATAAATTCTTGTGATTATGAATAATGCCCTTCTTATATTTGGTGATTGATGAGTCCATTGATAGTTTCAAATAATGAGCTTCAGAGTATTGAGTAATGATCTTCTGATAAGGTGCAGAAACAGTCTGGGGCTGGGTAAAAGCCTTGCTGTGAAAAAGAAACCATCACCTTCTCCCTTACTACAGAGTTCTAATTGTGATATTTCAGTTGTTAAACTAATTTTAACTACAACTCAGTGCTGAATATTTTAGAGTGGTCCTAAAAGTAGAAAAAGGTTCAAAGGGTTTGAGAGGTGATCTGATAATCTGAAGTGTTTTTAAATGGTGTTTGGATAGGGTGCCACTTTGGATGGTAAAGGCAACACCAGTTGAAAGAGCTTTTATCTTTCAGATTGTTGTGTCTTACTCAGGGTTTATAAGCAAGGGCCTGCAAATCTCACCACAAAAATTCCTGGGGGAATTTTTTTCCCCCAGGACTGGAAGTGACTGGATTTCCATTAATTTCACTGTTTCAAAGATGCCAAAGCTGGACGGTAGGATCCACCCAGTGTGGATCGTGAAAATCTTTCATAGTACAGGCACTTGACTTCATATCATTACTAACTCACATAATTCTTAAAAGAAATAGAACCTTCCTTTGTCTGTGTACTCAGTGCTATCTTACTTCAATCTTCTGGAGAAAAGAACTGTCACATAATTTCAAGTTTTCATCCTCTCTTTAGCTTTCAGTCTTATATCTTACTATGCCTTTGTCTCTGAAGAACTGACTGGTGTCAGAGGTCGCAGTTTAATTCTGTAACAGATGTCTAAACCTGCTTTTGATGAGCTCTGCAGTGTGAGTTTACAATGAAGATGGATGATGTAACCTGTATTTTCCAGTCTTTGAGTTACTAGGTGAGGTGTTAACCTTCTCTGACATCACCTATCTTAAATGAATAAAAAGTAAAAAGTTGCATTCAGCATTTCAGCAGAAAAACATAAAGATGGATTCAGAAGAATTGTCATTGGTAGCCCCAAACAATGGATTATCTGAACACCCTGCTTCAGAAATGCAGTGCTTATCCATTTATGAAAGCATATTTGTGTACATCATTTGATGAACAGCACAGAGCAAAAACCAGCTCCTGCAGGATCAGACTGATTAGACTGTAATTTGTTACGAAGTCTGACAGTTAATTCATTCATATGATTGTGGTGGTAGTTGACAACATTTTTAGTTGTGAGTTACTTGAGCAGCATATAGGCTAATACATCTAGTCCTAATGCATCAATATATCTCCTTCTGTCAACTGAGCACATAAATTTGTTAGAGTAATATGTAGTGTAGTTAGTTGTCCAGGTGTAATTTCAGTAAAATGATGCTAAGTAATATTTCCTTATATCCATCCTAGATTTACTAGGACTGTATCAGTTATTCACTCAGGTTTGTGGGGAGAGCTACGTCACCTGAAGAGCACTTCAAGCCTGCAATTACCTTTGTCAGCTTTTCTGTCCACTCTGGCTCACCCCCAATTCCCTGGAACTTGCCCAGTTTTTCAGGGTTTATTAAAATAAATATGAAGAACCCAGAGATATTTATTTCAGGCCACAATTTTACTTGGATCTTTCAGTTCCCTAATTCAAGCATCTGAGAGGATGGGCCCTCTACTAAGAGCATGGAAAATGTGGTTTTGAGAATGGTTTTGTTACCCACTTAAACTCTCTGCCCTGGATATATAAGGACAAAGACAAGAGCTGCTCCACAGGGAGTGGAAGCTCACTCTGTGAGCTCTGGACACTGCATGTCCAGAGACCAGAGTGTGTGAGAAGCACCTGCAAAACACCCTTCCTTGTAATGCTGTACCTTGGACCAACTTAGAATAATATCAATAATTATTGTAATAAATAATAAGTAATATTAAATCATTAATATATCTGACTATGCTGCTGAAATAGAAAAAAAATATAAGGTTTAGAAAGTCTAATAGTTAGGAGGAGAGAAGGGGCTAAAAAGGAAGCAAATAATTTTTGTTAATGAATGACATACAGTCGTTCTCAGGTCTTAAAAGAACATCTAACTGTAAAAAAACAAACAAAAGTTAAATACCATTTGTCCCAAATCAGAATGAACTTGTAGTCCTATCCCCAGCACTTCAGCTGGCCTTTCAGAGCTTCAGTAGGGCACACAGAGATTTCTACACAGCACTAAGGAACAAAGCCACCAAAGCTGCTGAAGAGCAGCTTCATTTTCTTTAGGGCCTTTGAAAACTCAAGTACTATGCAGCAAAGCATTTTATACTGATTAATGCAAAACCAGAAACAGCTAAACTGTACTTGCATGCTGAGGTTGGTTGTATGCTGACCCCGAGGAGGAGGACGGAGTCAGACTTAATCATAGCACAGCAACAACAGGGAGGAGAAATGTGGCTCACAAGCCACTTGGAACAAGGAGATAATGAAACTATGTTTTAGGGATAGCAAGATAATATTTAGAATGTCTGAGACCCAGACCTTTAAAAGTTATCTGGAAAATTTGTGTACTTACATAAAGTCCAAATTATGTTCTCAAAACCAAATTAAGAACATACTTGAAGAACTGAACTTGAAGGCCATAAGAACTTCCATGGACTTAAGTTGCTGCCTTAAAGGAATCAGAGGGAAGCTTCATGGTGTACTGGGTTTGCACAGCCTGGTTTTTGGTGTCAGGGGGCCACAGTGGTGGCTTCTGTGAGAAGCTGATAGATGCTTCCACCATGTCAGGCAGAGCCAAAACCTGATTGCTCCGAAGATGGACATGCTGCTGGCCAAGGCTGGGCCAATTAGAAATGGTGGTAACACCTTTGTGATAACAGATTTAAGAAGAAATCAAAACAAAGATTGTGGCACAGTTTTAATTCCAGGCAGAGTGGAGTGAGAACATGTGAAGTAAACAACATGGGGACACCAAGGGCAGTGAAGGAGAGGCAGAAGGTTCTCCAGGTGCTGGAGCTGGGATTCCTCTGCAGGCTGTGGTGAGACCATGGTGAAGCAGCTGTGCCCTGCAGCCCTTGGGGATTCACAGGGGATGCAGAGGTCCACCCACATCCTATGGGGCAGGTACCCATGCCGGAGCAGGTGGATGCCTGAGAGGAGGCTGTGATCCAGTGGGAGACCCATGGAGAGACAGGCCCTGCTCCCAGGCTGGAGCAGCCTGTGCTTGGAGAACTGCACCCAATGGAAGAGTGACTCACACCACAGCAGTTTGAGAGAGACTGTTGCCCATGGGATGGACCCACACTGCAGCAGTTCACGAGCTGCTCCTCATGAAATGGACTCACATTGGAGAAGTTTATGGGAAACTGTCTACAGTGGGAGGGACCCCCTGGTGCAGCAGGGAAAGGACTCCTCTCCCTGAGCAGTGGGACAAACCTATGGATGACCATAACACCCATTCCCTGTCTTCTTGCACCACTGGGGTAGGAGGTAGAGCTGGGAAGGAAGGGTGGAAAGTGTTTTTAAGGGCTTATTTTGCTTCTCATTTTCCTGTTCTTATTTTGTTAGCAATAAATTCACTTTATAACTCTAAGCTGAGCCTGTTTTGCCCATGATGCTATTTGATGAGCAATCTCTACCATGAATCCTTCATTAAATTTTCTCTCCTCTGTCCTGCTGCAGAGGAGTGAGTGAGTGGCTTTTGTGGGTGCCTGGCATCCAGCCAGAGTCAATCCATGGTCATTAACCAAAGTAACTGTGCTAGCATGTGGAAGTGACAGAAAGTTTCCAGCTTTTTTCACTAACCCTGAAAGCTCCACACTTTGCAGGAAAACTGCATTTCCCTAATGCATCAAAATTGCTTCTAGAGTCCTGCATCAAATGGCATCGAATTCTATCCTGGAATGGACAGCCCGTAATGTTGCCCATGATGTAACTTAGATTAGAAGATGTGGTGAAGCTTGAAGTCATCAAGAATCAGAGAGTGCTTTTTACCTTTTATTTTCTATCTGAGATTCCTCATCCTTTCTAATGAGAAATATTCCTTCTGGTTTGCGTGGATGCAGTTTCTAGATGTTCCTACCATGTTGTTATCCACAATGTGGATCCATAACAGTGGATTTCAGTGAATCTCTAAATCTCAGAATAAGAACTATGTGCTTCACCTCTGCTCCTCTAAGCCCTATCCAACCTGGCCTTGAACACTTCCAGGGGTGAGGCGTCCACAGCTTTTCTAGGCAACAGTGCCTACCACCCTCACAGTAAAGAATTTCTTCTTATTATCTGGTCTAAACCTGTTCTCTTGCAGTTTACTTCTGCTTTTCTTATCTTCCACTTCTTTATCAGGTGAAATATTTTTATTCAAAATTTGCAGCTATTTTTCTAGCATTGCTGGCAAGACACTTTTTGGTTTTTGATTTTATGGATCTTTTGTTTGTCTGTGGGGAGCTGGGGTTGGTTTTTTTTGTACTAGTTTGGGGTTTTTTTTAGTGAAAAACACTATTTCAGTCTTCTGGAATTATCATTTTAATACAGATGTTATTAAAACAGAACATCTGCATGTTATAGTTACTGCATTTTTTGAGTTCTTGTCCAGACTACAAGATGCATATCCAGTGTAAATATTTCCTAACATTTATCCTAAAATATAAATCTGAACGGAGTTGAATGTACAGCTCTGTTTTATGAGTGTACTTTAAAGGAACCATTACAGAAACTAAATCATATCTTTCCTGTTTTGGACAAGCATTATGTATTTATGAACAACTCAGCAGAAACTGGCATCTGTATTACTCTGAGAAAGGAATGTAGGCAAACAAATAAATATAAAATCAGGTCTTTATGTTTGTTAGGAATACAGAGATGTCTTTCTTTCAAAAACAATTTTTTTAATCCATCAGCTTTACTTTGGATATCAAAAGGAATAATCCACAATAATTGTGATTGAAAAGCCTATTTACTTTTTTGTTTTTGGGCCCTCCACTCTTCAGAGATACGGAATTTTGTGTATTACTGACTGTTCTTAGTTCAGTGAAACTGAGTGAAAAATAACTACAATTACTAGAAAAATCTTTGCATTTTTCATGTAGCTTCTTTTTTTCAGTTGAGTTTGTTCCCAAACTCAAATTTTTGTTCTGGAATAAATTTGCAGAAGGTACATTTTGAAATATAATCAACTAGGGAGAAGAAAAAAAAACCCAAAACAAACCCACATTTGTTTTAAATACACTTTGGATTGAAGAGGTCGTTCAGCTGTAGCTATTAAATTAAATGTGTCTGTGTTTAATTTAGTTTCACTGGCATTTATCAGGTACTTGATATAGCTGTACAGCATCTAACTTTGTACTTGGGAAACACCAAGTATACTTAAAATAATTAAAGTCTATTTAAAAATGGATTTTGTGATACATTTTGATTGGTAGGAATATATTACAGTACATTCAGCCCCTGTTACCAAATAATCTGAAATGCTTTTATCAAGTGCTGTTCTTCACTGAGTTCTCGTGTAATCACTGTGTTCAAAAGGAGGAAGAAAGATAATAAACTTCCCTAAATATAGTCCTGTTTTCTCTGTGTGGTATTTTCAAGAGCTTTATTGAATTCCATACTACACTGAAGCCTTGAGAGTCCACAGCTCATCACACACGTGCTCATAATCCTTCAGCCACTTCTGTGGGCATAGAAGAAGGGTTATTGGTGTTTGATTATGTATAGCTTCAGTTTTAGAAGATGAGTTATGTTTTGTTGGTAGATGAACCAGAAAAAGCATTTTTGCACATAATATTAGTGGATATTGCATATGAATGAATAAAGTAGATGGCTATTCTGCAGCCAGATGAACCAAATATATCCCTCAACAGCTGGTGATGAGACGTGAAGATCCATTAAGGACTAATTATTTTGTCTATCACAGACAGCTTTTGTTTAATATTAAAATCCCCTGTTTAATGTTGATTCAATTACTCTTCAATTCACTATCTTTGTCAAGATAAAATTAAAATTTCAAAGTGAGAATTAAAATGAGGTACCTTTTGGGATATTTAAATCCTAAAAAAAATAGTCCAAGCTTCGGACCACGACTATATTCTTACTTATTGTCCTTGAAGACTGGATTTGTGTAAATTATTTTTAACTTCTTTTGTTGTGGTGATTATGCCCCCCATGAAAACAATTTATGAATTTGTATTGAATCCTCAAATAGATTTGGCTGAAATGCTCTTTGAAAAGAGTAGACACCTTACAAAAGATGAATCATGCCATTTCAATGCTTCAATACATGTTTCAGCTTTTCATTTTGAAAGAATGTTTTGAAACCAAACAAAACTTTAAAGGCTCTTAGAAATTATTAAGTAACTGAAGAATAAAGTGAATAATCTTATTGACTGAAAGGAGGGGGAAAAAATGTTGGTGTTTTCCCATTTCATTTCAGGCTATTGGAATTTCCATTTGGAATCAAGTAGAACTGCTCTTTTGCCATCTTGCTTTGGTTTGGCTGTCTGTAAAAGCCCATTATTTACATACTGCTGTGCTTTTGGATCTTATCACCACCTTCTGGCATATGGCCTGTTGGGGGTTAATGCCCTTTTTTTTTGTTCCTTCTCACCTATAGAATTTTTTCCCGATTAGTTGTGGGGAAACCTGGCTGCTGGTACTTATTGGAAGCTTTCTTATTTATAAACTCTTGAAAATGGCTTAGTTTTTTTTCACTTCTTATTCTCACTGAGTGTTTTCAACTTTGATTAGAGGTCTTATTTACAGCTTTAATTTTCATAGGTAGTTTTTGATCACAGAGTTTGTATAACATGTGGTATGGTTAAATACATCTTCTGCAGGATTATCTTACTCATGCTTAAAAAAAAAAAAAACAACCTAAAATGCTTCCAGCTGTTGCTTTGATGGGCCAAACAAGCCAACCTCTTTGAGTTTCATCTTATGTTAAATCCACTTCCACAACTTGTTCATTCAGTTGGGTTTTCTCGCTTCAGATTAATTTATCTTTCTCAAACAGTGGCCAAAGCAGTACACATTATGCAGGATGTAGTTTCCAGACAGTGCTGCTAATAATGCCTTGTCTATATTGGAAATATTTAATCTATAAAAACTCAAGGTCATATTTGACATTTTTTCCACAGCAACCTGACACTGATAGTTTTTAGCCATTGTTGATCCACCCATATGCCTCTTTTTTCTCCTCTTCTATTTCAGTTGAATAGCCTGAGCTTAAAGCCAAAATTATTAATAGGATGTAGTCGCCTGGAACTTGTAGCTAGTTCCTGCTCAGTGGCTGGATATTTCTGAACTGGTACTGCCATATGTCTTCTCTTTGGGAAATTGCTACTTTCACAACTCTGAAAGAAACCTCTGGATTTACAGCTTTCATCTGACTAATTCCAGACAGCTTTCATATCTTTCCCATCTCTGTTATTTTCTTGATATATGTTTCTCCCAGATGTGTTCTGGATACTTGCAAAATACTGAAATCCTTTGCTCCAACTCACACTTGCCCTCCTCCCTTTCCAAAGAGATATAATTTGACCATCTTCTCAACATGACTGGTATTGAATATCTTTTTGCAACCATAAATTCAATTCAGGTGCTACTTCTTTCAGGTCTTTTATAAAGGTTCCCAAAAGGTGCTATTTCTACCAAAACAAAGGTGTCAGGCTTTGCAATGCCTTCCAAATGTCATAGTTTATGGATATATTTGTAATTTACTACTAGTCACAAATCTTTTACCTTCTGTTCTTAAAAAAATAATAATAAAATTGGAAAGTATGTCAAATAAGCTTTTGGCTCATTTTAAATTGTTCAAGATTGAGCTCCTTATGTCACCTGTTGTAAATGCTCTTTGTTGTCCTAGTTTTTCTGTATTTCTGTATGTCCAAGTATTTCTGTAGTGGTCACAAGACCCTATGATCATGTAAGATACAAATTCCAGAAGTTTTAAATCTTTAGCCTAAACAAATTCTACATCCCTGCTCTGTGTTCTCACCCCTTTCAAGTCTCTTCTCAGTTCAGAACAAATTTTCTCACTCATCTCTTTCTTATATTTTCAACTTCTGTCAGAAAACACTTTAAAGACTTCCAAATTACACATTTCAGTTACAGTGTCTTAATGTACTCCTTCACAAGCTGTGTGACATGGAACAAAAATCTTGAGCCCAGTACCTTAGTGAATATTTTATATTCCTGGTTATTTTTAACGTTTATACACAACGTAAGTGTATTTGTTCTTGATCTTGAACTGTTGATGATAAGGTTGGATACATTTTAGGGTTAATTTGCACAAGACCGAATGCCACGAGTGAGTGGTACTCCAGGTGTGTGCAGCTTAAACTCAGTGGTGCTGCTGCTCTGATGGAAAGGGGGAAGAGCAGGGAAGGCAGTTTCTCAGCTCCATTTCTTACTATCAACACCTGCTGTGAAAGCTCATCCATTCCTCACCAAAGATTTCAGCCTGAAATCCACTATTAGATTTCTCTTTTACATCGTGTAGGTTGTTGACTAAAGCCAACTTGCATTTAAACTCTTAATGTAAATACCTCCATTTAAAATTTAGGGCAATAAAGTGAGTAAAATGAGTAAAATTAAAGACAGTAGACAGATGCAATATTCATCACTAGCTCAAGTTCTGAATTCTGTGCTTCCAAAAAGTGTCTCTCAGAAGTATCCCCAATGAGTACCATATGCCCAAAGCTGTTTAACTCTGGGCACACAACCTCTGCCTTGGAAAAGGGTAAACAATCCCTATACCTGGATGTTTACATCTGTTGCATACTGGTATTTTAGTGTATCTGTGGACATAGCAAAATCACTCCAGCTTCAGTAATTGGTTTCCATAGAAGTTTGATTAGTGCACAACAGAAAACAGATAAAAATAGTACTTTAAAATTACAGAGGTAATACACCAGCTGTGTCCTCCTTCTGTTTAAAATCTATTTAGTTTTGGTTACATCTTACAGACCAATGTTGTGAGGATAGGGAATACCTGTGCAGTGTGTGTTATATTCACACTTCACCAAGGAGAATGCATTCCCTCAGGCTTCCTGAGGGAAGCATTGATTTTGAAAGAGTGAATCATTGCTGACCTCTTCTGAGCTGCAGAGAGATGGTCAAAAGGTTTTATGAAATGCAAGTGTGAGTATAGGCAGATGAAAATCAGATTTCCTCTTTCTCATTACTGGTTTCCCTGTCTGTAGAGGTAAAACTTGAGGGTTTCATTTTGCTTAACATGCTTCTTTTAAGAGTGCTGTTCCCCTCAGCAGGGAGGATGCTTCTGCTAGGGGTCAGGAAAGAAACCGTGAGTTGTGTAGACACATAGAAATACTTTGTAATATCTGCTTGCCCATTCTTCCATGCCAGATTATTCTGCTGTATGCCCCTGAGCTAGACCTCCCTCTTGATTTATCTGTGCTGGATAACCTGTACTCCTTTGGGACAGCCCATCTCATCTGCTTTTTCTGTAGCCTTCTGCTGGATCTGAAGCATAGTTTCACAGAGCATGTCTGTGCTAACATTCTAGTTCAGTTGTTTTGAAAAGAATGTCCACATTTCCCCCACTGGCTGTTGTTTGGTTTGTACCATGAACAGTACTGCACCACCTTAAATGGTTTTCTCTGGAGTAGAACTGGAAAGATGTGTCCCAGGTGTTTCATCTAGTGTACTCCAGCCACTAAGATCTGGCATTCAGCCTCCAGAACCAAGCTTGGCTTGGACTTAAATTGTCAAATTCTTGTGTTGTCCTCAGTGCCAGCTGATTTGTTATTGCAGCAGTGTTTGCTGTGCATGTCAACACAGGTGTGGCCTAGCAGGTGTGTCTGGTAAGGAAACTGAGGAAAGGTTCATCAGTGTGTGTCAGAGAGAAACAGTGCCTTTCTTTGTGCATGAGTCATGGCATAGAAAATAAGTCCTCATTGCATGTAAGAGTTATAAAATAATAGTTCTGTGAGTGGCACAGTCTGTGGCTGAACAGTTGGAGATGCAAGAAAAATTAATGAAACTGTGACTTAAACCATACTCCGTTCTACATTCATCCTATTTTTATTCAGATCTTTGATGGAATTTATTTCATTTTTTTTAATGTCACATCAGATTTATTTTTCCAGAAAGGAGTTGATTTGTTTTCCTAAAGGGATAATCAAATATCTGTGTATTAACTTAGTTATTAAAGATATGAGTTTAGCCCAAAGCAGCTCTGAAGGGTAGTTTAAAATTAAAGTGAAGGAATGTATGTAGCATGCAATAATATGTCGCTCTCTCAAGTCAGATGCAGTATTGACATTAATACAGTTTTCATTTCTTAGGAAGAGAAAACAGCTTTAGATACAAATACTAAATTAGTCAAAAATATGTGCTGCGTCTGGGTAATCACCTCTATTTTGTCAAGTAATGTACTATTTTTGAAGATTGTTTTGATTTGGTATCTTTAACTACTATTCTTGCACTGCTAGTTTTTTAATTGGTAGTTACTTTACACATAATGACACAATAATAATTATCTTGGTTTGTTGCTGGAAGATTATCTAGGGGTTATGTACATTCTGCCTGGATTTTTAACTTGGTGGATCCAAAAATAAGAGTGTGGGTCTCATCCTGCATTGTAGGGAACTTGAATAGGAATACTTTCATGGAAGTCACTGGGAGATGAGCATCCACTACCTGATACTGTTGGTTCATCACCTGGATGAAAGCTAGAAGAAATACTCTCAAAGCCTGCTTCAGCTAAACATTTATAAATAAGTTCAGATTTCTGTTGTGTTCTATTAGCAAGCAATGCGAATTGTGCCATTTTGCAGGCATGTTTGTCTTTTTCTATGAGTTCACTGACAATTAGGCTGTCAATACTAGCACGACTGCAAATGGGCACACACTTCATTGTAGAACTGTAGGGGACTGCATTAGCATAAATGAACAGTATATTGATTTTGCTACCACACTGCCCCCTGAATACGCTGTTTGCTTTCTGAATCCACGAACACAGATTCTTTAAAGTGTGTACTCATTTGTGGCAATAAAAAATAAGCTTTATACTTAACCACACTGGAGAGGTGTCGGCCTTGAAGGGATGAGGTATTATGAATGCTATCACCACAGACATTTGCAACAAACAGTGTGGGAGTTACAATTATGGGTTCAAGAACCTGTTTTTCTCCCACACATGCTCATCTCTTGTCTTACTCTCAACAGTTTGAAAATTTCAAATGTTTCTCAGAATATCCTTCTGGTAAGGAGACTAATACAAATATTAGCAGCAACTCATATCCATTACCCACATTTGTTCACAGCCCAATTTAAGGTATAGATTTGTATGCTGACCAACATATGGGAGTTAAGGCAATGAAGGAGACATTACTTCAAAGAATGCCGTAGACTGCCTCTGAACCCAGAGCATCCTTTTGAATCAAAGTACTTTAATTAAAAAACTTTACAATTAGATTGCTTTCATTCATGAGAACTGATGAAATGCTGGGGAGATTGTCTATTTTAACTGAACACAAAATTTTCCCCTTTATGGATTCCCTGTTTCATTCATGTGTTACTGCCTTCTTCAAGAAGTGGTGTACTGTATGCTATGTAATTTATGTTTAGATTTTAAGACCATTTGGTATTTCTCCTCTTCTCTTAAAGTGTCTGTGTTTTCAGTAGTTCAAATAAGGGATCTTCAGAATTTTTTGAGTAATGTTATTTTTCCTAGGCTATACGGTTTCAGTTTACATGGCTAAAGTCTTTTGTAATTGTAATTAAAACAGAAATACCTTCTTGTGGTCCTGTCAAATTAAAGCAAGACACCTTCTTCTGGAAAATATTTGATAGTCACAATCAGTAATTGTTGCTGCAACTAGTAATTAAAATTTTCCTGCATTCCAGTGCCTCAGGCACCTGACCTCTTTCGAGCAATAACTTTAAGAGGCAATGCAGGCTTGAATTTTCTCATGCCTTAGCTACAAATGAGCCATTAGCATTCACTAGCAGATAATTTGGCCCTGTGAGGTGCGGTTTTCTTAAAGAACATGTGCCAATTGAGCAAGATGAACCTCAGGGTTGTCAATGGTGCAGTGATGATGTAGCAAGTGGTTTTAGTCATCAGCTCTTCTAGGAAATAATAGGTGTCTTGAAGAACATAGTCTGACAAATCTGTACTTTGTGGGATCAAGTACAAAGGAGTAAGTCAGAAATTGAAAGTCAGTGGATGAACCAGAAGTAAATCTTGTTAGCTTTATATGAGTCTCATCATAAGCTTCAGCCAGCCTAATGCCTGCAGTGAACACAAGCCTGCAAATGTGTGCTTAAGATAATAAGAGCCAGTCCTGCTCAGACTTGTGGTCTCATCACTAATCTGTGTCAGTAGTGCTCAAGATTCAGAGTCAAGAGGCATCACAGTCAAGAGTAGTTGTCATCCTGTAGAAGCCATACAAAACCAGTAACCATGTCTGTAGTGTCAGTTAAATGTTTTATCCTCTTTACGTGCTCAGACTGTATCTGTATGAGGAGACGCCTTCAATTTTTGTTTGTTTTTCTCACCCTTCTTCTCTCTTTCTCTGTTTTTACTGACATAAGGATCTGGAAGCAGGACAATTTAGCAGCTCTTGTAGAGGTAGAAGAATGAAGAGGAGCAGCTGCTAATTTGATTGAAATGGGAATGTGGCCAAAGATCTGAGGAAATAATTGCAGCAATTCTTCTGAAAGGCCTCATACACATCTTTACTTCACAGAAAAAAAACATGCATGGGGCAGCTGAAAACATGCTGAGCTTGAGTTAATGTAACCAACTGAGGAGGTATGTCTGAAACGTTCCACCTTAAACAGCAGCATTATTTTTTTAAAAAAAAAAGAGGAAACTCGAGGTTATATCTAGCTTAGTGATTTTTTTTTTAAATTTTTTTTTTTTTAGGGCTATGACATGATATTGGAATACATAGTAATCAGAAATTAATGGAGAGTTGTCAGGTGATTGTACTGTTTTAAAGATATTAAAGATTTGTGTTCAGCTTCAGAAGAAAACAGAAGGTGCAGAAAGATGGAAATTTACTTGCAGTTCTGAAATCTTGTAACATTTCAGACAAAGTGAATTTTACATAACTTCAGCTCTGAGTTGAGCTCGCTTACTGTGTCTGTGGCAAAAGTTGCCAATACATCCAGTAACTCACAGATTGATTTGATGTTGCAGAAATGTGCTGCCCTCTTTGGCTGCAAACATTAGGAGAATTGATAAATCTTTATTGTAAGAACCCCTGAGACACTCTTCATCCAGAGCATTCATTTCCTCAGTGAGTGTCACAGCCTGGTAGCAGAAACCGCTGCAGTACCTGGTGAGCTGATGCATGGAGGGTGGTGAAGGGAGAGCTTTTATCCATCTATTCCAGCCACAACTCACCTCTTCATGACAGAAGTATTTTAACATATGTTTTTGGAGGAATCAAGACAAGGAGATATCTGTATCCTGGAATTTCCATCATTAGACAATATAACTAATCTTAGGATAGATAAAAACAAATTAATGTGAATAATACCCTTTCTGCTAAACATTTTCTTTTTGACAGAAAATTATATTTTTGATTAAAGGTTTTGGAGTTGGTAGCTTGGTTTTGGTTTTGGTTTCAAAAAATGCTAACCTTCTGAGAAAAGTTTTGAGTTTCCATCAAAAGCAAAAGTTTCTGAAACCTTTTTTACTTGAATGTTCTACCATATCATTTTGTGGAATTTATAGAGCAGTTTATTTCTGGTCTCATTCTCTAGTCAACACATTCCTTTTATCTCCTGTATTAAGCTTGCAAAAACATGATCCATGAGAATGTATTGTGTCCTGGCTTAAAAAAGGAAATGGAAGGTATAGGAGTGACACAAAATGAGCCGTGGGAGGAAAGTGGTGAAAAACTTCTGATTAACCACAGTCATGTCACACAGGGTTTACTTCTGCCCTGGACAGTGAGTTTATGAAAAAATTATTAAAGGACAGAGATCTCCTCTATCATAAAACATGGATGACAAGTGAATACTTTAGATCCATATCCCCAGCTAGAGAAATAGAGTAAGATAGCACAAAACTGCTATTCCTGGGGAAAACAAGGCAGACAGAACCCCATTCCTTTGCTGGAATATTCCCTGTCTGATCAGAGCCCTATCTGAATACATTCAAGATACTGTCATTGCAATTGAAATTATAGAAATAAATTTAAAACTTTTCATTTGGACCATATTCTGGCCTTTTTGACCAATGTGGGAGGCTCCATTATAATCTTTAAATGCTTTCTCTTTAGGGAAAAATCAAGACCCAATGGACTGCCGCAAGGAAATGTCCCACACCATTTTTAAGTACTAATAGTAGTGTAATTAGAAAATATTTAGTCTTTCCACCATGAATACCTTAATTTACAAAGAGAAATATGGCACCAGTTTGGAAAGACTGGAAAAAGAAAAAGAACTCTCCGAAGCTTAATTTAAATAAAATTAAACCTGATATAAAAAGCCTTAAGGTCATTAAAAATGTTTTCTTTTTAATCCTTATCGTCTTAAATTTTTATAGCAGTTTCAGAAGAAGCTGTGTTTCTTTTTGCTACCCTTTGATATCTATTTCATTATCCTTTCTGAATGGAAAGAAAACAGAATATAAAACTGTGATCTCTATGGCTATTGCAGCTTAGAAAAATCAGTATGTGAAGGGTTCTAAACAGAACTGGATCAAGACAATTTGTTCATCCTTCAAATGTAACAATAGGAAAATATATAGCTAAATTAAAAAGCATTAACAGACAAAGCCTTTGTGGCACCAAACTATTTTTGGGGCTCAGGTAAGGAACAGCACACTGCTGCAGACATGGTACTTGGATGTTTTGGCAGTTACCTGAAAAACTGCTCAAGTAAAATCTTTCTTTAAAAGTCCTGCTCGTACAATTGACAATTTATTGTGAATACAGTGTCTAAGTATTCCATTCAAAAGTTAGTATATACTTTCAAAGGTCCCATTTAAGACTGTCTAGTCTCATTCTTTGATTATAGGGAATACCAATAGTAAATCAAGTGTGGAAATACTGCTAAGTGGAGGCATAAATCTGTAAGTTTTCTATGGTATCTGTTTAGGGTTCATTTTAAATGCCTAGCCACAGGCCTCTGGTGCTGTTAGAGACTGTCCAGGTCTTCTCCAGACCATCAGCTGCGGCCTCTGGAAAATGCAGGGCACCTACTGATGGTCTGTCTTCTGCCAGCCCTGTGCAAATGTCTCAGTACATCTGCAGTGGCAATGGATGTCAGTGTTAAGGCAAGTGAGCAGAGTTCCCATGAGTTCCCATGCATTTGGCCTGATTCTGCTACTGTTTGTGCTTTCTGTGCTTTTTATATGCCTAGTAATAAATATACTTCAGTAATGAAGTTAATGTCACATCTGATAGGAAAATAACATGCACACAGGTTTGGAGTGCTTCAAATCTGTCAGTAGCTCTAGGTCACATATGTCATCTTGTGAAACTGAACCTGCATGAGCAGAGTCATACTGTTGTTTGTTGCTACTGTGTTTGGCCAGCATGATGACCACAAATATTTGCTGCCAATCTCCTGGGCCTCAGTTGTAGGTTATTGCTGATGTGATCAGGTGCAAGTTATTTTTATCATCTGCATTCATTTACCCCTGTTTCAAGTGTGGCATGCAAATAAACAGACACACTTTTCATTATGTAATTGAATATGACTTAGTTATATATTTTTTTAGAAAGTACAGAAAGAAAAGTAGAGGACAAAGCAGCAGGCCATACTGGTAGTGTATATTTGTTGGAGAAAGAATTTTCAAATGAAAGCATCTAACGTGGAGACCCTTCTGAATCCAAACTCTTAGTTGCAGGAGCTGGCAGTGTAAAGTTGGTCCTGACTGCCCAAGCTGGGTTTTTAGTGGTCTTTAGATGAGTTTGAGTCCCTCCCAGTGGTGAGAGTGATCCCTGGGAAACTGAGACACTGCCTTTTGCTGGTAGGGACCTTTGTGATGAGTCCTTGCCTGTTTCTCACTGACAGCTAGAGGTTTCCAACAATACAATTTACTCTTTTAACAGGGAAGAGCATTGTGAATATGTTGAGAATCTTTGATAAAAGAGAAAGCCAGTTACACTCGTTTCCTGTCTCTAAAACCACTTTCTGATGATGCAAGGTGCTCTCCTGCAGCCCAGCAAGCCAGGGAAACTAAAGCAAAGCTTCTAGAAATGTAGAAAATGCAGGAATGCATTTGTCGAATGCAGGAAATGCAGGAAAACAAGAAATGTCATCATTATGGATTTATCTTTGTTTTGTTACTTTTTTGGAAATTTGTTGAGGGAAAAAACATCACCAGGACTTCCATGGCAGTACCTTGACATACAGAGCCCTGAGTTTTCTTGCAGGGTTCTATTTTCTTCCTGTGCATGTGTGGTTGCCTTCCGCAGTAATCAAACTCAATCAGCAGAAGGAGTCAACTGCTTTGTATTAACTATTGTTCTCCTGACTGCAGTATTTTATAATAGATTTTTAAGATCTGCACTGACTCATACAATGCATATTTAATCAAAAGTAAATTAAACTGCATACACTGACTTGATATTAATGACAGAAGAGTATTTTCAACAGCAGAATAGTGGCACTATTTTTTAAATAAGTTTTCTTTTTTTTTTTAGGAAGTCGAATGTTTTGTTGGCATATATTATTGTATGTCCTTAGATTAGGCTTTTAATTTTTAATTTGTGTTTTTACTCAAAGTGATTTGAGTCCTTAAAATTTTCACGTACTTAAAAATTTCATACACTTAAGTGGAATTGGAGTTCATACATATTCATAGTTTGAGGAATTATGCTAACAAAGGATCTTTGTAATTTTAAGGAGTCTTTATCAATTTTCACCAGAAAAAAAATAAATCTATTATGTAGCACCTATCTTCCTAAAATTGCTGTAATTCTGGTCATCACTAATACAGCTATCTTTGCTCTTTTGACACTTTGATTTGAATTGTGTGTCAGCATTTTTTTAAAGAATTTTGGTTTAGCTATAAATTTGACCAGTGAATTAGTGTCTACAGAAATGACACCAGTGTAAAAATTAAAGTGTTGTAACTGGCTTGTTGGGGTAGATGTCTGCATAAGCTGCAAAACCTGCTCAAGAAGCCAATTAATTCCCCTTAACACAGCCCAGCAATTTCATATACTGAGTTACTGAGCTTTGGGGTGGCTTCAGTGGCTGTGGTTTCAGCCCAAGGTGTTGGGCATACAGGGCTGTATTATGTATTGAACGTGTGCTCTCTGTATGCAGCAGACCCAGTGTCCCCATCCCGGACAAATACGTCCTACAGCATTCTGGGAAGCTTCAGCTCTTGGCTTATACAGAATCTTTTCAACTCCAAAGGGGTTGAAGCACATTTTGTTTTTTGAAAAAGAAGTAGCTCTTGAGTCCCTAGTTGTGAGGGTTTGCACGTGTTCAAATACTGCCCCCGCCAGGTACACTGTTCCCTAATCCCAGCACTTTTGGGGAGACACATCTTACAATGTAATAATTTTTATTCTAGATGGCTCTTGTCAAATATAAACCAATAATATTTTTATCGAATCCATAGGCAGCCCTGAGGGTTTAACTCTAAGCCTTTCAATCTTCAAAAATATTCTCCTTCTCTGCTAATAAGCAACACTTGTACAGCATTTTTTAAGTGTACCCTGAGCATTAGCCCCCACAGCAGCCCCAGAAAGTCTGGAACATTATTCCCATTGCTTATACTTGAGAAGGTCTGCCTCTGAACTTGTCACAGCATCATACCAGATTCCCAATCCCACCTGCTCTCCTCTAGAAATCTTGCAGTCTTCTGTGTCTTACCAAAGCTTTCTGCTCAGGATGTGCATATTTGATGCAATCAAAACAGTGAAAGGTAGGAGGGGTGCAGATACTGTTTCCTGTATTTCCTGTGGTTTTCTTGTGCATTCTTTTTTCATGGTTGTAAGACAAGACTGTTATCCCTTTTGTTAAAATAAGGAATTAATTGTAATTTAGTACTCTGGAGATTGTGGAGATTTCCCTTCAGTCAACATTTATCCTAAGTTAGCTGGCTTATTTCTTGATATTTTCCTCTTTTGGATTCTCATTTTCCTTTGAAACAACTCAGAAAAAGAAACTTTTCATAATGTCAGGACAATTGAGTGGTACAAAAATCTAGATTGTAATAAAATCTAAATTGTAATAAAACCAGTGCTTTTATTATTAACTTATATAAAAGTTTTAATGAGAAAACATATGCAACAGTCACTAAAGAAAGCAAATCATGAGTAGGTTTTAGTACCCTCTTTATATTAGTAAATCTAAACCAAATCATTTTCACAAGGAAATAGAAACATATTATTTTAACTAAATTTCCACAGGAATTTGACTTATTTTCCTTCAGTGGGTCATAATCAGTATTAATTATCTTCAGTTCAACGACTCTAATGGAAGCAGTGGAATTTTTTCCATTAAATAAGATCTGAAGACTATCAGAAATGACAGTACTCTATTACTAAATTCCTTATATTGTGGCATAGTGACTTTAGAAAAAATATAAAGCATGATGTAGTTCTAAAATCCCTGTTGTGTTGTAGCATGGTTTTCCTAAAGCCAGCAGTAGTTCTTGAGATGGAGTTATGTGAGTGTGCATCATCACTCATCTAGCAAACCACTTCTCAAGATCATACAAAACAACCCCCAAAATATTAATTGAAATAGCTGACTGGTTTATTCTGTATATGTGGGAAGTCACACTGGATTTTCTTCCAGGTCATCTCAACATGCACTCATTGTGCCAATGGTTGGTTATCCTGTTGGATCCAAAGAGGAATTCCTTGGGAGCTCCTAGATGTTCAAAACCGATATAGCATTTGCATACATGTCAGCATGATTGGACCAAAATGGATGTTTGACCATGCAGATATGGCTTTGTTTTCCTGTGATTTGGTTTCCAGATGCCACTGCAATGAATTCACTATTCTACACTGATCAATAATAGCAATATAAAAATGTTTTCAATATGCTTTAACGTTTCAGTGCATACATGATTGAGCAGGAACTACTTAGACCAATTTAGTGGAAAAGATTTAATTTATATTGCTATTTTTAAATATTATCTGAATGCTACTATTTTGGAACAGCAGGAACATTATATCATCATTAGCTGAGAGACTTTAATATAAATCCAGCTAAAATGTGTCTCATCTTTAAAGAAACAGTAGTGCATTCCTTTTAAAAAAATCCAGTTTAAAGAAAAGAAAATCATCTTATGCTTCTTTGATTTTGATACCCTGTGTTGTAATAATCTTCAGAATAAACAACAGCACTTTCTCCTTGCCTGTTAAAAGCTGATTTAGGGAGATTATTCTGAATGCCCTACACGTGGAAATGAAAAGCTGCTTCTTTCCACCTTCAGAAACATTAAATTACTGAAGTGTGTCTCCTGTGTTTTTGTAAGTGGTCCTTAATGATTATTTATTATTACATTTGCACACATAAGCATGCATATTTATTGCACTTTTTTGGGCTTTATTAGCTCCATTTAAGCAATTTAAAAAACAGAGAATAATTTACAAAACATCAGCAACAACAAAAAACAAGTCCAACAAGCAAGCAAAAAACACCCCAACCCAAAACTAAAAAAGAGACTATTCATGTTGATATAACTGAGATTTGATAATGAAGATCCTTTTGCACCTTTACCAAGAAATTTAAATTTATAGTTTTACATGCCACTCAGATAATCTGGACTAACATTCAGAGCAGGTAAAATGAAGGTATTTCTTTGAGAAAAGTATCTAGTCAGTGCTATCGCTTTTTAAAATGCACGGTTTCTGAAAAAACAGAATTTTAGAAATATAATAATCCCTAACTGTGAAGTAGACATGAATGAGGTTCAGATATGCAACAGAGAGAAGTCTGAAAGTTCTCATTCCAGGGCACAGAAATCCCTACTGTATAAAGGTACCTTTTTTGCTATATTGCCGCTTATAAAATTCTGCCCTTAAGTCACAAATTCATCTTCTGCCAGTAAGCTAGAAATAGCAGCACAGTTGCCTGGGAGTGAATAAATTTTATTTGGATGCAGTTTTATTTCTCTAGTACATTTTTAAGCTTACTTTTTATTTTTATAGACGGAGGGAGTGAGGAGAAGACTAAGACTAGAATTTCTCAAAACAAGTGTTTCGTTCAGAAGTGCATTGGCTGTGAGGGCCTTGCATAAAGAAATCATTCACACATGCCCTGGTAAACTGGAGTTCATTGAAGTGACACTGGGCTGCCCAGAGCAGTTCTAGCCCACAGGCAAAACATTCTTCTGGCAAAATGCTATCAAATTCCCACTGACTCTGCTCACTTAAAGAGCAATTCATAAGTACCTTGTTTTTTTTTTAAAAAAAGAAAGTAGCTCTGCATTCCTAACACTCTGAGATGCCCAGCCTAGGAGAGCAAAATGTATTTCCTCTCACAATAGGAAATAAATGGCAGATTATTTTTATTTAGAATTTTGTGATTTTTTTTTTATAATCAAATATGTTAATGAAAATAATCTGCATGAAAATATCTCACTGCATCAAAAATAAGCTGTCCTCCATGGGTATGGCATCTGAGGGGTAGAAAGAACATTGCAACGAAATGTATTCTCCTGTTCTGCTTTTTTTATTGGTATTCACCTGGCTGAGTACTTTAAAGTGGAAGATGAAGAATTAAATGTTCCCTCTGTTTGTTTTTATCTCTTTTGTATTTACAGTTGTAATGTGTGGAGCCCAAAATCTCAATTTGTATGATCAGAACATGGAGATAAAATGTTCAAGAACATAATTTGAAACACAAAACTGGCAAAAAGATGGGATTTATTGAAGAACCTATGATATGTAAAGAGCAACAAGTTTGGTCTCTCATGTTCAGATGCATAAGCAAAGGTTAATCTTATTTCTCTTTAAGTAGTCTCTTTAGACAGTGGTTTCCAGTGATTTGTTCACAACGGTCCTTGCTGAATAATTATTAAGTTCCTTGCATTAATATACCAACATCAAAGTGTAGATCTGTATTGTTTTTTAAATGGAAGAGAAAGTTGGTATAAGTTTAGGTTTGGTTGGTGATGTTTTATTATTTTGCAGTAATTTATTTTGGTAATTTGTTCTTGTATGTTCCTGAACAATGATGGAATAATCTGTGTCATACATCTGTAACAATTTCTAGGCACTAAATTATTTTTTCAGGTGGTACCTATATTAGGGCACAACTTAACTCTGGAAATGGTGGAGGGTACTGGAAGTTGCCAAAGTTTTGTATCTTGTAATTCATTAGAAAGTTTGATGAGTGCCCTGCTAGGGCCACAAGATAAATAGGATGTGAAATAAAAGCTGGTATTTACACTGGTGATTTTCCCACCCTGTCAATGCAGCATTACATTGAGTGTGAATTTCTCATCATTTCTCCTAGCCTGTAGACTGTCATCTTCCTCACACCTGTTTCACAGATGACTAATTATCACCTGCTTTCCTCCAGCTTTCTCCTTATCCCTTCATTGATGTTGTCCTGGGCCATTTTGCTATCCTTATCCTTTCTGTTTTTCATTAACTTTTCTTCTTCTCAGCACACCCTCTTCCAAATTCCCAACATAGCCTCAGCTCCACAGCTACTTCCTCTGTTCTTTGTCTTCTACCTGTTGATTTAGAAATCTCATGTCAGATATTTTTAGGATTTTGTTTTATAAAAATTAAATTAAATGTTTTAAAAAGTAATGTAAAGCATTCACTCTAAATGATATTCTTTTTACCAGCTGGGACCCCCACTGTATTTGTAAATCATACTGCCCGCTGCAGCCTGGCACTGACGTGACACATTGCCATCATGGTCCCACTGAAACTCTGTGTGCAACTTGGCCTATCCCATTTCCACAGTCAGATCTACTTCCCATCCATGTTCCCTGGCTATGAGGATGACTTCATGTAGAGAGCTGGCCTGGTGTCTGAAGCTCCTGTGAGGGTCACTGCCCAGGCATGCTCAGCATCTTTATCCCAGGCCACAAGCTCTCACTCCTGGCCAAGGAGCGGGCTGTGCCAGGATCGAGTGTTGTGCAGCTGTCCAGCAGCGGTTATCCCAAGTGCCGCTGCCCCATAGTGCAGCATGAGCCCTCTCTGAGCAGCAGGATTGCCTCCTGGCAGGAGCAATGGGAAAGGGTTCAGGTTGCAGGACTGGAAACCTGCTGAACATTTTAACTTGGCAGCGTTGCCACCAAGGGGACAGTTGGTCCTGGGGAAACAGGCACAAATGCCACTCTGTGCTTCTCAGAGTTCACAGGCAATGTTCTTCATAGCTCTTGGGGCCAAAGGTGGGCTGAGGAGAAAAGCTGTGGTGACAAATTTTCTTCTTCTAATCCATTTGCTTGCTGCATCTGCTCATTTGCTGGATTTTGTTGTAATCAAATTTCAGTTGATGCCATCTTGCCATCTAATATTGCGTATTTCAAAAGAGGAAAAGAACTACTGTTTTCTATGGTGTAACTCCCTTTGTAGAAGGGTTCAAGATGAAGTCAGGCTGGTTGAGTTCTGAACTCTGTGTAACTGCCATTTAAAGTTCCTAAACTTGCCAGAGCTATTAATTCTTAATAAGTTTTACACTATCCAAGTTCCCGAGAGTTACTGATAGGCTTTTACAAATCACAGAAACAGGTGATTTTGTTGATTCAGTGCAAAAACTTCTGCTTTTTCAGTAAGTTTTTTTTCATTACTCTAAGAGGCTTACTAATACACTATTACTTTGCAGCACCCATTTTCTTGTGAGGTACTGATTTTAGCATGCTAAGCCACACACTGAAATTTTCCATATAGATCTATGGGAAACACAGAAGGTCATATTTGTAACAGTTTATTTGCCTACTCATTCCTCCTTGAAACAGAAAAACCCTTATGAGCAATACATGCAATCTTAAAGAGACATCTGATACTCATATAAATAGCTGTGTCTGCTGCTCTTTTACCAACCCATATCTCTGATAATGGGGATTTCATGAGGGGATTCCATGGGAGCTGTAGCTGGAAATTATTCATAAAACCATATTGAGTGCCACCTAGCTAGGACCAACATCACAGTTTGCCCTTTTCCATTGTCTAAGTGGTAATTCCTCATTATTCATTTCACAAGAAATGATGTCCTGTCTTACAACTTAGAAAAAATAAGATCATTAAGTAAAGCCAAAGTATTCCATAAAGTGATGTGATTAATGTTCTTCTCACTGGAACTGCTGATGGAAGTAAAGTCTTACTCAATTTCCCTGTGGAGACACAGTGAACCAATGTCTTCAGCAATAATTTTTAAGCAGGGAGTTTTCTGCTTATCTCAGCTGTCTCATATAGTCATTCAGAATGCACATTAAATAGTTGGAAAGAGGTTATAATGTGGGTGGATTTTCCCTAAGTTACTTCACTGAGGCTTCTTTCACTGAAAACAGGTTGTGGTGGGGCTCTTTCCCTTTCGGCCATCTGAGATCATTGAAGCCTCTTCAACTTTATTTTTGTTTTGTATAACTAATGCCAGATAATGTGACACTTCCTTAATTGAGTGCAAGTAGTTCTGTGTTCCTCATGCCTTTTATTGTTTTTGGCCAACCACCTGCCACAGACAGTTGCTATATCTATGGCAAATATCAGCTCAGATAGATGACAAGACCCACAGCATTTCATTAAGTTGTTATTTCAAGTTAACTTCTTGGTTCCTTTAACTAGGGCTTTTTTTTTTTTTTCTGTGAAAAATCATAAAGGAACACTGAACAGCTCTTCTTTTTTCACTTGTCATTATTTTAAACACCTACCACATGAGAAGGCAGTTAGGCAGAAAACATTTTTTACTGTAGGAAATTTAGCTACAGAAGGCAATATAAGCTCCTTCTCACTAACAAGCCTTGCAGTTTGTGTTGCCTCCTACTGGGGCAGTTAATATGCTGAAGATGGTTGGTGACAAAATTGAGCAGTGGCATAGGGTAAACTTTCACCCTACTACTGCTGGGCTCCCATGTAGTCTTGGCTCAACATCCTGCTCGATAGCTTCTGCCTCTTTGTCCTGCTAGCTGTGATTTCTCCAGACTATTGGCTGAACTTGTAAGCCTGAACAGCACGTTCCTTTTTCTCAGCTTTTATTTGCTTTATTGGGAGTCGAAAATGTAGGTGAAGTTTTTGTGCATGGAATTCTGAAAAACAATGCTGGAATTTTCTTAGAAGCAAAAACAAGAAGTCATTTCCAATCTGCTATATGCTGAGAAGAAAACAAGCAGACACTCACAGGGTGAAAACAAAGTATATGTCTGGAAAACTTTTGGAAATAATAGAACCAGATTTTGCATAGCCTTTCACCATTTTGTAAAAACATGTTTATTTGCAAGCAGGCTTCTGTGTGCTATAAAGCAGTGCAGAGTCCACTGGCAAGTAGTGATACCCTTTTTATTTGTACCCCTTCTAGACCTTCCCTTCTCTATAACACAAGGTCTGTCATTGAGTCTTTTAAGGCTCAGTCCTATATATTATAAGCAGCTGGAAAATTTCACACGCCCACTGAAGGTTCCAATGAACACAAAATACCACAGAACAGATGCCAATAAGAGGTATTTTTAGCAGCTCATGTCACAGTTGCTGTTTTCCTCCGCCATGACAGCTAATGAGCTTTGAAAGACTGGGAGAAATAGTGCATCCTGCAGAAAAAGCCTGAGAATGTCTCTCCCTTCTTTAACATGGGGAGTAAATATTTGATTTGGGTCCATCTGAAGCCTTATATATTAAATCATTACAGCAGACTCTACGCTGCTTATTTGGATTGCATTGCAGACCTCCGTGCATTAATTTCCGTGCATAACAGTTTATTGTTTGTTTGCTCTGTAATACTGGCTGCTAGAGGTAGTATTATTGTAAACAGAGCTTGACTGAATGAACAGTTTTTATTAGTAGCTAATGTAATTTTCTTACATTTTCTTGGCTTTGGACGGGGGGTATTTAAAGTGTAAGGAAACCCATTCTGTACATTTTCAACTAGCTTTTTATAACTACATAATAGAAAAAAAAAATCTAAAAATGCTGCTGACTGAGTGGAAGAAGGTCATCCTTACATTGGGGTTTCTTAATCTTTCTCCCTTACCAAGCACTATTATATTGCACAGAATGTAGCATGTTCCATTCCCAGGAGAAAGGCAGACTGATATCTAATGTGTAACCAGCTGGGTGTTTACCCTTCATTATTCATACTGACAAGACATGAAAAGAAGAAATAGAAAAAGAAGAAAATCTAAGGTTGTTGGAGTAGTTGTTTCTTTTTGTCTTAGAAAATGCCAGTTCACAAATTCAAGTGACTTAGGAAAAAAGCTGCTGCATACTCTCTCAACTTATTTGCTGTTTTTGTAGTATATGTTCGTAGAAATTAATGACTGACATAGTGAGGCGTGTGGCAATTAGCCCATTTTTCTGTAAAAATAGGTTTATTATTCCTGTGGTTCCTGAAGAACAGCCACTGAGTATACAATGGCAGAACTGCATTGACTAGAAAGAATTAGTCCAGAGTGAAAGTTCTTTCCTTTTTCAGCTGAGTGTAGAAAGCTGTGTAAACTCAGAGAACGATATCATACAAGATCTTAGAAGATGAGTGGAACTGAATCAGAGAAGAACTAAATCTCAAATGGTTGGGTGATGACACTCTTTGTATAAGGCTGAGAGAAATGGTGTTGTTCAGCCTGGAGAAGAGAAGGCTTCAGAGTGATCTAATTGCAGACTTCCAGTACCTTGAAGGAGCCTGCAGGATGGAGTCTATTTACACGGATGTGTAGTGACAGGACAAGGGGAAATGGCTTAAACTGAAAGACAGTGGGTTTAGACTGGATATTAGGAAGAAATTCTTTATTATGAGGGCAGTGAGACACTGGAAGAGGTTTCCCAGAGAAGCTGTGGATGCCCCATCCCTGTAAGTCTTCAAGGCCACGTTGGATGGGGCTCTGAGCAACCTGGTCTAGTGGAAGGTGTCCCTGCCCATGGCAGCGGGGTTGGAACTAAATTATCTTTAAAGGCCTTTCTAAACCAGGCCATTGATTTTAAAGCTTTTTATTGCACCTATGCAGGAGGAACCTGTGGGATCAGAAGTCTGCATCCTGGAGGTGGACTGCCCAGCGTCTGGCAAGGGATTTTGAACACGCCGTTTATTCTTTCTCAAATGGCTTAGATACAATATGTATTTCTTGACAAGAATTCTTTAGTAAGAAAAATAGGTAAATCTATATTAAACATTTTTTTTCCCTCTTCAAGTCTAGTGTTCAAGTTATTGCTGAGAAACATGTAAATAATTTTTTTGGCTCTCAGTTTATGGTCAGGAAACAAGCCGAGCAGCCTGGGGGTTCCCTGCTACAAATACATTTCTGCATACTGTTCATTCTCAGACGTTACTTTATCATGACTGCAAAACCTTATTTACTCATATTTAGAACATTTATTTTTGTGTGGGTTTTTTTTCCATTCCTTATCTTGTATTTTCAGTCTTCAGAAATCTGTTTTCTGTTGATTTCAGGAGTCATTAGCTCATCTGCACTGTATTTTGAACTGATTTGTCTGTGAACAATTTTCTTAAAGTTGTCTTTCCTGGGTGCTAGCAAACCAAGAGCCTTGGGTGGTCCTGAATACCTGTATCAAGCTTCATCTTCAGAAGCCTACTCAACTGGCCAGGGTGGAGGATATTTTGTATAATATTTGAGTGCTGTTTCTGTCAAGACCAACTGCTGGCTTTGGCTAAAGATGTGGGGTGGTCAGAGGAGATTTGGGTCAGGTTGTGGGTCATTTCAGTTGTGTGGTAAGAGAGTGCAGACATCAGGGATATAGAGTTGAGGTGCAGTCTTTGGCCCAGGCATTTGCAGATCCTTTCACAGGGTGCATTTTTCCCTCACCAGGATAGCCTCTCTTAGGTAGGGACTGCTGTCTGACCCTGGCTCATCACACCTCACATGTGAACACTTCTTGAGACATGCTTGTAAGACAAGTGGGAGCTTCTTGTAGAGAAAGGAACTTCAGGAGATGGAAACTTTATTTCCTAAGCTGTCACTGGTAAATGTGTCACTAGAAGCACCAGGATCATCTGCCTGCTCAGGTTTTGAGTATGTAGCTAAAACTGACATTTTGCTTTCTTTAGTGCCTGAAAGGATTTTATTTTGTTGTTGGCTGTTACACCACAAATTGTCATTTGGTCATTGCCTTGGAAGAGCAGCATGTGATGTCTTCAGTTATTTCTCTTTGTCCAGGACTGTGCCATCAGTGCCAATCTGCTCTTTTTTTCCTTTTTTTTTCTCTGTTGCCTAGTATCTTTACTGTTTCTTCATTTTGTCAATCTTCTTGGTTGCTCTGTTGCCTTTAAAAATATTTTCTGTTCCTTACCACATATGATATTCAGCTGTTGGGCTCTTTTTTCCATATCATTTATAATGTTCTAAGAGGAGACTTGAAATCTTACAGCAAATTACCACTGAAATCTGCCAAACCATAGACAATCTTGCTAGAGATTATGATAAAATTTTAGAAACCTTTTCTTTAAAAAATTTCCATATGTTTGTTATCACTACAACTATCTTCTTGTTTGGTGTCAGGAATATTAACTATTATGATTAACTATTATGAATGGCTAACTACTGCATTACCTGGCATACCCTGAGATTTTTAGTAAACCCTGGAAATTAATTTTGTGTCTACACAAGCCTATTCCACTGACCTTCTGTCAAGATCTTGGATTTTTTGTAGTCCTTCAGCTGCCAAATGTTGGCTATGAAGTGATTAGTTTTCTGGGAAATCCACTGTTGGCCTCGGTAATGAAGATAAATTCACTGGATTTCCATCTCTAAAGAGTAGCATTTGAATAAGGATACAGATTCTGATGACTTTTTTTTAGATATAAACTAATTTAATCATTCTGTAGCATTACTATTTATTAAAAACAAAGGTAAACTTCATAGAGACATCGATCACAATGAAAAAAGGGAAAAAATGCTAATTACTGTTCCTTCCTTCAAAAGTGCTTTCCTTTGAATAAATGCTGTTATGTCAAACTGTGGATAGAGAATAAATTGACTGTATCTTATCATATGTAGTTAATTCTTCTTTTTAAAGGGTAAAATTGTTAATTTTCTGAAACTACTGGCAAATGTGAATGTTTAATGAAAAGAATTTTGGCACTGTTGATTCCCTCAATACACATCTATATGTCAACAAGTGTGATACAAGATGCCTGCATCCCTCCAGCATCACATTTTAACCACCATTTTACAAAAGCTGAACCAAAACTGTAGGACTAGCCTAGGCTTGTTTCCATGACCAAACTGTGTGAAGAGAATATCACCACTTTTTATTTATGTAAGCTTATTTAAGATTTCCCATCTAAATAAGTTTTTGAAATGCAGAGTATGCATTTAAATATAGCAGGGCTTCAGAATTTTAGCTTTTTTCTTTCTTTGGCAGCAGCTGAGTATCTTCTCTTTATATTCCTGGGCAAATATGGGGTGAAACTGTTGCATGTAAAGATTTTTAGGTTTTTTAAGGTGTTTTTTAATGCTTGCCCCAAAGCTACTTATGCTTCTGTGAACTAAGCCTGAGATTTATCTTCCATACTAGCAGGAGACTTAAATATTCTCAGGAAGAGGATTAAAAATTTTATATTGCAAAGGTAGTGCCTTACAGCCATTGTCCTTTAAAAATAAGGAACAGTGGTGGCTGTATTTACTTTAGACACAGAGGCAAATTACTTTCCTGAATTAGCTTTCAAAGTAACTTTATGAAGTGTAAGGAGATGCAAAAAATGTCAGGATATTAGAAATCTACAGGAAAATAAAAGTACACTCATAAATATTTCAATAGGAATAGTGGATTAAAAAAATGTAAGAAGATAAAAGTTGTTTTTATATTCAGTGGAAATACAGCAGCATGTTTGCAAGAAGACTCCAGTATCTTCTATCTGTTTCCTAGTGTGGTTGTATTTTATGTTCCTTCATTAGGAGCTGAAAACTGTTCTCTGTCATTAGCAACTTGTAAAATAAGTAACAGATGCTTTCGCTGTGTGTGGCTGAAAGCTTGGGCTGTTCCACTTAGTATCCCTCTAGTCAAAATAGCTGTTTTACCAAGCACTGAGTAATCTGGGTAAAATCAAGGTAGGTTCTATGATAAAAACATCTCAATGGTGTTTTAAAGATAAAGAGAAAATGTGCATTTCTTTAGATTCTGTGTAGTTTGGAGAGCCTGTTTGGAGAAGTCATGGGATTTGAAATAGCAAGTAATGAGGTGAGGTTGGTCACCTGGCAGTGAGGTTTAGAATAATTTTTTTTCTTCTTAAAGGAAACAAGAACATTCAAAATGAAAATACAAAATCAAATATTCACAATCAGTGGATACTGTATAAATAAGTAGTTCAATCCAGAAAGAAGGATTTTTAATACAATAAATGCTTCCAAAATTTTTCACACAAATTTTCTTTATGGGATGAAAACCAGTTGGAGAGTTATCTTTTGTGTGATTTAATATAAGCAAACTTTTTAAAACTATAACCCATTGAACTTAAAATATATAATATCTGTGGCAAGAATTATATGTTCTTTCTCTAAATTCTGGTTTCATTTCTGATTTCATTTCATCATTTGTAAACTAAAACTTAGTCAAGTGAAAAATGTCTTACTATTTAAAAGCCAGAATATTCACAGAATATTTATTGCTTTTGTTCTTTTTTCTTACCTGACAATATTGATTAGTTGGACCACAGCACAGTGTTTGCAATGAATGTAGCAAAAAAAAAAAAAAAAAAAGGATATAAAAAGGCAGTGTGAGCAGACTTCTTTCCAGAGCCTTAGCAATATCAATGGATTAATTGTGAGAAGATCCATGCTAAATAAGCATGGTTCCTTTTTTCAGAATTGGTAAATGAATGCAGAAAGGCAAAACGTCCACTCTTCCAAAAGCAATGGCCCCTGATAGCCCCTGCTTGATTTACAGCAGGTTAGACTTGATTCTGAGAAACCGGGGCAGCCACAATTCCCACTGAAGTCCTGCCAAGCCAAGGACTGATTATTACAGCAATAAATCAAGGTAGGCTGTTTGCAACTGTTGGAACACATCTCGGTAGGATTGTAGTATCCAGTGTAAGTAATAACAGGAGATTATACTGACACAACAGGAAAGAGTATTTGAGGTAAGTTACTGAACCCCTGGGTGGTGACCTGCCCTGTTTTATGTTTTGAATCCATCTGCTAAGGTGTTAGTGTTACCTGGGTCACAGGATAAAGTATTCAGAGATAGCTGTAGTACTTTTTCTTTTCTTGCAGCAGTGCTGTATCATTTCAGCCACTCTGTTACACTTCGGTTGCACAGAGCAGATAAGCACTTTTTCTTTAAAGTAAAGAATTATTAATAGGAACACTATCTGCTAGCTTCTTCTTACTTCCCTCCTCTTCTTTATGTGATGCCAGCTTGTCACAAGCATGGCTGTGATCCAAGAGTTGCTCTCATGTGGCTTTGGAAATTTGTTTGCTGTAAAAAGGCAGAGAAGTGGAGTGGTTAGGTGAGCTATCCTTCCCATTGTTTTCTGACGGCCAGACTGAAGTAGTGAGAAGCAATGCAGTCAGAACAGCTGGAAGGCAGTTTCCTTCTGCTCCTTGTAGTGGGATGCTTTGGAAGGCGATTCCTGCTGCCCCTGAACAGGCAGATCTGGGAGGATTTGGCCAGGATTTTGGTCTTCCAGAAGGCTGGTGGAATTGTTTAAATTCCATTAGGCCCCAAACTGAAAATTTGGTATTGTTCAGCACTGCTATTAGAGTTAAGATTTAGAAAGAAAAGGGAGGCATGTAAACTGCCCAAAACCTTGTATGTTTCTTGTGGATTGGAGGTAATGAGGTGAGGTCCAAACCAGGAACAGAGTCGAAGAGCTGAGCACATGACTCCTGCTGGCAGGACCTGTCCCATGGGCTCTGGGAGAAGAGGTAGTTGGTGAAAAGAAATGGCCAGATATGAATGGACCTCCCACCCAGGCAAAAATCTGTGTTATCCAGGTAGTGAAGGGCTGAAGTAAGCACCCAGGATGAATAGATTAATTTGAGAAACACTTAGAATAAAATAAGGAGACAGTTTCCTACATGTGACATTTCCTTTCTGCATATTGAAATGCTGTTATACATGTGCACATCAAAACTTCAGGTCCTCTACAGTCAGTGGATAAAATCTAGTCTAATTAAACAGTGGAAACTCTCTAAACTAAATAGAAATTAATGGCAGATAAGATGGAGTTATATAGTCTTTCAAATCTTGCAAATGGTCTCTGTTTCTTATCAGTCATATTCTTTCTAATGGGAAGCTAACTAAAATAAATGGAAAAGACAGGAAAAAAGAATCAAAGTTAAATTTCACCTAAATTACAGGCTTTATTAGTCAAGTTTCTGGACTACAAAAATATTGCCTATATTGCCTATACAAAAATATCTTTAAAGTAAATATTTTAGTATTAACTGTGCTCAAAATCCAGTAGATTGTAAACTGATTGCAAATAATGAGAATTAACTATGCTATTTCAATTACCTGGGCCAGAATTCAAAACAAAACTAATAACCTAAGCAAAATATAAATTTCTTAGGCTTTTTTAGCTGTTTCTAATGAAACATTAACAAAAGTATATTTCATCTTAAGATATATTTCTTTAAATTATGTTAATTACATTAGGTTTATCCATGCTAGATTTACTTGTTAAGGCTGCAATATTTTATAACATGTTTGTAATCAAAGCATAATGCAAGACATCTTATTTTTAAAAACGAGTAAGCTAAGTGTACGTCCTTCATGTTTTTGTCAATAAAAAGAAGTCATTCAAATCACCAATTTCATGTCTGCTCTGGCCTTTCACATCTAGCACTTGTAGCTTCTGAGTCAAAGCCTGAGCCAAAAAAAGAAATTTCCATCTGCAGAACCAGTAATTGTTCATTAAAATTCTTTTTCTCATTTGCAGGAGTTGAACTAAGAAGCATTATAATTTGGCTGGTATTTCAGGAATTAATAGCAGCATTATTACATTAGATGTGTAAGATGTTTGGCTTGTGTGAGTCATTAGCTTGCTAGAGAGATTGTAAATGAATTGGTTAAATGAATAAATTCTTAAAGAGTCAATAGCCATGCATGGCATGAATTAAAACTGGTAAATGGTAGGCCTCAAATTTTAACTGATTTTCACTGGATAGTGATCAACAAGGTGATATAAGATAGTCCATTAATATTCCCCATTCTTCCCTCTGCACTATTTAGTAAAACAGATACTGCAGGTGGAAATAAAAATAAAAATTTAAAAAATTATTTGAATGATGGTTATAAGATTTTATGGCTATGCAGAGATTATTTTAATATCTCAAAATTGGGTCACTTGGTAAATCTGTGGCATCTGTAATTTTCTAGGTCCTACTGCAGTTATGTCTCTTTCAGCCAGTGTTATGTCCTTCTCCAGAGGATATCTACACTAGTCCTAGGGCAGCAGCACCAGTACTCAGAAGATACATCATAAACACTTGTAATAATTTTTGACAACAAATTAGAATCAGCAGGAGTAAAAAATTCTTCAGAGATTTTGCACTGACCACATGCTCCCAAAATTTATCCCTTTTCTTCTTCTGAAAGTGTGGGAAAAAAAGGAAAGGATGCTCCAATTTTCCCAATTTTCCCGCCACACTGGTTCACTTCCTCCACTGAATCCCATTACTTTCTGTTTGTGAGTGGATGAGTCATTTTAGCCAAAGGCATGAACCCTTCCAGTGATTAGCTGATTTATGGCATTGTCACTTGGTGGTTGCTTTCAAAGAATGTAATGTTTTCCTGGATGTTTGTTCAGAGTGCTTTATCAGGTAGTTTGGTACACGTAACACGTGCATGTGTTTGGTACACATCATGGCCAACAGGAGAGGAGATTAATAATGGCAAATCCTGAGGCTCATGGAGGTGTGGGAAAAGGCTAGGGCATGCATGTGCATGTTCATGTAAGAAATGGGACGCAGACCCTCGCTGGCAGTGCCAAGTTAGCCACAAACTCTGTGGCTACCTTCATTTCTTCTTCCACTCACTTTTCTCAGTAAATCAACTAACAGATCCTGAATGTTTAGAAGAACTCCTTTTGCTTTGCTTTTTATCTTGCAAAAGAGTGTTTTATTGAAAAACCTGCATCCAGTTCCCAGTGTCCACATACTGGGTTCTGTCGCAGATGTTCTAGGTTTACTACCTTACTTTACGTTTTAGTTATCCCTCTGGGCACTGATGGTTAATCCATGGGTTTTTTTAAGTTGTCTTCGTGGCTAACTTTCTCTTCCTCTCTTAAAGAAAGGAGATATACATCTGAAATGAACTCTGACCAAGCAATCTTGTGGAAATCATGTCGCAGTGTAATCTTATCTATATGTGACAGACAGGAAAATCAAGGGAACTTGTTTTCTGCATTTACTGCTTACTTTGAAAACTGAAATTAAATATGCTATCATTATACATATTTTCCATTTCAGTGGATTACAATTTACTATGTATGTCATGTTAAACATCCTAATATAAGTACTTCATTGAGCTGGTTTTATTTTTTCCAGAATATTTTTACTAACAACTAAACATAATGGTAAGCATTTTCCTCTGTTTAGGGCAGGTCTACTATTTCAAAGGTTTTCAGTGAATAATGAAATGGGAAACAGAAGGCTGTTGCTCATACCAATATTCAAGGAAAAAGTCTTGAAATCTATGATTTCTTCATAATTCAGTCTTTTTGAGATTTATGATTCACAGTATTTCCCTGCTGTTGTGATGATTTTGTAACAGAATACCAGCTTTCTATTCAACAGTTAGTGGCAGACAGCTTCAGTTTGGAGACTTTCTTAGACATCAGGAGTGGAGAAAGGGAGGAATTTTTCGTGAGTATGTAAGAAATATTAAAGCATATTATCAAATTATTCTTGGCTTTGAAAACCATTTCTTTTTTTTATTTGTCCCCAGCTTTCACTATATTCCTTCAAAGTGGGAAACTAGTCTGAATGAGTCACACTGTGCAACCCTGTGAAGGATCCTGTCTGTCTCCAGTGATGACAGAAACAGAGATAGAGAGGTTAGCACTACTGGAATGAAGTTTGTTTTTGGAAATCCCATGCTTTGACTCTCTGCTAACATCTACATATTTAAATCAGATAACTGTGCAATGAAACAGATGGTTTACCATTAACTCATGCATCTGATTATACATATACCAATGAGAAGACTTCATATTCCGTTATTTGCTTGATTTGTTGATTAAACATTTTTAGATGTCTTCTTGTTTTAAAATTTATACTGGACAACAGTATAATTTACAGCAGAAACTGTCTAGATAAGGAAATAAGTTAGTATGTGCTAAGTACAAGAGAAAATTTTAAGCAAACCACAGCCAAAGACTTGTGAAAGTGAATGCATCTGTCTGAGTTTTTAAAAGGTTACTAGACTTAGAAAGGAAATGAAGATGATAGAAATAGGACAGAAAAAAAGGAAATAATTTCTGTTGAAACAGAAACTGTGAACTGGAATGATGAAAGAAGACATTCAGAAACCAAATAAAAAGCTGTTGGTACCTAGTGTGAGAAGCCATGTATGCAAAATTAGTTAGTGTTGATCTTTGCAGGAAATCCAAATCAAGCTCTAGGAAAAATATTTTACTTCCATTGCTGGTTACTTTTCCCAGTGTTGTTTCAGCCTGGAGCTTTGTAGCAGAGGCTCCAACATGGAGTGAGTCTTGCAGATGAGGATCTGAAGATTTTCTTGCAGGAAAACTTTGACTGCATTGTGCTCTGATAGACTTTTTTTCATTTGATAAAATATGAGTTCAGTTGCTCTATAGCTGGGTGATGGTGTAGACTGTTTTCATGTTCTGGAGGAAAGAAGGATTTTGAATTCTGAATCATAAACTGTGGTTTCTGACCACTTGCTTAAAAGCACTCCAGTACCAGAGGATTTGAAAGGGATTTACAGGACACTTAGTCTTCAAAGGACTTCAGAAGAGATCCTTGATATTACAGCTGAATAAACCTGTTACCTGCAATTAGTACAAAATAATATATAGAAATTACAATAGGAAGGAAAATTAGTACACATGTGAATTATGTGATACAGTGGCAGAGTCAGGGTGACTTTTCAAAGGAGATTTAAGCTCTGTAATCCACTGGCACACTCAGAGGATCACTTGAAGGGGAAATATTTGATGTGATCTCCTTGGATCATACCAAAGGCTTTTGACAGGATCCTTAACCAAAGCCTCCTAAACAAAGTTGCCCTGGGATGAAAGGGGGATTCCCCACAGAAGAAAATTGACTAAAGGATAGTAAACAAAGTTCAGGAACGTATTTTCAGTTTTTGCGGGGTGTGTGTCTCACCAGTGTAATCCTGTCTAATGTATGTGATCAGAACTCTTACAAGTGGCTTCTAAAGGGATGAGTAAAGAAATGTTAAATGTCATGTTATTTAGAAGAACTGTTGTCAAGAGCTGCAGAGGGATCATATGACACTGTGTGACCTCATATTGGAATGAAATACAGATGTGGAGTGATGCACAACGGAAAAAGGAGAAATCCTCCCTTCGGACAACGAGCAATGGGCTATTAGCTAACAAATACCACAAAGGATGAGATACAGGAGTTACAACAGACTATTCTGTGATAAAGTGAGCCAAAAGTTCAGCATCAATCAAAGACAGCAAATGCAATGCTTGGAATTTTTAGAAAGAAGAAGAGAACAAAACATAAAACTTTATGCAGCTGGACACAGTGTGTTAGTTTTGTGAATGCTGTGTACAGTTCTGTTTTCCTGTTTCTCCAAAAGGGTGTTCTGAAACTGGAGAGGAATCAGATGACCAAGAAGTATGATAAAAGCTTTGTGGGCAACTTTTTTACTAAGGATTGTTAACATGTACTAGATAGAACTCTTTAAACTGAACAAGGCATAAGCTTGGCTTGTGGCATAGCAAAGATGGGTAAGATACTCAGGACTTTCCAATAGAAGTAGTAGGGGACATGAAATCAAACCAGAGACTACCTGGCCAAGCAGAGCAGAGGTGGTGGTTCTCACGCAGAGTGGAGTTGAACCAGGGAACTTTGTTGTGTTTGCACAGTTTACATGGATTGGAAAAGTAACTGGACCAATTAACGGAATTAAAAACATTGTCTGTCAACTGCAGAGATGCTGTGTCTGGCTAAGCCCAGGACAGCACTCTCAGGAAATAACATTATGCATTGTGTTATTATACAGTTGCCTAGACTCCTTCCACTGAGCAGTGACAGATGCTGTGCTTGAACCTTTGGTATTGTCATCATCATGTTCTTTCATCTCTTTGTTGCCATTTGATGTCTGCTATGCATCTGTATTTAGCCTTTGAACTCAGAAGGCTTAATGAGTTTGGCTGATGTACATGAACTAGAAGAACAAATATGGTCCTTTTCAGAGTCTACAAAAATACTTTAACACACAGGATACTGTAGAGTTAGAAACCCAAATAAGGTACAGACCTTTCTTCTTTTGGCATCCAAGACACCTTGTTCTGTTATGCATATTTTACTGGCAATGATTTGTTCATATATGGTATTCAATTAAAAAATTGGTAGACCTTTTACCCCATTACATCATCACATACTAAAATCTAAATTTTATAACATACACATGCAGGAACAAGACATTTGATTCACCAGCATGTACATATAAGGAGGGTGTCTGACATAGTATATGGAAATATTTATATATTAAATATATGCTTTAATTACATTATTAAATTAATTAATTATCAAATTGATTTAATATTTTAATTACAAAAACGAAATTATTCTGTAGTTTTATGTAGTATAGAATTGTAGGCAGTACTCTTAAGAGAATTAAGTAAATTTGATATGTTCATTTTAGAAAATCGATATATAAATATGAAAGGTTATCATGATGACATTGAATCTGTTACTTGCAGATTGCAATTGAATGTCAAGGGAAGAATTTATTAATCCACTGATATTTTCATCTTCTGAAATGATAAGAAAGTAAAAATAAAATTATGTAATTAAACTGCTGATAGACATAATAAGGCCCTAGGAGATTATATAAATATAATTCAGTTTCTCTTCTCAGACTGGATCTCCTGATATGATTAGCCTTTTCAGTGTCCGAGAAAGCAGATTATTATATACCAAATTTAGGCACTGGTCATTGTTAATGGATTAGAACCAGTGAAAGTGAATGCATCTGTTGAGTTTTTAAAAGCTAGTAAGTCAAGAGAAACCCCATGTAGAAAACACTTAAAAATGTGAATCATACAAAATTAAGGTCCTATTTAAAATCTATGCATGGAAGGAGTGACTAAATTCACCTGAAGTAGTATGGACAAGCTTAATCCATACATACTGCATTGCTGTCAGTGGCATTGGCCATGGGATGATTTGAGATTTGTGTATGAGGGTGTGTGTGATATTTTCATTCAGCTGAGATTTTGAAAAGAGCAGATGAGTGCTGTGTTAACACAATCCTGTCATCCTTGCTGTAAAGAGGATAGAAACTGCAGGAACACTGTACATTGAAAACTTGCATGTCCCTGTTATGTTAAACAGCAGACTCACCCAGAAGATGCATGGTCTCTGCAACTTGTTCTGAGCTGTCCGGGAAAAACTTTAACTCCTTGTGCACCCATGGTGAGCACCCACGGGCATCCAGCCTGGGAGGCTGCTTCCCAGGCAGAAAATTAAATAATACAAGATGAATATGAATTTAGGAGGTTTCAGATTTGTGGTTGTGAGAGTTTTTTCGTTCTACTAATCCAACACATTCTATACATCTAACCATTCTGACGCAAAGTATTTCTCCACTTTTGTTGTAAAATATTCCTTAATAGGGGACTTAAGAACGTTGCTTTATTAAAACCATAAGGTAGCCTGAATTAAGTGTAACCTCTGTCTTCAGAGCTACAAAAGATACTTGCTTTCATAAGATGTTTATATGCTTTTTGTTACCAGGAGAATACTAAAGGTCTTCATTTAAGTGAAAGACAAGATGAAACTTTATATGTAAATTAATAAGTAAAAAATAAGGGGGAACACAGAAGTGTGCATGTATGTATAACACACTTTGTGTCACTACCAGCTGGGCAGAAGCAAGGGTTTTGCTGCAGTAGCTTTTAACATTCGGCAACAGCTGTGCCTCCCCTATGCTGTTTAAGTCTGATCCTCTGCCAGTCAACAGCTGTGCAGGATAAGAGAAAATTTGCACATAGTCATAGCTGGCAACTCGAATCTCCTTGCCAGAGAAGTCACAGCAACCCCTGTGCATTTTCTTGTGGCTTAAATAAAATGTCACTCTCAGGCTGGCACTATCTATTATTCTCAACTGCTGCCTGTCTGCAGCCCTGCCAGTGCAAATGAAATGTGAGCGCCATTCCCAGCGCTGTTGGATGGCAGCAGTGGTGGGACAGACAGTGGCCATCCAGGCTGTGCCTGCTGGTCCATATGCTGGGGGGGCTGGTGTGACACAGGGATGAGAACACGCAGCAGAGGGGTGGTGGGAGCGCAGTGATGGCACCGAGCAGGCGGGCAGAGTGACGGCAAGCAGGGCACTCTCCCAGCACTCCTGTCTCCCTCTGCGCTGAAACCAGCTGGCTACGGTGCAGCAATCCACTTCTAACAAACACAGGTCCCAGTACAAGCCAAGGTGCAATTCTGTCTGCCTGTTTTCAGGTTTTTGTTATTTTCATTTCACCTCATATCCATGGTGTAAGTCATCCCAGACCCCTCCAATGGCATTTTCTGCACCACATCCTCTTTGTCCTGCAGTGTTTTACATGACTTCTTTTCTTCCTTTCATGTGTAACATCTGTTGAAGATGATGAGAGGTCTATAGATAAAAATTGTCACAGATTGTCTTACAGGAAACCAAATTCTCTAGTTACATATGTACATGCGTTTTCACTACCATCTTTGACTCACATGTTTTTCCTCTTTTAGATGAGCTTCATTCTTACAGTAATCATTTTTCTTAGAGGCAATGAAAGCAAGTCAGTGAGTTGCTGCAAAACTGTCCTGTGTCCATGAATACAACTTTATGTTAGTATAGATTATCCACCATGTAAGAGAACACCTTAGATTATAAATGAAAAGGATTAAACTCTGGAGAACTCTGCTCTAGCATGCAGAAATAGCAGAGAATTATGTGCTAACTATTGACAAAATTTAATGATGAAGCAATGTTTTTTTGCAATTACTGTGAATAACAGACACTGATATCTTTTCTGTAGAGATTATTTCAGCACATCTTCAGAAATCCACACAACTCAGTTATGTTCCGTGAGCCTTTTCTGGTGCTGATTTCAAAGTAGATACTTCACAGGTTTCAGGAGAAATTTCGCTTTTGAACCCAAGGGGAAAAAACCAAGAGTAAAGAGATCTGAAATGAAAAGTGGGTTTTGTTTGTTTGGTTTTTTTTTCTTTTACTATGAATCTTAGAGAAAATAACAATGTGTGAGAGGATAAAGGGCAGCATTTCCAAAATTATCTAAGCATCATTGAAGCCTTAGTTCCATTTGCAAAGTGATGTAAGCACTTCGGAGCCTAAGGGCTCCAATAGGTTCAGATAATATCCTTATTGTAGTCAAAATTTGATAAAGCACTCTAGGTGCCTAATTCACACTGAAGTCTCAGTTCTTTGATGCTGTCATAAGCCCTGCTATCTACCTCTCTGAATCAATATGAAGTCTCCTGAAAATTGGACACTCAATTTCACAAAAATGCAGTGGGATTCAAGCGCTAATGTCACTTCTTAAAATAGGCTTTAAAATCCTAAGCTGTATAAAACCTGACTTTTAAAAGCATGAAGACACTGAAAGATGCAGAAATGTGTCAAAAGGAATTTTCTTAAAACCTGAGGATGTTAAGAGGACCCAAAAAAGGGAAAACAGACAATTTGCATATCAAATATCTCTCAACTAATAGAAAAAGCAGATAACACACATTCAGGCAAACATCACTCCATCAAAGGACTAATATTTTTAGTTGCTACGAAGCTTTAAATCTTAAAGCTGCATAAATGGCTGGACATGCAAGCAGATATTAGTTGTAGAAGTGTGTATGGAGTAATCAGTTCCATTCAAGTGTCACAAATTGTAGGCAGTTTACACCTCCTAATCTCACACCAGAAGTTTTCTATTATGGCCTTCAAGAGAAAGATGCAGGATCTAAACTTAGGCTTGCCCCTTGGTAGTGAGTAGGTTCTCATCAGCACATCCATTAGCCGTCAAGGACGCACAGCAAACTTGTGGAAGAGCAGGAGAACTGAGGTTATTGCCTTTGGGAAGTACAGAGGCTACATCTAGCCTAAAAAAGTGTCACGCAGTGATTCTGGGTCCTGAAATGAGGTTGTCTTTGCTCTTTGACTGCAATAATGACCTCTGGAATAGCTTAGGGCCATAGTATGGAACCTTCTCCCAGACAATCCTTGTGCCCTGTTGGGGCAGGGAGGTGCAAGCCAGAGGCCACTGCCAATGGGCATCTCAGATCTTGCCGCCTTGCTTGGGCAGGCTTGTGCTACTGACATCATCCAAGCCAAACCACCTGGTTTGAAAGCTGGAGAATTCCTCATTGCCATATGGCACAGGTACAGGAAAGGGTACTGTGTTAGTAGAAGATGTGAGAGGGAGCTTCAGCTGTGAGGTGCAGCTGTGAGGAAATCACTAGTTTTGCTGCTTACTTCTGTTAATAATTAACCTTTAAACATTTTGACAGGCTATTGTTTTCCAGGATCAAGAAGGTGACGGTCCACAACAATATGAATTCAACAAACACTGTCAGAAGTGTTTCTGCTTTGCTTGTCCCTATTTTTAGTCCATTCCTCTTGCTAGCCATGTGATGCTTCACTTCTGCATTACTCCAAGTGCTGTTAGAGGCATAAACAATCATTGTCACCAAGCCTGTATTCATAGCCAAAGATTTAGCACCCAGAATGTATTGCAGAATTTCCCTAGAAGAAAGGTGAAGTAGTGAGTATGGAGAAACATGGATTCAGAACAACTCATGCTGCTGTGATAATGTTAAAGAATTCTCTGTTTTCAGTAAGATCAGAAAGGCACCAGGTCTGGCAATGTTTGTTTTGCCTTCTCTTTGAAAATTCAGTAAAAAACATGCAAAATTTTGTTAACATATATAGATCTTCTCTAATGCTTTTTCCATTTGATGTTTTTCTGCTCCTCACAAGCAAACTGATTGCTACTTAGATGTAGCAATAGTCAGTTATCATCTATGTGAAAAACAGGGAGTGCAAGAAGGCTTCAACTAGGTTTACAAGTGAAAACCTAGTTCAGTGTATTTATCACCATGTGAAAACCAATCTCTATCTCATGTTCATGCCAGTCTTTTTCATGAAAGTGTCTGGTGCATGTGCTCTGCATAGATACCTTTTCCCCACTCTGCCTTCGAGAAAACACAGGCTGGTTTTGCTGGACTCTGTGTAATAGTTTGTCACACCTGTCTCCCACTCAACACAGCACTAATTTCCAGTCACTGTTTGATGCTCTGGTAAGAGGATCTGAAAGCAAAGGAATGATCTTTGCAGGGAAGAGGAGGGTGAGCAAGTGAAGCTTTGGATGAGGTATGCAGTACCACCACACATTGCCCTCCTCACCTTTGTTTGAACAGCTGAGGAAGGGTTCCTAGGAGTGGCTATCTTCGAAGACAAAGAAGCTCAAAGACTTTTGGCACAATCAGTTTTGGTTTAGTAGGTGAATTTAGATTAATAAAAGGAACAAAGTTTCTCTAGTTCCTATAGTGGTAAAAGAAAAATCTTCTGAATTATTTAATTGGGGCAAAAGTTCACTGGCCTGGGAGTATCTTTGTTATTCAAAACTGATTTGAGTTTATAGCATTTGTGGTTGGATACAATTTAGCAGAGTGTATGCTTCTACTTATTTTGTACAGACTACAGAAAACTGACTAATAAAAACCTCATGTTGGGTACAGTCCAAACTATAATTTAAAGTTTTTTCCAGTGTGAGATTAAACCTGCTTTTTCCTACTGATTAATATGGTGCCAGAATAATTTATGTCAGATTCACATGATGATAAAACTAAAGAGAGCTCCACTGGCAATATATTACTATCACAGTGTCATTGCTTGATACTATGGACTCATACATTGTTGGCATCATTTTCTTCACTAGCCTTTCTCTGTAATGCTCAGGCTGCATGAAGGGATTCCTTTCTCTCCAGAAATGCACTGCAGAGAATTAGGGAGTTGTCAAATCCTCTTCTGTATGGTAACAACACAGTTTATAAGTACTGCCCCTGGGTGATTACTAGGTGTACAGATGGGGAGGTTGGGCAGGGAGCAACCAGTATAGAACAGGTTGGGTTGTCCCAGTAAACTGACCTGTGGAAAAAAAAATAGTTATTGATCCCAAATTTTCCAAGTAACTTGGCCATGAACAAGTAAGCTGAACACACCAACCACATGTCTGAGAGCTGAAGAAGGCAGAAGAACAGGGGTTTGTCTTTAATGGCTGATCTCCATCTTCCAAGTGAACATCCCCCTTCTGGTCTTCTCTCTCTCTCTAATTTTTCCAAGACAGAAAATTGTTTTTGTAAATTCCATAAGGAGCTATGGTTGGCTCTCTCTATGAGATTCAGACAATAAGCATTATAATGAAGGATGTTATGGTCCAGTCTCCTTTTAATTTGATGACACAAATTAGATACACAAGACTTCCATTACACATTTTTTGTTTTCTAGGAGAGTTTCTCCTGGTTTTTCTTATATAGTCTCTTTCATAATCTTATGAGACTCATACTAAAACAATTTAGGTTTCCTGCCCTGTACAACCATTTCAGAGCTCTAATCCTCAGATGTTCAAATATCTTCCTGTAATTTTAAGTCTAATTTTTTTCATCCCCCTTTGTAACCAATTTTCTCTCTTGTATTATATTATGTAAAACTTATAAACTGTTTACATTAACTCAGTAGTTATACATATATATTTATTATATTTGTTACAGATATACACTTCAGTTCAGCAGGTTACTGATAAGGGAATAACTTGTAACTCTCCATAGTGCTTTTGATTGACTTGCACATACTGCCACTCAGGATAACAATATCTTCACCTGTCTCTGACATGCCTGTAACTTCCATCAATTGCTTATAAGCATTTATATCTTATATATCATCATCATTAAGTTTATTTGTGCAATAATTAATGTCATTTCACTATAGCATCCTGTCATATTACAACTTTTGTAAGTAACACTAAGTCGACAGGGAAGTCTTATATCTTTTAATCAGAATAAATGTGTGCTTAGTTTGTAATACAGTAAGCTCCCTATTTTACTAATAAAACTTCTGTGTGATATTTGAATTCTTGAATATTTGGAGGCTGGTGTTAAAAAAAATAAAAATGCTTTTTCAGAGCACAGTATTTTAGCTCTAATATGAGGGGTTCAAAATACTGGAAAAAACCCCCACCCAAAATTTTTCCTTTTAAGCACAAATGTAGGAAATTAATTAGTACCTTGAAAACAGTGTGAAATCAACTTCTGTTAAATAAATCCTAATATTCTGAATTTTGGATATTTTGATTTTGGGATTTATGGGCCTTTTTAGTCTGCATGATTTTAATGTTTTAAGTTTATAGATATTTTTTCAGTTACTTCCTTATTCTAAGTAGTAAAACAATAAGACATCTAGGCCCAAATCTCCGTTCCCAAAATAATGAGATATGTAATAGAAGCATTTTTATTTTTCACAGCAAAAGGAAATGCATCATGTTACAAAAATACCAGCTTCAGTACAGTAATAGAAAAACTTTAGACAAATGAGTAATTTGGCACTATAAATGAGATAACATAGATTCTGCAAACTTATAACTTTGAGGATTCAGGTAGAAGAAAGTATCAAATAAAGGATGCAACTGTGAAAAATAAGAAGGGAGACATATAAATACTGCTACTAAAATCAAACAAAAATATTAAATGTCACTTGAGATACCTTGAATAACATAATGGATGTTTTTCATAATATATGTTTTTCTTTTCTCACAAGAGCACAGATACCTAGGAACAAGGGTGGGAAATGGTCATAGTATTTTTAAAGTAATATGCTTGCTTAAAAATTATTTGTGGTTTTCATACCCTTTGGCCACACATTTGCTTGTGTATAAAAAAATTATTTTCCAGAAGACTGAGCTCTATTCTATGTTGCATTTAAAGATTCCTTCACCTTGGCCCATCAATTTGATGATGTGATAACTTCAGCCATAGCAAAAATGGCAAACACTGTATATGATCCTTTTTATTTTTTTAAGGAAGATAGAAATGAATAAATCTCTACATTTTTCCTCAGGCTTTTCTTCTGTTCAGTGTAGTGATCCATTTTGAATTTTTACATTAGTAATTGTTATTATCCAGAACATAAAATGTGTTAGAATGACAAGCTGTACAAATACAGATGATACCTACTATTATTACCACAAAATGCTGCACAGTTCCATAGTGTTTCATTGTAATAGATTTGGGTAAGGAAAACACTAGTATAAATTATAGGCGAATTTATATATATTGCTACATAGCAAGCTACCTTCTGCAGTGCTTTTGAGAAGAGGAAGGAAAATACAGGAAGGTGATTTTGTCAATGAAAAGGAAAATATAGCATGCTTGCATGGTTTGCCATTAAAGTCGTCCAGAGACCATTTCCACAAGGCAATTTTCACACTGCCAAGGCTATGCTGGAGGTGAGAGAGCTTTGCTGGTGGGGGTGCAAATTTTCTGTGCCAGCTTCCCTTAGTTCCAGAAACTTTCCAGGATTTGCTTCATTTACTAGTATAGATGTGAGAGCCAGAGGTGCCTGTCTTGCTGTGGTAGGACCAAGACCTTTAATGAAATTGTGGAGTCATTTTATGCCCATTGTTCAGAAACAGTGACTGACGGGCCAGTGAAGGAAGGTTCAGTTAATACAAATCTGCTGCTCTACTCCCTGTGATTCAGTTTTATCCATAAAATGGGAATTAATGTACCTTATCACCATGCTATAAAATAGATTTATTAGCGCTTTGGCATCACCATGATAAGCAGCCCAGGGAAGAGATAGCTGATAACACTACTAAAGTACAGTGAGAGCTGTATTTTCTTGTGGCACAGACATGAGCCACATCATGAGAACAGCAGAAAATCCTGAGTGGATGCTCATTCTCTAGCCATTGTCTCTGCTGTGGGCTGAAAAGCTGTGGATCTTGTCAGAAATCAAGGATTATGTGATTACATGACTATGCAATTGGTGCCAGTAACCTGATGCATAAACACAAGGGCTCCAAATGAAGGTTGGCCAAGGAGTTTTACTGCCAACCTGTCATCATACAGAATGTTTGAAACCGCAATTTGGTGTGTGTGTGAGCATGTGTGCTTGAAAAGAAGGAAGGTTTCCAATTTTCACAAGCACAGTTCTTTCCACGGAGGATGAGAGTTTCTGTAATAATCACATGCCAGTCAATGGTAATTAAGAAAAGTCAATGCTGTGGTAAAGCTCGTTACTTTTCTAGTGCCTTCATTAGACTTGCACAGGGAGTGGGAGTACCAATCTCTCTGTAGGCTCACAGCTCTGTGAGTCCTGGTCTTATTAAGCTGTGCAAATATGTTCCTTGATCATTTATTGTTAACAAATGGCATGAGTGTCACTCACCAGGTTAAGCACTTTGTTGCAGCACAACGTGTTCTGTTCTGAAGAGATCCATGGGGAATGAGCAGCCTTGTCCCCAAACAGGTTTGACAAGGATGCTGTTTTTGTAACAGCTGAAAATGTATTCCCTTTCTAGCAGATGGATATTTTAAAACTGTTCATAGGAAAAATCATGAGGAGAAATACAGATTTATGAAAGGAGTGCATTTCGCAACATAGTGGATGTCATACAGTCTTGTCAGTGGACAAAGAAAGCAGGAAAACTGTGGCTATCACCATACAGTAATGAGATAATTAGTTGGAACTATTCTTCCTGGAGTTTTAAATATAGCTTCTCAATAGCTATCATAACAGAAACCAAGCTTAGACAATATCACAATGACATAAACATATCTTTTTTGTGTCTGTGCTATTGCTGCAAATATTTTGCTCTGCTATGTCTCATGTCATGACAAAGATGATAATAATTGGGTGGGAAACTTCACCATTTCTCTTGCATTGATTTGGTTCTACTGAATTGCACATCACTAGATCATTAAACTGGAAATATCAGTATCTTTAATGTATAATTCAGCAAGTACTACGAACATATATACCTTTTATCAGAATGTAGACAGTCATGCTTTCATACTTCTATCCTTTCACCTGCCTTCACACCTCACAGAAGGAGAAAAAAGACACTCTAGGTGATACAAAAATAAATTCCAAGAATATTAACTTTTAGTTCTCATTTTATAAAGGGTGTATCCTCTGTGAAGCAACAACACTGTAGGGTGACTTTACCTCTCTACAATTTGGAAAAAAAAGATTATCCTATGTGTGATGTTCTACAGTTACATATATACAATTATTATCTTCTTTGTGCCTCAAATACCAATAACATGGGGAAAAGGTGTCATACAGGGCAGTCTGTATGTGTCAATGCTTGTGTTCTGTTCTGGGCCTCATTGCAGGAAGGAAGGACATTGAGGTGCTGGAATGTGTCCAGAGAAGGGCAAAGGAGCTGGTGAAGGGTCTGGAGCATGAGTCTTGTGAGGAGCAGCTGAGGGAGCTGGGGCTGTTTGTCCTGGACAAAAGGAGGCTCAGGGAGAGACCTTACCTCACTCTGCCTGAAAGGAGGTTGTAGCCAATTGAAGGTCAGCCTCTTCCGTGTGACAATTGACAAGAGGTAATGGCCTCAAGTTGTGACAGGGAAGATTTAGGTTGAATATTAGGGATATTTTATTCACCAAAAAAGTTTCCAAGCACTGGAACAGGCTGCTCAGGGAAGTGTTTGCATCACCATCCTTGGATGTATTTAAAAGACAAGTGGATGTAGCACTTGGGGACATAGTTTAGTGCTGGAGCAGGTGGTGCTGGGTGAATGATTGGACTTAATGATATTAAGGGTCTTTTCCAGCCTAAATGGTTCTATGATTCTGCAATAATTTCATGGGTGCTGTCTCAGCACTTACCAGCAAGTACAGTAACGAGAGTGCTTACTACAGGCTGTGTGTTTTCCTGTGCTCAGTTGCTCTGGCAGTCAGCAGTGAGAAGCCTGTGATTTGAGAAGTCAACACTGAGTGTGGTGCTGGGATCAGATGAATGAGGCACAGGATGGAATAATATCACTGGAGAAGACTGTCTTCAGGGGCATATACTCTCCTCATCAAGGACTGATCTGAAACACATTGAAAGCATAGAAAAACTTGCGATAAGCTCGTAAATCCCCTAACATCTAGTGTGAATGGTAAAATACATTAGTCTCTAGGCAACCATGCTGAGATGTTCCTAGGAAGGATCTCTCTCACTCCATGGCTTATCCCTTTCACTCAGTTGACAAAAGCAGTGCTTGCAGACCCATAAGACACGATGGGTCTTACAATTGTTCTCAGCGCAGTCAGGCTATGCTTCATCATCTTTAAGCAAATACTAAATTATAACAGTATTTTTACATATTTTTAGTATTTTTACAGTATTTTTAGTATTTTTACAGTATTTTTAGTATTTTTACACTGTGTTGTCAGCAGGGCTGCCAGCTTCAAAATTTGTATCAAGGCAAAATGAAAAGTGTGAATATCAATTTTGTCTTATCTGTACTTTGGACTTTGTACTGCTCCAGGAAGCACAAAGGCAATGGCAAGGGATGGATGAGAGGACAGAAGTCCCAGTACTCATCTTTTTTGTAGATTGCCCATCATAACTCATAGAAGCATTACTTTTCATTGTCTCAAAATCAAATTTCTCTTTTCTATTTTGCAAATGTGTCTTCCAGTAATATCTCTGTTGAAGCCTGTTATGTTACTCCAGCTTGATAGCTGCTAATGAGGGTGGAGACTGGCAGCCAGGAATGTGGCATCTTCAGTGGATTCCAGCTTCACTGTGTATGATTTTCCAGCTGCAGTAAATCCAGGAAATTGTACCCTAAGAAGCTCAATGAGGAATGCTCATGCATTTTGAAACTGGTTTATTCTTTTACACTTTCTCAGCCTTAATGCTTAATATTAAATAATGTTTTCTAGTAAAGTTGAGAGAGTAAAACAGATTAGATCACACATTGAAAGTCCCAAAAGAAATCACAAAGCTTTGATTTTACCTTCGTTTAATGCCACCTGCCTGTCAGATATAGAACTGATTTTAAATTCTGAACAAATATTCAAGAAAACTTGTTTTAGAGTCCAGACTTTTTTAGTGGTCCATACCCATTGACAACATCCTTCATTTTTTTTCACTGAATCTTAATTTCTATTCTTCAAAAATCAAGACAGACTTTGACAAGCTGTCCTTAATATATACTCATGTATAAGCTTATACGTGTTGTCCTGGAGGTGAATTTTGTTTTGACTTTTGGATCTCAGCTTAGAACAAATTCCAGGAGTTTTCAGCAATGGTTCATTAAGTAACTCATACTGTTTCGTTATTTTACAGCTTAAAAGAGGAAATTTTATAGAGTATGTGATTTAATATTATCAGAATAATCTGAGTACAGCTGATGCTCTGCAAAGAAGATTGTCAGAATTATTAATTGTTACAATTTTTGTTAGAATTTTCATTATGGTAACAAACAAGATTAAAGGTGATTATTACTTCAGTAAAAACAGCTTCGTATTTCATGTATACACATACTTTGTAGTGTGCAGAGCTTCTATGAAAAAACACAACAGGCAAAAGTATTCTAGCCAATTTATTTCCTAATATGAAATGGAAAAAAAAAAAATCCAAAACAAAACAAAGAAGGTCCAGACACTTGAGAATAATTGGAATATTGAGTTTATTTCTGGGCATCCCATCACAGACATTAGTTATCTTTTTAATACTTACACATATTTCTTATGAGAGAACAGCTTAGACAGTGATTTAGAGCAGGACTTTATTTTCATTAAATGGTCACATCTGTGCTTTGGCTGCAAGCGAATATGCCATCACTGAAAAATTATGCAAACAAACATTACTCTTGTGTTTAAATTCCAGTGAGAGTGTTTAGCTGACCTCTGTTCCAATTTGACTCTCTCCCATTTTTATTCTGTAGTCATGTTTTACACCAAAAAAAAAAAAAAAATCCACTTGATTGTAAACTAATGCTTTCCAGTTGTAGGTTTCACATAACTATGATATTTTTCTTCAAAAATTCAAATTTATCAACTTGTCATTAATTTTCATAAAACAGGCAGCAATACTCATAGTATAATCCCTCTTGCATGAGTTTCATTTTGATGCTTGAAAATCCAACCAATGTACAGTCACTTGCCAAAAATATTAACAAGATAACCTTGCCACTTAAGGTAGGTCCAAGTGAACTTAATGATTACCATAGCAAGTAAATATAAAGTAAGTATATGTATAGTAGCACTGTTGTCACAGTAATATACTCCTACAGTAATATTTATTATTTTAAGTAAATAATAAGTGAGGGAATCCTATAATTTTAATTTTATTTTGCTGTCTGTGGCTGATGTTTTCTACTATACTTTTCAGAGTAGCAGTGTGAAAATACCGAATTTGGGGGAAAAAAATCTCATTCTTACTTGAGGGAGAGGTAGGATTTGCATAACAGATTGTATCAGTTACAAATATAATGCCCATTGCATATTTAGCATTTACAACAATAAGCATGGACCCAGTTGGGAGAAGCCCACTAATGTCACCACATATGTCACATATGTCACATACAGCCCTTTACCCATTGGAGCGTACTATGTAGTCCAGCTATAATTAGATATGTATTAGTTAAAATAAAATGAAAATTAACTGTTTTGCTGATGTCTTATTTTCTGATGATTGGTAGCAATATGGTGGTGCTTTCTCAAAAAAACCCGAGCTTCCAGGTGGTGCTGGGGAGTTACAGAGATAACCACCCCAAATCAAGCACATCAACCTTAACCCATATTTCTGGTATAAAACATTGTTGATTATTTTTTTTTTTTTTACTTTGTCATATAGCATGCTATGTTCATTATTCCTAAAAAAAAAAAAAATAAATAAAAAATGTAACATTTTCACTGCATTTGCCATTAATCTAGAGGAGAAAATGACTTGTAGTGACTTGTAGTACTGTTCCACCACACCTTGAAGGTTGCTGGCATGGAAAGCTGAGCTTATCAGTGTAAGAGTTCAATTTAAAAGTTGGGTAGTTCAATCCCAGAAACTTTTTTTAGTGAAATGCGGGTGGCTAGAGATGCAGTTCAGGTGAGACATGCTATCAGGAATTGAAATATCTGAAGATATCCTTGATTAATACAGTTGGAAGTACTGGACTTGCCCTGATTATATGCTCTCCACCTTCCTTCGAAAAATAACAGTGTGTGCAGCCATAGAAGCAAAACCAAAGATGTGGCAAAAGGATGAACATTTAAAACTTTCTTTAGTTTTGGTATTACCTACTCATGTAAGCACAATGTTTAATAAATGCCAATATAATTATTAAAAGACTAATATTAAATAATCAATTGAAAAATTACGCTTAATGATACCCCAAAAATGCATTTAAGCCTGCATTGTTCTGTGTTAAAATTTCATATAAGTATTATTGAGTAATAAAATTTCTGTTGGGACAAATTTTCAAACCTAAAGATAACTCAGAGGCTGAGGTGATGGTCTGCTGATGTTTTGGGTTTTTTTGTTGACATAATGATTGAAGAAGCTTCTCCTTTGAAACATTACAAATCTGTTTAGAATAAAGGGAAAAGACATGCTTTAGAAATGTTTTAGTTCCATGAAGCCTCTAAGGACTTGTTAAACTCTTAAATGCAGCTTATAAAGCTCCTGCTCCTACTCCCACTAAAGTTAGTGACAAGTTTTCTACTGACTTCAGTGGCAGCCCATACTACAACTGCAGCTGTCAAAACAAGCAGAAATCAGTCATAACATCAGCCAGCACACAAGTATATATTAATTTTAGCAGAAATTGTACTTTGGGCAGCTCAGAAAAGAAACAAAATTGACCTCATTGTTTGTGAAGAAATGCGTCTCCCACCATGCTGAGCTGCAGAGGAAGTGAGAGCTGTCAGGACTCTGTTTTGAGCATTTAAGCATGTGAATTGGAACCAAAAATGTGAAACTGTGAAACTAAAAATAATAATAATAAAGAACCTTACAGAGCCTGTAGTTTAAGCTCTATTTTAGGCTTCAAAACCAAATAAGTACCCATTACATTTTCAAATGGTCTCATAGGAGGTAACAATTCCAGTTAGAATTGGTCAAGAACACTGAATTACTAAAAATTGCCCACACAATTAAGATCAAATAGTAAGTATAGTTACTTAGGTGGAGGGACTGCTTATTCTGTACATTGTTTTAAGAGTGATCAACCTCTTAATTCTGTAATTGGGCTTTTCCAATGTCTTCTTTGCAACATATGTATGCTTGTGCCCAAACTTCATAGATATTTCACTGATTTCAGCTAGGTTCACTTTGTGAAGTAAACCACAAAAGCAACTGAATTTTGCCTTTCACAGTTAGATCTCTGTACCCATACATTTTTTTATTTTTTTTTTTAGTTAATGAGGTAAGTTGTAACACTCTATAAACTTGAGAGCAGTATTGCTTTTAAAGTAATTTTCCTGGAAGGGCAGAAAATGTGCAAACATTAAAAAAGAAAAAAAGCTCCCTACTCTTGTTTCCTTTCACTCCTACTGGCTTCCTGAAACCAAATTCCTATTGCCACTGTTTAGTGATCTACTTAAACCTGTGTGTTAGTTAAGACACATCTGTAGTGTCAGAGGGTTTTCAAAGCAGATGAAGCAGAGGATACATGGTTCTGTCCAAAAAACTCATTCTAGAACAGTCCTGCCTCCATCTCTATACTTCCAACCCCTCCCTTTCCCATGTGCAAACCATACCATGCTGCATCTTTTGTTCCACTGCCGTGTGTGGACAAAGAGATGAAAAGAGCAAGAAGAAACTTCTTAAGCTAGCTTTGTGGCCAAAACCAGTGTATCAGGGCACTACAGTCTTTCAGATGTTTTATATATATATATTTAGCATTCATACCCAGATGCTCACTATTGATGCAGAGAATTTAAAAGCAAGTCCTATAAAGGGTAAAGAAATGAAATCTGCAGTATAGGAAATCAGGACCAGTGCACAGTCACTGCTAGGCCAAAGCAGAAGGCACAGTTTGAGTAATGTTTGCAATGAAGTGCCTCGAGTGTTCCAAAGGTTACAAGTTTTTAAACAAATATGAGCATGATATTCAGCAGCCAAAGTCTGGAAACTGCCATAGAAAACATAATTGGTTTTAGCTGGATTTTAGCAGAATATTTTGCTTTATGGGTTTGGGTTTTTTCATTTGCTGTAGTACTGTGGAGAAACAGAGAATCATAGAATTATAAAAAGGCATAGATTGGAAGGGACCTTAAAATACTCTTGTTCTAACCCCCCTGCCATGGAGAGGGAGGCCACCCACTAGATCAGGTTACTCAGTGAAGTGTCATGTCGCAAAGGTCTCATTCCTCAAAAGGGCTGGAAGGTGGGTGGTTGAACATTCCCAAAATGTAAGAGCAGCTTTCCTTGCTATGCTGTTCACAGTGCAGTGATAGGGAGCTCTGCTTCTGTGACCATCTGTAGGAGCAGAGCTGGGTCTTACCGTCTGTGGCCAAGTCAGAGTAGTGACATGTACTCCCTTGAGTGGCTTAAGCAAAGGGACAGATCACTTTTCTGTGATTCTAATTCTAAGGATTTCCACCAAGTTAAGGGCAGCAACAGATGTGGATGCAAAGAAAGCATTTAAAGTTGGGAAATGTGTGGATAACAAACTAATTAGATGTTTTTTATGTTTTCCTTCTGATCTAAAATGTCATATTCCACTGTTGTTTTTTTTTTTTTTATCCAAAGCCTTTGATACAGTCTTCCACAGCGTTCTCCTGAAGAGGCTGTCAGCCCATAGCTTGGACAGGTGCACTCTTTGCTGGGTACAGACTGGTGGATGGCCAAGCCCAGAGAGTGGTGAATGGAATCACATCCATCTGGTCTCTAGTGGGGTTCCCCAGGGCTCAGTACTGGGCCAATCCTGTTTAATATCTCTATCAATGATCTGGATGAGTGGATTGAGTGCACCCTCAGTGAGTTCATGTGTGACACCAAGTTGGGTGGGAGTGCTGGGAGGGCAGGATGGCTCTGCAGAGGGACCTGGACAGGCTGGATCCATGGGCTGAGGCCAATGGTATGAGGTTCAACAAGGCCAAGTACCAGGACCTGCCCCTGGGTGACAGTGCCCTACAGTGCTACAGGCTGGGGCAGAGTGATTGGAAATCTGCCTGATGGAAAAAGACCTGGGGGTTGTCAGCAGCTGAACATGACCCACTATGTGCCCAGGTGGCCTAGTTGGCCAATGGCATCCTGGTCTGTATCAGGAACAGTGTGGTCAGCAGGACCAGGGCAGTGATTGTCCTCTGTATTTGGCACTGCTGAGGCCACACCTCTAATCCTGTGTCCAGTTTTGGCCCCTCACTACAAAAAGGACATTCATTTGCTGGAGTAAGTCCAGAGAAGGGCAATGGAACTGATGAAGGGTGTGGAGCATGAATCTTGTGGGGAGAAGCTGAGGGAGTTGGGGATGTTCTTTCTGGACAAAAGGAGGCTCAGAGGGGACCTTATCACTCTTTACAGCTCCCTGAAAGGAGGCTGTAGGGTTGGTCTCTGGACTGCCCAGAGATGTGGTGCACTTACCATTCCTGAAGGTGGTCAAGGTATGCCTGGAAGTGGTATTTAGTGCCATGGTCTGGATGACAAGGTGGTGATCAGTCAAAGGTTGGACTGGGTGATCTCAGAGGTCTTTTCCTCTGAGATTCTGTGATTCAGTGATTCTATTTCACTCAACTGTCTAAATCCTAGAGCAAAACTGCCTGGAATTCTTAATAATAAGGTAACATAGAAATGTTAATTCTTAGCTGAATTGGAAACATTGAAAGCAAATAGTTCTTTTTTGGTTTTTTGCCTTTTTTTTCTGCTTTTTTGCTTTTCAAGCACATATTGCTGCAGAGCACTGAACTATTAGTATTATTAGCATGAGTGCTTAAATCATGAGCATAAAATAGAAAACTGAATGGAATGTAAAATTCCCATGAGTACCATTATGGAGAATAAAGTATGCTGTAGATTATCTGCTAAAATGCGTCTTTTAAACCATCATTCCAGGGAATGTAGTACACAAATTAGCCATATATCATAAGATAATGGATCTTAATGTGTTTACATTTTAAATAAACCACATTTCTGTATCAAGATTGCTATGAATTTAACCTTGGTGTTACTGGTTAGCCATCAAGAGTTTGAAGCAGAGCATATTTGAAAGGGTTTTTTTGGACAGAGCAAGAATCAGGAAACTGGCACTTCTTGTCAAGAAGCAAACAGTCCTGTGGAGTGAATGGCTGAGCAAGTGAGTGATAGACTGTGCACACTAGGTAGGATCTCCACCAGGAGAAATTTACATGAGGCTGTTTTTCACTAATTTAATTATCAAGAACTCATTACCGCAACTTGTAATATTCACTATTTCACAAATCTACCTGTTGTGAGTGAAGATGGGGTGGATTTTCTCTACAAGGACTGTAGGAATATTTTACTAGCAGTTAACCTATTTTAGCCAGCTTCTCTAGAAAAAGCCTTTAGATTGAGTCACAGTGTGTCACTTCCTTCAGGTGTGCCCATTGTGGAATTTGGTGGGAACTTGGCACCTTTTCCTATTTCAAAATATCTGCTTCCATGTGTTGACCTGGAAAGGGTAGCCTGCAATCCCTCACCCATGGTTATCTGATGACCTAGCCATGGAAGGATCAAGAAATTTTGAACAGGGAATCTACATTTCATTTGAAACAGGCAACTTAGCTCTAGTCAGATAGTGAATTAATGTGGAGTATTATTTTTTCCCAATGTCCATGCTGGTAGCAGTTTCCTGGAACTCTTAAAGATCCTGTGACTACTACTGTAATCCACAAGGTGCTCTGGATTTTCTCACAGGGCAGAAATTGGTACCTGAGAGTAAATGTTATATCCACTTCTGCTTATTTTTTTTCTTATATTTATTTTGGTAGTGTCTGTCTCTTAGCAGCCACAGTTGCAACCTGAAGTCATGCCTTATTTCAGGAGTGCTGGCCTTGCTTTCTCCAGCTGCCTGGTGCAGCAGATTTCCTTGCTGAGCAGACATATGCTTATGGCTGTATTAATTGGATGCAGTTACAAAATTTTCCTTCAGTTGCAAACTGTGAACTGTGGCCTTCCAATTAGAGAAAAAGCTTCTATAGTGAGAATGTATTTTTAATTTTACCTAAATTGATTTGTTTTCTTGTTGTTTTGTTTTACTTTGAGGTAATGTAAGGCTGTAATAAGACTGACTTGGTCAAAATAGTACATCAGCTAATGCTGAAAACACCCTTTATGACTCTGTTGTATAAGACAAAATAATTATTTGACAATTGACAATGTGTGTGTGTTCCTAATGTCCATTTAAAAAAAAAAAAAATGTTTTAACTTTGGAACAAAGCCAAAAAAATGTCATGGAGAGAAAATGCTTGAAATCATGGGAGCACCATTAATTTCTGATAATTCTAAATGAAAGTGTATTATTTATCAATTTACTTTTTAAACTGGTTTGTATAATGTCCTGCTATATCTTTTTAATATATATTACCAGTTAACAGCATGATATAATGTTCTCTGTTAATATCCAGTCTTTTTTACCCAATTATAGTGTAATTTATTCAAACCCTGGCATGTACCACTTGGCAAGGCAGCCTGTATTGCAGCTGTTGCTGTTTTCTCCATATTGCAGTCTGTTCAAATACTTTTTTTTTTTTTTTTTTTCCTTGTTATCATGCATTGGCTTTCACAACTTTGAAATAGTAATGCTGCATGAGAAATTCAGAGTATAGCTTTGAACTTCATGTAAATATGTAACTCTGCATTTAGGGAATAGAATTGAAAATAGCAGCCAAACAAGCTGAAGAGTCTGCTTGGCCTGTAAAATGTGTCTTGAACAGGATTCTCGAGGTTGGCTCCTATTTTTTATAAAAACTGCATTCACCTGGGGATTTAGCAAGGAGAGATAATGGTAGAAACTTTAAATTTATTCATCAGTGTAAACAACATTGTGAAACACTGTTCTGCATTTCAAGTGGAGCACTGTTTTCATGAAAGACATTTTGAGAATAGTCTGTTTTTCCTTCGTTATATTTTTATAAAAATGGTTCAAAGAAATAGTTTTAAGATAAGCAGTAATTTTTTGTTTTACCTAGAAAAGGAATGTCTCATATAAATAAATAACTTTTGCAAATTAAATATACACTTTTTTTTTTTTTTAACACGGGCATGGACCTGTCTACTTCTAAATATTAAGATAGTATCTAGAACCCTGTTGGAAGGGGTTCTTTCCAGTTTTCATGTGAATAAGAAACCAAAAGACAGGGTATGACTTTTTGTGTTCAGACCTTTGAGCAGAAGTTCATCTGTGAAGAAACTTCCATGCGAGAAAAGGCAGATTCTAAATCTGTTGCCAAAAGGTGGATCCAAACCCAGGCTGTTAATTTATATTTATATTTATATTTATATTTATATTTATATTTATATTTATATTTATATTTATATTTATTTATGTTTCAAAATCTAAATAATTTTCTGAGTTGATGAAGGCAAAACTGATGTTAGTTTTCTGGTAAGATGGTGGGACACAGTATCAGCTGTGTGTGATAGTAACAGCAAAACAGATGACATAATTCCCCACTGAATTGCAGAGCCCAAATCAATTCGTTTAAGAGCATGAAGCATCTTAGACTGCAGAAACAAGCACAGCCAAGGAAAAGGGTAACAAATCAGCCACTCTCATTGTCTGGCTACTTCATCTTTTATGAGGGAGAGATTACACAGAAATTTTTCCTCTTGTTCAAGATAAAATTTTAAAAAATAAATTTAAAAAACATTTTTAGATTGGCAGACACTTATTTTGCAACTTAACCCTTCAAAAAGTGCTTCTGAAGTCTGTTGTATATTTTTTAGGGAGCTGCTGTCTTATTTTATGAATATAGCTCATTTACAGGCCCATTTCTGTCACCCAGACACATTAGACTTCCAGGCTGAACTACTGTTCAGCTCTATCTCTTCAGAAGGGACGGATGAATAGCCATTTTTTCTTACCTTGTAGCTACTGGTTATACCTTAAAAAAACAAACAGACAGACCAAAAACATGCACTAAAGAGAAACTGAAATGAAAATACCAAAATTTAAATATGTATCTAGCTGCACTTGCATTAGGCCATTATCCAGGTTGTTTTTTTTTATTAAAGAGAAAACATTCTAATAGATGTGTTTATTACCAAAGGAATATATACTTTCATATATATTCATAAATATTTACTTTGTAACCAGTACAACACACACAACATGGTACTGTTCCATGAGTACTTTTACAAAGTTTAAATTATTAGGATCCCTGGATCATCTTGTGCCAAACCCCTTGTCACAGGCAGGGACACCTTTCACTAGATCAGGTTGCTCAGTGCTCCATCCAGCCTGATCTTGAACTCTTCAGGGTTGAGGCATCCACAGCTTCCCTGGGCAACCTGTTCCAATGCCTTGCCATCCTCACAGTCACCAATTTCTTCCTAATATCTAATCTAAATCTATCCTCCTGCAGCTTATAGGCTCCTGATAGATGCTGGAAGGTTGCTATAAGGTCTCACTGGACCCTTCTATTACCCAACAAGCCCAACTCTCTCAGTCTGTGTCCAGGGGAGAGGTGTTCCCACCCTCTGATCACCTTTGTGGCCTCCTCTGGACTCACTCTCACAGGTGCACATCCTTCTTACATATGGATTTAATAAGATGGTGGTGCTGCAGGCAAGGACCCAACTCTAACTCCTCCTTTTTATTCCCCATGCTGCATGTGTTTGCACAGAATGTTTAGGCTGGGACCCTGATAAATCTGACTTACTGGCTGGAGTGGCTGGGATTCCTTTCTGCTGCTCTTCAGGTGCTCCTGCTGACCTGTGATCCCTTTCCAGGCTCTGGGCATCTGTGGCTGACTGTGGCATCAAACTGGTTGGAGTGGGATGGACTGAGGTTTTGCTTTTGGCAAATTTAGTTAAAAGCCCTCTTCACCAACTTGGCAAGAAGAAATAAATGTTTAGGTTAGCAGTGACAGGTCTAGTTCAGCAGATGTACTGCAATACAGAGAGAAATACAAATCTCGGTCCTGACAGGATAGGAATTTCATGCTCAGTGAATCAGAAGAGTGTACACTGTATCCAAAGATAATTTTCTCTCAGGATTTATTCTGTTTGAAAGTTAAGTGATGGAAAGCCAGGCTGGAAGTTTCTTATATTCTCATTATTTCTGTAAACTGCAAATAAAACTGCATGATCAGATACTGGAAAGCTGAAAGAGCTTGGCTGGGGAATAAAGAAAAAACAAGCAATGCAGCTGAGATGGATGGGAGGTTTGAGGGAAGGACAGACACCTGTTAAAGTTCTTTCTATAAACTGATAATAATCCTGTAATCTTTTACAAGTATTTTTAAACTCTGATGGTACCTAACCAGCTATTTATCACTAGACCAAATATTCAGAAGTCACAGACCCTGTTTCAGACAAAATTCATACTTTCCTAACTCTGGCCTATTATCTTTTGTTTGTTTGTAAACTTGACATTACCTACCTCTGCTGAAGTGGCCCTATTTTTTTTCATCCAAAGACCAGTCTTGGCTTCAGTTTCTTTGTTTGCTTTAAAATCTATAGGTGTTTAGCTGAATGCAAAATCAGGTGAAACTGAAGATCACATATCACAAGCATTTATTTGAGTAAGTCCTTCCTCTGAAGTGTTGCAGAGCACTATGAAGCAAGGACTATTTTTCAGCATCAGGCAAAGCTCTTCACAGAGATAATTTTTATGTCACATGTAAAGCTCTAAAATTTTATTCTACTTTTATGGACCAAAGTCATACTACTGTCAATGGTCCTGGCTGATAAGCTGAATTTAAAGGCCTTTATTTAACCTCTGTTACTTAGCTACTTAGCTGGCTTGTTTTGCCATCCAGTGAAAATCCCCAAAACCTAAAAATTAATTTGGCTGATTTGTACTTAATTTCACTTTCTCCCACCACAAAGAACTACACATTAAGAATCCATCTTTCTCCCATAAGCATTATATGTAAACACCTTTGATAAGGATATCTGCTCTTTCTTGAGCAGTAGTTTCTGTCTGTTTGGGGAGCAGAAAGTCTCCTAACAATGATGTGTGTCCTCCTGAGACTTCCCTAGTGCTTCCTGACCACAGGCATTTTAGCAGCGCAGTCACCATCTAATGAGAATCAGGAAAACGCTGCTAATTGATTTAACGAAGGATGCTGATTTATTTCAGATGAGAATCAGCTTCAATAAATTTAGAGCCACTTGAAAAAGCAAAGATATCAGATCACGGTTTTTTTGGTTTTTTTATCTGAAATATGTATTTTAAGAAATTTTCTTCTCTCCTTTGACATCCTGACTGTATGGGATTACTTTTGTGTTCTATAAATTGCTTTCTCTTCAGAAGGTAAATGGGAATGGCTATTCATCTCTGTGATTTACGTGGTTGTATATGAGTATGTTAATTTTGTCCTCCATAGATGGGTCATGTAGCATCTCAGTGTAAATCCCTTATTTTTATAAGTCCAGGCTGTTCCAGTCAGATCTCCTAAATATTCTTGGTGAGTGGGGATATGTGCTGGTTATATAGCTGTTGCAGTCATGGCCTTCTCATGTCTAGGCATCCTAGGAATGTAGAAGCCCATGACCTAGGGAGGCCAAGTTCTGGTCTTAGATGAGATCTTGGGAAGCATTTATATATTCTTTCCATGCATCTGTTGGGTTACAGCTTTCAATATTCTCCAAGACTATTTGCAACTATCATCTCTTACCATGAACGACTTTCCATATGTTTTATGTGAAGATGCCTCTGGAGCTGGGACATCACTTGTTACTGCTGAGGGCTGTAGCTGTTGAAGTGAGCAGCAACATTAACCCTGTCCATGCTTTGTCACTTGCCATAGGAGATGTGCATCAATATCCCTTTCCCTATACTCTGTGCTGAATCCCGCAGCATTGGCTGACTGGTACTGACAAATCCTGATTCCTTCTGCCCCGTGTTCCAATCTGGCTGCACAGAAGGCAGCTCTGATCTAAAAGCCTCGTGGCTGCCTCGGTGAGGTGTTGTGCCTGGGCACGTGGATCTCACCAAGAGGCAGCACATCCTTCTGAAGGCAGGGTGTCTGACCTGGGGTGGGTGAACTGGAGATAACCTGTGCTGTGCCAGTCAAACTGTTAGAGGTGCCCAAGTCTGGCTGAAGGCACAGTCAGCCATGAGGGAAAGAGGCAAGCACACACAAAGGTGAGACAGATTTTCACCAAAAGAATGACTCTACAATCTAAAATTTGGTGTAATATTTTTAACTTGAGATTTTTTCTTTTCTCGTGTTGCTAGCTCTGCTGTTGGTCTACCGAAGGGCTCTCTTAAAAAGTCTCTTTTATACTGGCTACTGATTCTTGCATTAAGTAAAATGATGCTCTCTGACAGTCCACTTGGGCTTTCCTAATGGAAAACCTTTATATAAGATTTTTATCTTTTTCGTCTTTTTAAGAGGAAAATCTGTGCCAGATATGTTGCCAGATTTATTCATTTCGCTTTCCATGAGAAAGATAATTGAATTCATAAGCTGGCATCCTGAATAAATCCTTTATTTCTAGATTATATTGTGATTGATGCAGCAAAATTGGTGTCAGTTCAACAAGTTCTACATTTATTTTGGCTTTAAATAAACATGAGTGCAAAGTTAGGCTGAAAAGAGGAGCTGTGTGATTTAGGATTATGTGATTTGCCAGTTTGAAAAGGCACACACATGCCCATGTTCCTCTCACCAGTGGCTCTAAGAGCACTGGGTAGTTCCCACATTTGTTGATCTCTTGCTGCTCCTTCCAGCTGTGAACTCATGGCCCAGCAGGTATGGGTTGGTTGAGATAACAGGAGATGAGCCCTACTCCCTTCCCTTCCTGCTAGCACCACCTGTAGCAACATGTTTTTTTAACTTTTGTGATAAGATTCTCACACTCTGTATCCTTTCCATTTTGATCTTCTCAGACATGTAATTAAAGCTATTACAAAAGAGGACAGAGTATGTATAATTGATGAGAAGTATGTGTAAGCCATTGGCTATGTTAGGACTCTTATAATGTACTTGAGCACACTGCTGTGTTGGTATCAGCTGTAAATTATGACTATTTATGATAAACAATTACTATAAAAGAAAGTTACATCATGGAAAATAGTAACAATGATATTTCTGTTTACCATAGGGAGTTGAGATTTACAAATGTGCTTTTAAAACAGTTTGGCTTTTAAATCTTTATAATTAGGTGTATTCTGATAATATTTTAAGTTTTCTTTAGAACAAGCATGATCTGTCCCCTTTCTGAATGCTATTTTATATTTTCGTTGCATAATCATTTGCTGAAATACTAATACTACATGGATGAAAGCTTGTCAAGCTACTGATAGATGTTAATAGGGTACTGTCGGTTTGCTGAGGAAAAAGGTGGTGTAGGAGTGCAATTCACAGCATGCATATAATTTGGGTTCCAAATTTATGTTGTTACTTAGAATTGGATTTACTTGTTGATTGGAAATTTTTCTTTGAAAAGAAAGAAGGAATATGGGTTTTTCCCAATCAGAACTATTGCTTTATAGTCTTCATTGTATGAACTGTTATAATTTTCTTGGGTTTTTTTTTTTAATCTACACAAAATCCCCATCCCATTTCTTTATTTCATCCTCATAGAATCAACATAAGCATTTTATAGTCACCACAGCAGTGTATATGACAAAATAAATCTGTTTGGATTCACTATTTCAGTTCATTGAACAATTTTCTAACAAGGGATAGTATTCACCCTGAAGGTCAGCACAATGTTCTGTTCCTTGTTAGCTATTTTATCAAACCTGCCCTTCATGTAAATCTAATTGATAGTCAATTTTGAAATATTGATGTTACCCAAAAAGGCTATGTGCATAAAAAGGTCACATTCTGCCTCAGATATGTTTGTGATACTCCCACTGACAACAGTGGGAGTTCTGCACATAGCACACGGGACAGAGGCTGGCCCTTGATCTTTAAACCATTAATTCTTAAAAATTAAATAAATAAGTAAATTAATAAGTAAAGGGAATGTTCCAAATTCTGAGTTTTTTACTGCAAGTTAGGCTGAACCTTCACCTTCACGTGGGTCAGCATCATTTTATTTGAGGAAGAAGTTCACAAAATAGACACCAGCTGATGCAGTGTTACTGCTGGGTGCTTGACATTCAGCCTGTCTTCTTCTGGGATAACTCTCAGTAGGAGTAAACTTAGAAAATTTACTTTTTTAAGTGCCTTGAAACAAATTCTAAACTCTGTTTTTAAAATCAGAGACTTAATTCATGACTCACTGAAATGCTGTGTGCTACTAAATGTTGGAGTCATCCTTTAGTACAGCTTAGAGTGCTAAACAATGACATTTTAAGTGTTAATCCTACTTCTTATTTTACACATTTGGAGATTCTTGTTTACAAACCCTCTTCAAAGCAACACTTACTGCCTCTGCCACAGTACTTCTGTTATATATATACTTACGATTTTAGGTAATATTTGGTGTGGCTTCATAGAGGAAAATTCAGATTTTTAGGATGCTTACCATTTTAGAAGATTTTTCATTATATTTTTGTTGGAATATGACTAGCTTTAATCGACTGTAATTGATCTTTGTGGATCCTGAGGAACTGTACCTCTTCCAAACTTCCAGCTCAACATACAGTGAACATATCAGATTAGAAAATCACTAGAAATAAAACAAAACTAGGGAAGTGATTTTTCATTTTCCAAGCTGAAGCCAGAATGCTGTATTGCAGTGGTTTCTGGCATAAGTATTTTAAAAATTTTTGGGAGGGGGATTAGTAGAATTTAATATGAAGAACAAAGCTGTTTTTTACAGCCACAAACAGATAAGAGTGTGCAGTTTTGCCTTTAGAGAATCATGTCAGGGGTTGAACTAGATGACTTTTAAATGTTCCTTCCAACTCAAAGTATTCTATGATTCTATTGCATGTGTGGGGCTGAGGAGCTGGAAGGAGGATTTGACAGTCTAGTCTGAGGAAACTGATTTAATTCATACATCTGATATGAAGTACAGGAATTAACTCCAGTTGTTAATGTGCTGAATCTCTGTTTATAAAAGGATGAATTCCACACTCCACTTGAAAATTTGCCATTGACTTGGGTAGAACCAGAAACACACCAACTGCTTTAAAGCCCATAGCTATTAATCCTAGGCTTTCTGTCTGACCAGAATGGCAGCTGCTGTCATTAACTTTGGTGGAACGTGCTTTTTGTGAGTAAAGTCCCCTTGAGCAAAATTTGGCAGGTCTTAATTTTTCTGTTCATAAATTAATTTCATAAAACTGTAAATGACAAGTTTACCTTCAAACTCGATTGCTGAAATGCAGGGGAGGAGTTACAGTTGAGCAGAAGTTTATAAAAAATATTGTTGCAATACCCTCTGCCCCCTCAAACAGGTTTGGTCTAGATAGTCTATATAAAACTGTGAAAGATGGGATTGTACAGGATGAGGGATAAACGTAATTTTTTTAAGGGGAGTCAGAGAGCTGATGTTGTAGCAAAGATACAAAAGCAGGATCTAATAGCTTGGGGAGTTGTATCAAGCTTAATTGCACAGATCTTCTTGACTGTTCTATCTTTGCCAACTTCTGTTTAGCTGAATGATACCAGAGTACATCAGGGTCTGTTATCAGTGTTCATAAAAGAGTCTGAAGAATCCTGAACCAAAAAAATTCATTGCATGTATTCCAGTAACACGAACACCTAAGCTGTAAATGCCGGTATATTTGAAAAAGAGGAATAAAAATCAAGAGCTTGGGAAATTTTAAATGTCTTGAGGCACACAATAACATATTCACATTTTTTAATTGGTTATACTCTCTCTGGAAACAAAGTAGTAATGAAAAAAAATCCCCATAATATCTAGAAAAATATTATAACTTAGCATTATGTTCCATTAGTTGAATTTCTATTTATAAGGGTTTTCTGTGAAGATTGTTTTCTGTGATATAAATTATGTCATAGAACATACACACTTACTCCCTGCTATTTTTCATATGGGGGGACATTACATACCAAGAAACAAATTATTCCATTCCTCAGTCTCCCTGTTAGATAGCAACAATAATGCCAGGAATAGTCTTCATTAACATACTCATGCTGAATTATATCCTCAGGCTACTTTCTGATTTTAGACATGCATGGCTTCCCCAGAAGTCCAAGCTTATTTCTTAGTTAGCAGATTTTTTAAAGGAGAAGGGATGGGCAGAAACAAGTGCAGTAAGTTCCAAGTCTGACTGCTAAATCTGCCACTTGTCAGAAATCTGTTTTGTAACAATTAGTCAACAGTGAAGGACAAGAGCATAGTGCCATTTTGTGGTTCCTGGCCCTCTGATTTTGAATTCTAACATGGTAGGAAACTATATGTTTATAGTAGAGGTAAGCCTTAGAACTGAATTACTCCTAAAATCAATGCATGAGTAAGTTCAGGCAAGAAACTGGAAGTGCATCTATAGGTACAGTATGAGCTGAAATTTCACAGCTTTTTTATTATTCTTCTCAGTACAACTGGGCATCTCATGGGCATTCTTGTTATAGTTCTTTCTCATAAGTTTTTTCTGTTCTAACACACAAAACTGAATTTCCCTTTCCTTACCAAATACATAGCCCATTTGTGTATAGTAGTACACCAATGGAAAGAAAACCTTATTCTCAGTTTTAGGGTTTCTAATTGCTGATGAGAGGAGAAAATGACTTAATGTAGATTTCCAGACTGAAAAATGACTGTAAATAGCCTTTAGAAAATCTGTGTGTATTATCAGTCAGTGACTTTCACATCATTTTTTTTTCCCCTTTACAATAAGAAATGTTTACTGCTGACTGCCAACACTATCTGTGTGACCAACAAAGTCAAGCTGGATTCCATCCCCAAAACCCATAACTTCTTATCTTTGACCCCTTACTTAGTGCTATAAGAGAGGACAGAATTTATAACCTAGAACATAGGTAAAATAAATATATTCTCCTTATGGTGTGTGTGCATCCTGGTAGAGTCCAGTTTCCTTTTCCATGCACAGATACGAAAAAATTGACGAGGCCAACAGATGCATATGAATACACAGAAGTAATCATCCTGTCATTAAAGAACTTTGAAATAAAGATGTCCCACAATGACTGTTATAATGAAGGTGCAATTGTTCCTTTCCTTCTTTGAATCCACCTTTTATTTCAAAATGGAGCTTATTATCTCCTTTTGTAGGCAGATATTGCAAGTCATAAATGGAGGCTTGGAATAATGGTTCACATCTATCTGTGGAACAGGAACACTTGGAAACAACAGATTGTGCCACAAGGCTGCACATCTCCAGGCTGCCAGGAAAACAGAGCAGGATGTGTATGGAGTCATCCACAGTTTCTTTCTGCTCTTGGAGGACCTGGGGAGACTGTGGCACCACAGACCTTCCAGGAGGGCACAAATTACAGGTTGGAGGATGGGGAAGAAGTCACAAGTGGTGTCCAACTATTGCACAGGCCAAATAGCAGTAGGAGCTGCAGTCAGCCAAGGAAACATCACTGGCTTTCAGGGCACACAGATGTTGTCCTTCTCATCTTATTCCTACTTCTTTGCATTAAGCCTGTTTTCCTATGTCATAGCAAACTTACAGAACTCTGGAGAGGCATTGGAGAAGAGGTTAGGGAAACAGATTAGTGGTAGGGACTAGTTACAGAAAGAAAAATGATGGTGAGTGCCTCACCAAAGAAAACTGAAAAAAAAGACAGGTGGAGGTGAAATATTTTGGGAGTATGATGCAACTGTTTATTAGAATTCACTTTCTGACTAAATCATCCACATTAATCTAAGAAACTATCAGCAATTTATGCCCAACATAGAGATAAGCAATGAAACCAGACAATGAAGTATTTCTGAAAAGGTGTTCACAGGGAGGAGCCCTGTGCTCCACAAAAGGAACATGTGGAGATGTACTTTGTTGTTCCATGGTGACAAAGAAATCCAGGAAATGTCTTCTGTAGTGAGACAGAGCTAGCAGGTCTGCCCAGGTAAACTGAACAGGTGTGAATAATATTCCAGCATGTGAATTATACTTCACCAGCAGTGTGCATTGCAAATAAATACTGAGCTGAACATTTTTTTTTCATAGAAATTTCTCACCATTACAAATTAAATGGTTTTACATTCATGGTAACAAATACGTTTGTGATATTTTTTTGTGCTCAATACCTTTTTCTAGATTGAAATAACAGGAAAGATGATCTGGAAGCAACCTTGACACTAATCAGAGAGAAATGGTCAGGCTGTTTTCAGAGCTAACCTGATTTTAACTGAGAAATTATTGTTCAGATTCCTCAGGAATCATTGATGCTACACAAGAGAAAATTTTGTACTTCTTGAGTGTAAAAATTCTTACATTTCAGGTATAAACTTCAGTTTAGGATCACTGAGAAAAAGGATACGCTAGAAAATAGGAAAAAGGGAATCTGTATCTAAAGGAGATCGTGCATGTTTCTAGGCCAGGTGCTGAGAGAAGTGATGCTAATGTATATAAATATACTCATGGTAGCTTTTATTCATTTAATTTAAATCCTGATGGACTGAAGAGTTTTCAGAATAGACTTCACAAGACCTCACAGGTAATTTGGTACTTGGTCTTTGGATTCTGGGCTGGGATTTGGCAGGAGACATTTACTGTAGTGACTGGAAGAAGCTGCATTCGCAGACAGTGTATGTGGTATCTTAGAGGGGAGAGGGAAAAAGCAGCCTGTCTGGAGCTGATGAAGTAAAATTAAGATTTATGAACTGAGTAATTTGGGAAGGTCTCATTTTGTATATATATTATGACTAGCAATGCTGAACTCCTACCCAAGGGCTCCAGAGTGTATATAACTTAGTTCTCACTGTGTGTGTGCTGTTATTCTATCTTGATAGATGAAGGCATGGAAACAAGAATTGGATATGCCCTAGGGTATTAGGAAACTTGGTAGCAAAACACTGCAGAAAATCTGCCAATGCTTTATTTTAATGACAACTACAAACTTCACACAGGAGTGTTCATTATATATCTTACCCACTAGGTCCATCTGATTTATGTAGTTTATACCTGAGTCTTAACAGATGCATCAGATCAGAGTCATGCCAACATTTCTGTCAGCCTTCCACATATTTGCTTCATGTTTTTTCTTTTCACTCTCATCTCCTGTATCTTTCAACAGTTCTTTGATGAGCACAAAAGGTGGCTTCAACTGGCTGGGATTAACCCATGCCAGAGGAGAGTTTAGGTGGCTGACGCCATCAGACTGGTGTGGTGTGAGGTGTTACAGGACTGACAGAACACTAGAAATTGTGCACTAGAAACACTAGAATTGTGCAAGGACTGGTTTTTGTAAAGTAAAGGAAAGCAATTCCATAATATCAGCTTCATGTCAGAGATGCTAATCAATGATTTTACAGTTTTCTGTGACGAAAAGAGATTTCAGTGTAACACAAGTGATTTGTCTTGAAGTGGAATACTACAGAGTAGTGTTTCAGCAGAAACAGAAGACAATTTTTTAATTAATTTTAAAGTACAAAAAAAAAAAAAAAGCAAGAAAATTCCTGTGGGATTTTTATCTTGGTGTAAATATTTCTTAGGCATAAATGAAATATGTTTGGTTTTGGGGAAAGACACAAATCCATCAGCAGAAACAATAGGCAGAGGAGGATGTTTTGTCCTTGAATCACTTGTGCTTTTCTATAACAATCTATATTTAAAATCATTTAATGAGGAAAAAAAAAATATCTGTTTCTGGATTCATTTGATACCAAGTGTCAGTGATGAATGATCAGCTGCTGTCCAAGGCCCTGGCTTTAATTACTGAGTTATTTAAATACATGTACGTGAGTACTAGAGAGAAATGAGATTTTTCATGTTTATTGAGAGGAAAAAACGTGCCAGATTTGAAACACATGGTTTTTAGCTCTCACTTCCACTTCAAAATCAAGGCTATATTGTGTTTACAAAGAACAGCTGATTGGAAACTTCAACAGAGGTCCTACCTTAGAGGTAAAATACATCTTTAGTTCCAAGGGGGATTGAACAAATAGATCTGCCCTTGCTTTATTAGAGTGGTCAATGAAAACAGTCTGAAGAAGAAATGTAACTGCACCCAGCTGATTCTTGAGAGGCAAAAGAGTGGAGCTTCAGATTTTACTTGTGGCTGAACAAATCTCTCAGGGCTTGCTTGTTAGTGTGTCTCAAGCAGTGCAGTGGCTCTGGCATGTTTGTGTGCTCTGAATCTCAAAAGAGAAGTGTAGAAAGTTGTGTGCGAAGTTTTTGGCTTTTGTATGCAGGAAGGAAGCCCACAGGCCCTGTAGCCAGGCAATCTCCCCCAAACAGGAGATGCTGAATGCTGGTTTGAAACAATAGTCCTCTTGAATGGATCAAAAGCTTGAGCACTACCCTGCTTGCTGATCATTTCATTAATATGAAAAAAATCTGTGTTTTAGTGCTCAACTCCATCCTCCACTCACTTCTTCCCAATACCATTTTTCCACCATTTTTTCAACTGTTGTTTCTTATCAATCTATACAATTTTGCTTGTATATATTAAGATTTATCACTGAATTCTGATCAAATGCAATTGTTCTATATTAGAATTTGCTATAATATAACATATTCTAATTATAAATATTCTATAAAGCTGGAGGGTTTTTTCTTCTATTTCCTTTTTATTGTATTTTTATTTTCTTTATGATAAGCCGTTATTTTATTTATTATTTTTCCAGTTCCAAAGATATCCTTAGACTGTGGATATTATTCTAAATTTGAAATATTTTATTCATTAGCATTCAGTGTAGGAATGGACAGTTTCACTTTCAGGAATAATTGTTTGCCTAGCTAGTACTGCTTATAGGATATTTAAGTCACCATCATCAGAAATATTTTCTGTGTGATTGGGTCAAGCTGGAGTTCCTAAGTGAGTTGTACAATTCTCTCTGTTAAACTGTCACAGCTGGAAATTCCCAGTTATTTCTTTGGGAGCTGTAAAATGCCGTAACAAAAGATTTACCCTCCGGAAACCTAACTGAGCAGTACAGACAGGTAGAACTTCCATTCCCCCCTAGCTCAGCTAAGGGCTGTTTAGCAAAATATTCTTTCAGACCCATGTCTTTTTTGCTTTCATACCTGGTAGATCAGTAGACACAGGCAAGTTTTCTAGATTTGCTTGTAGGTGGCTTCTCAAAAATTTAGTTTAGTCATGAAGGATGGCAGTGCAGACAGTCTTTTACTTTTGTTATTAGCAAGACACCTACACATCCCCCGCATGAGCCAGAAGAAGAGCATAGTCTCAGGTGGATTAATGATTTCTTTGAGAAAGCCTCTCCTCAGTCTGCTTTGGTCTGTCAAGGTTACAGTGAGATGCATGCATGTCAATACATCCACTCAACATAATGAATTTCATAATGAATGGCAAGTGCAGACAGGACAAGGATTTATCTGTGGGAGGAAATAAATATTAGGGAGCAAAACTGTAGTGTGAATCAAGTTAGCTTTGCATAGTTTTAATATAACATAGGAACACAGAACAAATTATGGAAAATAATTGAGTAATTTGCTTAATTAAAAGTCCATCACAGCTAATTTAGCCTGGCTTTAAGAAATAGTCTAAACCCCGTAAGTCTCTTACATCTACTTTTGAAATACCTGCAGTTACCAGCCTTACTGAAAGGCTGTTACTTCAATTGATTTTCTGTTCTCCTTGAAATGCTAGAGGATTTTTTAAAAATTGTTTTATATCAATCTCTAGATGTCAAAATAAGCACTTTTAATCAATGTAGTAGGTAGAAGATACCTTACGTTTCTCGGACAAGTTCTAACCTGCATAAGAATTTTCATTTCCATTAGTCAAATTCAGACTACACAGCACCAAGGTCAAAACCTAGGAACGGTGGAAACTTGAATTTTATTAAAAGAAAAGGTGAAAATGTAAGAGCTGGATTTATTTCTTAAAACAAGCATCTAGCTAAAAGTCTATATTCCATTAGTATAGGCAGTGTGATGTAAGAATGTTAGGGCAGGAAAGCTTGTGCATGTCATGGAAGGCCCAGAGTCACAAGATATCCCTGGCTGTAAACATTTCTGTAAACAGAAGATACTCCTGGCTGTAAAGGTTTCTGGCTTTGAACAGCCATTTGGTGCTGTCTCATTCATGTAAGTACCTACATGCTTGTATCTGCCACATGACTTACAGACTGTAGTGGAATGGTTCTAGGGAGCTTACATGGGTAGACAGGATCATTCCATGCAAGTACAGAAGAAATGAGCATTATTAAATCTTGGGGTTTGTATTATCATGATATATATTTAGAAAGTGAGGAAGGAGATGTCTTCAATATGCTGCCCTGAAAGTGGAGATAAGCACTGCAAAAGCTCAAACATATCTAAGTAAATAGATTAGGTCCATCTTACAGCATAGTCAAAACTGCTGAATCTCCTTCTTCAAAACTGCTGGAAGAAAACCCAATTTATATGGATTGCTACATCTGTTTGTCCATTTAGCAGAGTTGTAAAGCATGGACTGTTGATAAGAGAAGTTAAAGATACACAAGAAAGCTATTCTGATGAAGTGAAACTATTCTAGGAATTTTGGTGGGGTTTTTGTGTTTAAAACATCACTTCTTACTGGTCTCTTCAAAAGTTTAGGCCTATTATGGGATGGAAATTTATTTGCCATGTTTCCAAAAAAGAACAGATGTGTTTAATAAATACTTGTTAGGCATTTGGAAGGCGGATACGTATCTTACATAAAGTCTGACAAAGGGTCAAAAATTTGAAACGGTATCTAGGGGAAATAAGTACTATTCCCTTCACAGACCTTTCTGGCTTGCTCCATGTCCACAAAGGGGAGACAAGTTTCTATCCTGTTGGTGGCAATTCCTCATAATTTTGTAGAATTTGGCATAAATGCAAAGGAATCTGATGTGCCTCTGCCTGAAAAGTTCAAATAGAAAGACCCAGCTGTGACTGGAAACCAGTTATCTTGATTGCAGTCCTGGACAAAATATCGACTGATGATGAGGGCTTTAGTGGAAAGAATAGGGCTCAAGAATAATTTGTCTGATAAAACCTCTCATTGAAGTTTTCCATGGAGACTCATAGCTGAGTCAAGATGTTTCTAGTGGTGATAGAAGAGACTCCAGAGGTAATGTTTATACTTTTCCAATATCTGGAAGAAAACAAACAGGAAAAAAGCCCCAGTCTGCTGGTAGAATTTGTAGATAACACATACTGATGTGGTAAATAGTGATTAAAACATGCAGCACTTTGTGTTCAAAAATGTGCATATCCTTATAAAAGCAAGTACAAATCTAGATAAGAAATTAGAGCTGTAGTTGTAGTAATTTGTATCCTGAAGGACAGAACTCTGAAAAAGCTATAGAGATCATTGTGGAAAAGGGGTGCAATATGAGACAAAATCACTAAATATTTATACACATATAGTCATATGTGTATAAACATACATGTGTATAGACATACATGTTTTGTGTGTCAATTCATAAGACATTCATATCTATGTAAACACATACATGTATGTGTCTAGTATAGATAGCATATGTAGACATATGTAAAAATGCATGCAAGTATAACGTATCATATACATGTATAAGGGATATATATGTATAAGGGATGCTTGGCCTACCATATAATTGTTTATTTCCATATTAGTAAATGTGTAAACAGAGACCCAGTGAACAGAAGTGAAGTGATTTCATTTGTGTGAGGTTAGTAGGAAGGTAGCTTGGAAGGTAAGTTGATGGCAGTATGGACCATCATGGCGGGGGAAAAAAACCCAAGTTATTGAAGAAAGTTTAATTAATAAGCACTATCATAGTGCAATATGTTTTAAATTATGCATAAGTATATTCCACAAAATCTCTTTATTTCTGTTCATTTCCCCAAACTTGGGGAATAACCACATATGTTGTTCAATTAGATTGAAGGCATTTTAAAGAGAGCTCTTTAACTTCTCTTTAGAGAAGAAAAGACCTGATATGAACCAAACAAACAAAGAAAACTATGACACAAGTATACCTGATGTGTTTTTTAAAAATGGAATAGCATTCCAGCACTAACCTTCTACTGCACAAGATAATGGTAAAATTTCCTGCCTGTCGATATGCTCTAAAAAAAATTCACTGTGATTTATTACTGAGCAGGACAGAATATGAAATGTCTTTAATAAGCTTAGTGAGTAACCTACACTGTTCTTTGTTTAATCATGTTAGTAGTAATTTGAGCATTTAATTACATTTTCAAAGGTCTTAATGGGAATAGCAATATTGCTTATTACATTTAAATGAACCTGAAAAATACAGACCATTACCTTCCTTGTGCAACCTCATCTTTCCTACAGGACATCAGCTTTAACAATTATATGTCTTCTAATTAATACTATTAATACTGTTTTCAGTAGGATTGAGTATATGTATATGAAAAGCTTAATGAATATAATCCACTATTAAGAGATTTTCATAGATCCTAAGTGTATAAATGAGAGAAAACTAATATAAGCCCAAAGAGAGTGAATATAATACAATGGTTTTTTACTCTCATGTAGTAATATTCATTCATCTAGTTTCAAGTTAGCAGGGGACAGATTTATCCTTCTCATAGCTCCATGAAATTCGGGAAATTCCAGTTATGTCAGTCAAAAACTTGGACCTAGATTTTCTAAAATTGTACAAACCCTCAAAGATCATTGATCTCTGAAAGACATTTAATTCATTTAACCATCTTGTTGCCTGAGAGATACCAAACAATTTTTTAAAGATTTTGGGTTCTAGTTTTAGTCTCCAAGTCCAAAATGGGAAGCCTCTCAGACTTCAGAGTTATCTTGTGACTACCAAGGAAACAGATATGTGCATGAAGTATGCAAGACTAATGGAAACTTGTTCTTGAATTAAAATCTATTCCCCTTAACAATTAAATAAGGCTTTTGTTTCGACTCAAATAGCTAACAATTTGGGATCTCTGCTGAAATTTCAATAGAACAGGAACTAAAATTAATCCAAAATTTCATTCAGACTTGAAACTGACATTTAGGATGTGCATTCTTTTAGGTTTAGAAAAATGAGAGAACTAATCTCTCATTTGATTTATGCACCGGAATTCTGTGCTTCTAGTTAGAGGTCAAAAATAATATCAAAATAAGACAAATATTCTCACACTCTAAAAAGGTAGACTTTGGCTACCTTGGGATACCTTGGGATATTTATCCAAGAATATTTTTCTGCATCCTGTGAGTGCTGGCACTGCTATAGCCAGGCTGTGCAACACATACTCATCTGCATGCTAGATTGGGTTTTGACTGTATTCTGTTTCAACTTACAGATCTTAAAATTTGTGTTATCAAGAGAAGCATTGGGAAAGTTTCAGGTCATATACATGGCACTTTTGAATTCATCTGTTGTGCATTTGGTCCAACATGCCTGAGGCAAATATACAACTCATATCCTCTAACTGTGAAAAATGGCTTTTTTGTTAAACTCCATCTACTGGCAGCCAGTAAGTGGAGAAATATGGGTAGCACACCATGCAAAAGTTTCCTTTTGGCCACAAGATACAATAATAAGAGTATCTCTATATATTAGAAGATATACATTTTAAGAAGCAATTGATTATTTTTTTAATGTCAAATAGAATTGGAAATCAGAAAGCTATAGTTGCACAGGATCCACAATTGAAATACTGTAACTCTCACACGACTGATTTCGGGCAGATTTACCCTTTTCATTACCATGCTTCATTCTCTTTGCATATGCATACTTGATTGCAATTCAGACATCTTTCAAAAAATGTGTACTTGATTACAATTCAGACATCCTTCAAAATATCTAGGAGAAAACCTTGTGCAATATTTTGTGCCATGCTCCCTTAACCAAGTTTACAGCAGCTTATTTTTGTGATAGCTGAATATGACCTTGCTTGGGAGCCTTTGGGTCAGCTGTTGTGGGGCAAACTGGTGTTAAAGGAATTCCTGCAGAGTGGAGGAAAGAGGGAAAGAGTTGAAGCTGTAATAGACGCTTTTGAAAAGCAAACTGTATTTATAATGGGGACAAACTTTTCATGAGAGGGAGCAGACAATACATGTCACGAGGTGGCTTAGCTTTTCATCTTCAGACACATTTATTGCTTACATGGTGAGCACAGGGTCACTCACAACACGTTATGTAATGTCTCTGTATAACATTATTGAGAAAATGGGACAGTGCAAGATTTCAGGTAGAGGAGAAAACACAGCATTTCAGTATTTTTCAGTAGTTCCCTGTTGGTTTGAGAGTTTGTCCCCAAAAGAAATGGAAAAAGAATTTTGTTCCGAAAGTATAAAGAAGTAAGAAAAACAAAAGTGAGCATTGTCAACAAAAAAAAATTTCATGAAAACAAATTCATTGATTGTGTAAAGGGTCATGAAAATTAAGTTTTGACTGACTAAGAAAGTCAAAGGGTAGGACTTTGGTCTGTGCCGCTTATTTTCAGCTGCCTTTTTTTAAAAAAAATACCCCTTCCTGTTCTCAGTGCTGTGAAAACATAAGGATTTTATAGCTAATGGAAAATAAAACAATTTAAAGGGAATAGCAAACTGGAAAAATGTCAGTCCCTCCAGACCAGTAAACATTCCAGTATCTCTTTAAGGAACTTGTTAATACTTTTGTGCCAAGTAATACTTTAGCTTTATATATAAATAGTAGGAGAGAAGCAGCTATAATACTTTTAACTCTTCCATAATTTTGCACAATGCAGTCCTTTCCTGAAGAACCACTTCCACTTTGCAGAAGGCTGATCCTCCCACTTTGACAATATCTGATTCATTCATACAATATGCTTGAACACGGATATAACACAGTGTTCTGTCCTGTTAAAGTAATTTTCATTAATTTTATAGCCTCTGCTCTTGCTGCAACCCAGTTAAATGTTTTCAAAGGTCACTGCCATGTCCACATCGACCAAGCAGTGTACAGGAGTTTAGTTCTTTGAATCAAGCACAACATCAAGAGTGGATTGTAGGGGGCTCAAGGGCTCATTTTCATACTTGGCACAATACAGTGGCAAGCAGTAGGTGTCAGAAGACACTCCTTGCTTTTGCAAGAGAGTCACAGATTGACTTAATTTTCAAATAGGCTAAGGATTCAAGTTCTTTCAAAATAAAATGCAGAGCCAAATATAAGAGTGTCTAGGAAATCGAACCAGTCACTGGTGCTATACATTTGAAAGCAACAGAGGTATCATATTAAAATAATAATAAATCTCTGGCTTATCTCATGGTTTAAGATGATTTAATATATTATAATTAATCCTAATATATGATTTAATATATTATTTTATTTGTATTTATTTTTGCTTATATAATTCCTGTGCTTATCCACAGTCTTAGTTCTTCTGGGATTTGTTTTCTTGTTTTGTAGGGATATCTCATCCATTACTGACCTTATTGTGGTGGCTCAAACGCACCCATCTGTAAAACAGGTGGGATAATAGTAAGAGTACCCAAACCATTTCAAAGCCAAGGCATGATTTCACCAGCTGTTCATATACCTGTGTGTTCTTCTGTGTAAAGAATCACATCTTATGCTAAATACAGGCACATCCCCTGGCCCGCTGGGTGTTAGGCTCATTTTTAGGAGCTCTCCTGAGCAGCTTCTATGTAACCCACAGCTGCAAGCTGCACACTCCATAGTTTCTGTTGATGATAAGACCCATTTCTATCCTTTGAATGTAACTAAAAGCAATACAAATGTTTGGACGGGAGCCATTCCCAGCAGGAGTTAAGGTTGGCATCCCAATTTACATTGCCAGCTTACTTCTGACCAAGAAGCACCTACGGCAGACCTTCCAAGTTACATCAATGAGCATGGATAGCTGACTTAAACATTTTGAAATTTTCTTGGCCATTCAGGTTTGGAGCTTGGGCCTGCCCAGCCCCCAGCAAAAATGTGCTGCTGTTGTGCCCCAAGCTAAGCACTCTGCCCAGAAGCTGGACCAGGGTCTGTGAGGATTATCACATCTTCAGATGCTTCCTTCTGGGCACTGCTTAGGCTGTCCTTAGGAGAGGTCAGTCCTGCTTGAAAGGGCTCTCCACCCATTAGAGGATTGTAGAGGAAAACAGCTCTAACCATTAAGTCTGAAATGCAAACCCTGCTCTATCTTTGTTGTAGGACTCTTCTTCACTTTCTTTTCCTTTCCATCTATTTCTGTGATTTCGTATCTGTTACCTCTAAGCACCAAACCCTTTGCCTTTCTAGGGAAGCAGGAGCTCAGAATGGGAAAGATCAGAGTATAGAAGATGTGTGCATGTTATCTCTCAGAGATAATTTGCTTACAAAGATAGCCAGGCTAGAAAGAAGCCTTAAAGAGGACAAGGAAGCAGAGAAAACTGGACATTCTGGCTTTACAAGTAGAAAGTTATGTTTTAGTAAGAAACTGTTGTAAAATACACTGCCTTCTGTCAGGGATCAGCTGCACTGGTTTGGACTGACTGCACAAGGACATGCCCTCCCCACATCCCCCTGGGGCTACATGCCTGGCTGGTTCTGATGGGGCCACTGACAGCAGATGCTGGTCTGGTACCAAGGGAAACCAAAGAGGCTGGGCCAGAAGCAGGGCTGGAGACGAGCTGTGCCTTATTGTGGAGGGGCAATCCCTTCACAGGACCAGGGGATGGAACTACCTACAGGGACAGGGATGGAAATGGAGGCTGTCCCTGCTGCAGCACCCCTGGGACAAGGACTGGTGGCCTCAAGGGGCTCAGATGGGATTCTGGACTGTGAGCAGGGTGGGAGGAGTCCCAGAAACTTTGGGCAGCAGTAGGTCAGGGCTGTGAGTGTTCTCAGGGCATCACATCTCTTCTAAGCAAACCTTGTTTTAATTTCAATTGCTTGTAATGGAACATTGAATGAGCAGTGAGTTTTAGACAGAATAAGACCAGTGGATGCACTAGTGTTAATGTATTTGGGTTTGTAAATGAGAAGAGGGGTAAAACGATGCCAAGCTACCAAGAGATGCTTGCCAGGGAGTAATAAAGGAAAAGAGTCTGTAGCAAACATGTGGCAATCATGGCTCAGGGACTCTTGCACAGTTTGTGACTCTGGCTGTAGGGAAGCAATGAGCATGTGAGGAAGGATGGGGCAGCTGGATGGGGCACAGCAAGAGGCAGGAAGGCAGATGACACTGTGAGATGCAAAATAAACAGAAAAACAGAAGTGCTCAGAAAAACAGCCACTGCCAGAACAAGGAAACCAAACTTTCCAGAAGATGCCTTGGCAGCAGTCGTCCTGTGGCTAGGCACAAGCTGGACAGAGAATCCTTCCACCTCCTTCATTCCTATTTGCCTCCAGCTCTGTTTATTCCATCCTTGCTTCTTTTGTCCTCTGCTGTGGAGCTGTTGCCATCACAGTTATTACTTTTACTTTCTCTTCTCTTTCCACTTCTGCTTTTGGCATTCTGTGTCCTGCATAATTGAATGAAAATGTTTGCAATAAAAATCAGCAAAAAGACTGAGTTTCTACTAGTATTTCACAGTGATGGCTACACAAATGCTCTGGAAGCACTGTGGAAAGAAATACAGATGCACTAGCAAAAGGCTGTAATTTTACCCGAGTACTATGACCAGCATAGCTTAGTTGTACTGAAGAGCTGAACAATAGATTAGGCTACTGCAGGAAGCTGTGTCTACTTATGAGGCTGATAAATGTTTGAATTGTTACACAAAAGTGTTGAGTAGAGGCATTGTCTAACATTGTGATGAGCACTAGAAGGCAATAACATTTAATAACCAGCAAATTGTTTGAAAGTATTTATAAAAACAAAATAAATTGCAAAACCAGGAATGCTTGCTGTTTCAAAGATTAAATCTAGAAATACTTTTCCATGTGTTATTGAGTGAAGCAGGAAAATAATACACCTACATTTTTTAGAAGTTCTCATGAATAGTCTTAAATATCTTAAATATCTTAAATATGTTTGTCTGCTATTAGGAAGGTGGTTGTTTGTTTTTTTAATAGCATTTACCACCAACCTGTCTGAATGGAGATGAGATTTCCTCTGGCAAAAGAAAAGTTCTGCTCTGAGAATAGCCTGCTCCCAAAGTGAAATAAACTCAGTAAGATGAGTTTAGCAGTAAAGATGTTTTTGTTCCTGAAAGTGTTTATGCTAAAGATTTTGCTGGCATTGCTTTGTCACAGGAGGATGTTAAATAAAGGTGTTAAGTGAATGTGAATTAGTTTAAGTGCACAAAAGCCTTGTTTAGATGCTCCTTTTGAGAGTTAAAGTAGTGAAGAATTAAGACAGCTTTGTTTGTGAATGAGGACTGTGCCATAGGGATTAATACATTTTTACTGCTGCATTTTTATTTTGCATGTTTAGTTAATTCAGCTTAACTTTCCTAACCATACTGGTGCAGGCAGACCTCAAGGGACAGAGAAACGAGGCATTGTAGAAACCTATTCAACTACATTGTCTAAGTGATGACAAAATGAAAGATGAGTTAATTGATTGCAGATTTTTATTTTTGGTAAGTTTGAAGAAGCATTGGTTTTGTGTACATAAGCATGTTGAGGAAAGTTAAGTCAATTTAATGAGAGAATGAATTCAGAACACATTAAATCACTTTGCCTAAGAAGTCCCCACTATGACCCTTTCATTTTGAATAGTAGGGCCTGGGGTGATATGCTCTTATAGCTACATTTAGTACCTTGACTTTCTTAGTTGCACCTTTCTACGTAAGTTCTAAATATGTGACACAAATATGTCACACCAGCATCAATAGAAATTTTACTTATGGCCACTTCATAAGAGTAGCAAACACCAAAGTCCATAAATGCATTAACGTGGATTTTTCTGTTTAATTTTTAAAACTTTGTGCTCCTGGGAGGTTTGGAGTGTATTCATGGTCAGAGAAATGTTTGAGAGTTTTGATTTTTTTCCTTTTTAAACAATGTTTCTTGCTCAAGAAACCCTGGGAACTACTTTTTCATCTTGATATTTTGCTCTAGCTATGATTACAGAATGGGCTAAGGGCCGCCAAAATTGCCTCCAATGATCATGGTTAATGGGCAGAACATTTGCACTCTTTTGTGGTTTAAGATTTTGTGTATGCCTATTTGTTTGGTGTTATCACTCTTACTTACCCTAGGCATCTAACCTGGGTATCTAAACTTCTCTTGGCTCCATTCCTAGACAGAAAAGAGCAAAACAGCCTTTCTCAAAGAGCAGTTCAGAGAATTTCTTTCTCTCTGCACTACACAATACCCAAGGTGATTACCTGAGTGAATAGCTTCCTCCCATTATATAGATTATCATTCTTCCAAAAAACTAAAGCAGAAAATCAGTTTTTCAAGCTCGTAATCATTTTAACCACTAGGTCTCCTAATGACCATGTCACTGACAACAAACAGTGCAGTCTCTGATTGAGGTTATCATATCATATTTGGTTAGGTAATGTGTGATCTTTGTCACCATGTCCAGCATCAGCTCTCATCTTAGAGGGAGGTTTATGCAAAGAACTTAAAAATAACAATCTTTTAATTATACAGCAACTATCCGTTGTTCACTTAAATACTTGGTCTTCAAGAAGAAGAGAAATGTCTGAGACTCCAGCTAATGGGCTGCAGCTGAGCACATACTGCTGTTTACTCAGGCTTTCAACAGGAAGCAAGCAACACAGCGTGAGATTAGTGGCTTGATTAGCTGTTTGATGTATAATGCATAAGTGTGCCTCTGAGGATGTGGTCTTGCAGAGCATGGGACTGCTTTTTGAAAAAAAAGCACAATATATTTGTATTGAACCTGGTTCAGCAGCTTCAAAACCTCCCTGCTAGAGATGGAGCCTGCTGCAAAAGCATTAGTTCTTTCACACAGTCTACAATTCATTGATAATAGATTCTTACCCATTATATGCTGAAGGCATTGCTTATATGGTAGAGCACTTGAAGAATTTGCAAGGGTTTTACATTTATATGTAAAGCAGTTCAAGAATGCCCATGGTTTTACACTGATTTCAGTGTCAGAAGGCCATTTCATGCTTCAGTATTTTCAAAGACAGGTTTCAGTGCTTATGTGTGTCAGACCTCCAGTACTGCCCGACAGCAGCTGGGCAGATTTTGGGTTTTGATATGCCTCCTTTAAAATGGACAGTTTGAACTAAAATACACATTGTAGATGAAACAGGACTGGTTTCTCTTCAGGTCTATCAATTTAGATTCAAAAACTACCAGTGCTGCGGAAGTTATTATAACAATATTAGCCAGAAGGAAATTAGCTACAAGATGGGGAATTGACCTGTTTTCTGCCCCTTCATATTGCAATTCTTCATACACATTGAAGAACTGTAAAAATCATTCTGTGGTCTATTTTTGCAACCTGTTAATAGAGGGAATAGTAGGTTTACCTGCTTCTTTTAGTGACACACCTCTTTTAGAGGTGTGATAAGTGCCAACAATCCCTTCTTAGATCTTCTAATGGGAAGAAAGCCTTAGAGCAGCGCCTGAGATTAATCTTTAAGAGTTTGCTGAAGACTCCCCTAAAGGCAGCTGATCCTTTCCCCAGATCCTGCCTATGGTTCTGCTTGTTTCCACCACATGTGACAGATGGTGCTTAATGATGTATATGGTCCTTATATGCAGCATACCCAGAAATTAACCTTGTCCAAATTTTTTATGATGGAAAATGTTAAATTATCATTCAGTTATGCCAAAAAATGCTGAAGTATCACTCAGTTATACATACTTGCTTTCCAGTCCTGCTTTAATTCCTTCTCCTTTAGTTGTATTTTGGGCCTCTAAAAATACTGTTTGCACTTTTGGTGGCTGGTAGCTTAGATTTTCCCATTTCCTTTTTGAGAGTTAGAGGATAATTATAACACATGTTCTTCTGTAGTTAGGAGTGAACAGAAAGTCTGTTAAAAGACTATACAAAATTTACTACAATGCTATTTTTGGATATCTATTCTTAAAAGTTCTTGGCTTAAGCTATTTAAGGAATTGTAACACTTCTCAGCATTTTACTTCAACTTTTACAGTGGTTATAAAGCTGATGGAAAACTGGCACTTGCTCTTCTTTTCTGTACCATTATTCTACCATGGCATTACCATTCTCATCATCATTTTGGACACTGATATGAACTTTTTGCTCAATAACAAAAATAAAGTGACTAATGAAAAACAGAAAGCCAGTGTAGTTACTTTGATGTTACACTGAGATCAGAATTTAGGTTCCTCCTATCTTTGAAAATAGAGAAAATTCTGTTGCCATCATAGCTAATATGGACATAAATTAATTCTGTTTTTCATAGTACTGAGGTTTATTTAACAAGTTGAAAAAAATAATCCACCCTGTTCAATACAAATTAAAAGTATGATGCTGTGTTTTTAGAAGCAAATGTCCAGCTCTTCCTCTGGTTTTTCTATCTTTAGCTTTGGGTCTTGGAATTGCTCTAGAAACAGGATTATCTATGACTCAAGCAGACAGAAGCAAACTAACATTTTTCTCAATTTTAGTGCAAATTAAATGCATGCAGCAGAGTTTACCTAATATTGTCAGAAAACAAACAGAAAGGTTACTAAAAGCTTCTGGATAAAACATAGTGGGAACTTGCTGCAGCTACAAGAAGGAGTATGCAAAAATTTTACAGGTGATGAGTACATGTAAATGGCACAGTAAATTATTATTGTAGGGAAGCTAATAGGGGCATTTAGGGCACAGCAAACATAAGACTGAAGACAAAGATGATCCAGAGTGAGGTTGATGAAAGCAGTAACAGAATTTAAAGTAATATTGCTACAGGAATAAAGAAAAATAGAGTACCAAAATGAAATCAAAGCAGGGAAGAAGAGTACACAAACCTCTTTTCTTGGCCAGAAGCATGGAAAATGGAAGAACAAAGAATTTATTTTGCTTAAGTGCAGTTTGTGATCTTATGCCAGGATTACATTGCTTTCAATGACAGAGCTGAGAAAAGTTGATGGTTGTGGTTTATGTGGTGAGATCTACCAGGCAGCACATTTTTTCAAGCTAAAAAATGGCACAAACCCTGGACTATCACAGTCCAGTATCACAGGAAACACAGTGAGAGTAAAACAGCACTGGTAGATGCATTAACCACTATCAGTACTGCACCCATTTCCCCTTTCCACAGACAGAAAATCAGAATGATAAACTTCAAGAAAAGCAGTGTCAGTGTAAACAAAGCTCAGTTAAAAGTAGTAGCAATTGCAGTAGCAATAAGTAGTATTGATAGTAATAATAAATAACACTAGTAGTAATCATAAGGGCAATAACTTCTAGATGCATGTGTGCATATTCATTGTGTTTTCATAAATTGATGGGGAAAAAAGCAAACATATGTACTGAGCTACTATCTTAATACTTTGTCACTATTAAATATATTCTCTTAAAAAGAAGCCCACAAATAGCAGACCTTTTAGGAGGAAACACTGCAAAGACCTTGTCAGGAGGTTTATGAGGGAAGGCTAATTGTCCTTTCCTTTCTTTATTTTGCAACACTAAAATCTAGGGATACCTGCCTTTCCTTCCAAAAGGCTAATGAACATGTCCTGATATTCATTTGAGTTTTAAATGACGACAGCAATGAAGCTCCTTCCCCATCCCCTGTGACCTTTGTCGTCAGGACTGCTGCCCATCAGGAGAGGTGTGATCCAGGGCTATGTTGACACAGCATGCCCAGTGGGACAATGTGTGCACTTACTGTCACAGTGTGTGCTCACATCTTCTGTGTCCAAGGCAGACAGGACTGGCTCTTTGTTTGCAAGGGCTTTGCATAAACTAAATCTTGGTATTTCCTATGGGGCAGGTTCCCAGCACTTATTCTGTTGCAGATTGTTCACATCCCTGGCTTTCTGAGCCAAACTTCTCAGGTGTATTTATTTTTCCATAGAGTTACATGGTTACATTTGCATTGCCCATGTGACTGATGAACCCCTAGTCCAGTTTTGTGTACTCCTTTCAGTCCAGCTCCTTCACATTTCTCATGCCAGTGGCCTGGCACTGTATCCCATTCTGAAGGGAAGGAGTGAAAGAAACTGAGAAGTTTAGCAATGCAAAATCAAAAGTTTGAAGTCAGTTGTTGGCATAGTCTCTGTGAATACCATTAAGGCATGTCATTTAACCTTTTATTTATTTATTTATTTTTCTTTCCTCTCCTTTAAAAACATGTGTCTAATATCATCCAGTAGTTAAGACTCAGTGGGTTCATGTATATAGTCATTTGCAAACTGAAAATTCTCATGAATGGTTTGTATTTGTTGAGTACTGACTGGAGGCAATAAAACCCAACAGGAATACTGCATTTCCAGCAGAACGATTCCCTGTTGTATCTATTTCTACTAATGCAGTTTTGGCATGGGTATTTCCTTGCAGCTCCAATGCATGAGGAAACCATAATCTGTTGCATGCTTGACTCTTTGGTCACACCAAACATAATGGAAAGAAAGACTCCCATTTTTTACAAGAAATGTTGAACTCCATATATTTTCTTTAAAGATTTTTTAAATGTTCAAGCATGGAGATTGGATTTCATGTCTGGAAGTTTTGTTGATGGCTTCTATGTTTAAAATTTTTGTTTAAGCATACATTAGCCTAAGCATCTTCCCTTGATTTTGGCAGTATATAGCCTGTATTTCCCATTCTTGACTGCAGCAAGCTGTAAAGTTATAGGATTAAATACAGGAAAAAAGCACGCTGAGAAGTAAGCTGAAGTTTACATGGCTTTTTGAATAACATTAGTAAGATTGTGTTATTAGAAGGTTAATGCAACTAACAGCACTGCAATTACAGATTTCTAGGAGGTCAGGGAAAACAATTAATACCTTCCACATGGTGGCTTGGGGCTGAAGAGTTCATATGAACCACTTAGTTCTGCTAATATTGGTTCAAATAATTATATCTCAGAAGACTGCTCTTTTCTTAAGAACTTCTTTCTACAGAAGCAGATTTCCTTTCTCCTTAACCTTCTCCATGTGCTGGAAGCTCTCAGAGGACCTCTCACTTAATATAACATCCATTTACTCGTCTTCAAGAGCCCCATGGGACAGACTTCTGTTTTCATCTGTCTTATAGTTCTTGCTTTCAGGCTTAAAATGGTGGTGAAAGTAGATTCAGAAAAAAGTAGTCATAGCCTAGTCTGTGCAAGTGTCTGGGCAATGCATCAGACCTTCTGCCCCTCACCTGGGTGTGTGGGAGCACACTGCCCCTCCATCCACATGACAAGTGTGGATAGTAAAGTGTCAGACTTAGCCAGATTTTACTTAAGATATTTTTGTTTTGAATTCAGTCTTCCATGTATCACTAACTCCAGCACCTAAGGCCAACACTGGCAGGGTACCTGAAATGTCACCTGAAAGTGCCATATTGACTGGGGGGTGGGGGCTCACCCCATGCCATCCACCCACTATCCATGGCACTACAGCCAGGACTGGGTGCTGCCAGAAACCCCAACCATGAGAGATCCAGAGGCCCTAGACCCAGGTCCTCCACTGCAGACTCAGCTAAGCCACTGGGGTCCTTCCCTCCTTTCATTCTCATCCTTCACTAACCTCCCTCCAGCCCATTGGCACAGCAAAACTGGCACCATCCATCCATGGGCTGTTTTTCTTGAAAGATAAGGGAGAAGCTGTAATGTGGGAGCCATGTGGGAAATAGCAATACCAGAATTATGAGAGAAGTGAGTTGAAGCTTATTGCAGAGTTAAAAGATTTTTTAGACCTTCTGATAACATTGCACCTGCCTGCGGCTATGAATCTATGCATCTGAGGGTTGAATCCTAAAGCTCCTATAAATGCCTGGAACCAATGAAGCCCTTTACAAACTCCCACAGCATAAACAGGGTTGGAGAGTAGTGGAGCCAGTTTCTAAGATAAAAGAGAGTTCTTATGGGATTAAAACTTCTGCAAAGTGTTTTCAGTATACTCAGCTCCTGCGCTGCCGTTGTCACATCACATTCACTGATACCACAGCACACCTGAGTGAGGTGAGCAATGAGTTTCATTCATCTCTGCATTACAGTTATAGTGCAGCCATCACACGTGGTAGGATAAGATACCACAGCACACCCATGAAACAGGTCAATCATCAATCTATTCCATGGGTAGAGACACCAGACAGTGAGAGCAGGGGCACTGAACCTCCCTCTTTGACACACATACGCTGTTGTCCTGCTTCATTCTCCTGGATCAGCCTTTGGATGGGCGTGAGTGTCAGACACACTCTGGCTACTTGTTGGGTTTGACATTGTTTCCTTTGCTGCTGCTTGTGGTCTGCCAGCATGGCTCCATGCCTGTTCCAAATACAAAGTGAAAAAGGAGGAGGAGGCATGGACATACACACTGGTGAAGTTTTGTAGGCTGTTTTTCAGCTGTAAATTTTTGGAGCTTATTAACTAGGGAATTATTACAAAGTGTTTAGCTCAAGAACTTGATATGAATTGTCCAACTACTGGGTTTCTAAAATTGACAATAATGATGGTGTCACTGAGAGAATGCAAAAAGTGACTCTGGGTCTTTCTGCAGGAGATCAGAAAGGTGACCCTGGCAGCAAAAACACTGCTGAATTCATACCAGAGCGAGATGCACAGAACTGAACTCTTCTGTGCACCAATAACTGCACTGATGCAAGGGCTCACACTGGCCATCAGGCACATGGAGAAAGGAATGCCTGTGAACAATATGCACTGGCTACATCCTGGAAATATTATGAGACCCCCTGCAGAAATCTTAATGCTTTCAAGTAAGAGATAAAGTGCTGATCATTGATTTAATTTCAGTTTTCATTTAGGAGGGCCCTTAGGCCCATCCTTGCATCTTTCTGTCACATAATGTTAAGCTAAAATACTTATGGTAGAGTTCAACACCTTGTGGAAAACTTCCTTAGAACATTCCTCTTGGAATCAGCATGCACTCTACAGTCCAGCTTGTCTATTCTCATCCCCCTACATCTCTTTGTCATTGGATTTGCTTGTTCTGTTCTGTCAGCAAGTTTTGAAGGAAGTGCTCGTAGTTTGCCTTTCTCAGAACCTTAGATTCTGCAAATTAAGGGATTTAAGCAAAAGGTACCTTAGTTAAAAGGTGAAAGTAATAAAAAGCTGGACTAGTTTTTGTAGACATGGGCCACATATCATCAGCTTTGAAGAATCTGGTGAAAAAAAGGGGAGATATGTGGGCAACCAAATCTAAAACACCTGACTTGTACCTGTCTACATATGCACCAGCTCTTTAATCTCCAAAAAAGTAATTTTTGGTTACCTGAGAATTCTTTTTTAGCTTTTACAGAAGATTAAATTCTGTTTACTCTTGAATAATATAAGAATAGACTTCTCCTTTGCTGGAAAATAAGTCTGGCTTGTAAATATTGGCTTGTTTTATTATATTGAGAAAATTGTCAGTTTACAAAGGTCCAAATCATGGTAAAGAATGCCATTGGCTGACTAATTTAAATTGTTATGTTGAAATCTGCTTAATCATCACTTGATGAGGATAACACACTTATACTACGCAATACTGTAATGAGTTTGTTGGAACACTTTCTGAGTGGACCCCAGCTCTGCTACTAATCTTACCTGTGCATAATACAGGGTGATGAAGATGGATGTGAGAGCTCTTGTCAGATAAACTTTCTTCCTTAATTAAACTGGTTTCCATGAGCTTCTTGATAATTTTTGGGAAAATATGTGAGCTAATAAATAAATGCTTTTCTTTCAAGGTGTTTAGACAGTTATTTTAAAAGTTGCATCACACCTTCAAGAATGAAGGAACCTAAACCAAACGAGAAATCAAAAAAACTCCTGAGCCCTGGGACTCATTCCACATTAGTGAAAACTTTATAGCTGCTCCAGAATGTTGTGAACTTCTACTAGTTTTACTGGGGAAATGCTAAGTATCTGAAAAAGAAAGCCTTCTTGCAGTTGTAATGTGTCAGAAGTCTCTGGCTGGAATCCTGCTGAGATCGTAATGTACTTTTGGTGTGACAAATGAGTTTATGAAAATTTCTAGGAAATCTGTTCTTACTCACCTCTTCCTTTTACAAAATAATTTGGATTATATTTGTCCTTGGAGATGTTTGAGCTTTTCTCTTCTTAATTTGCTTGCCTTCTTCTGAACATTTTTTATACAGTGTCAGATTTTAAGAGCTCAATCTGTCTAATTTTACATGGTTTTGAATGTTGTTTGGGAGTTGTTGGGTTTTTTTTTTTAAGAACTGCAGTTGAACTCAGCATTTACATTTTGTTTAGAAAAGACCATGCAAAAGAGAGCAGCTACGGGGGAAACCCCCACAATTTTGTTGAAGAAACTAATGAAGGAGCACAGCACAGAACTGAATGGACATCAAGCTCATTTCCTATCCTTCCCCACATTCAGAAGCAGGCAGTTTCCTCTGGCTTTTCACTGTGAGATTACCAAGGCAAATCTAACCATGCTCACAGGTCTACAGCACATGAGGTGAGAGTGCTGCGAGATAGAGACCTACATTCCTTCCTCTCTAACTCTCCCCTTGTTCTTTTCCAACCTGGTGTTTACCCTCCTGACATCAAAAATAGTGTTGCATTCACAATTTTTTTCTTTTAAACTCTTTATTTTTTCCCTTTATGTTTCAGAGGAAGTACGTATTAAATTGTCTATGAAATGGAGTGGTTGAGAGAATTTGATCTCATAATATTTACATGAAGCAGCATTGCAATAATAACACTAGCTGGTGTTAAGAGAAGTGGAACCTTTTTAGTCAGGTACAGAAGGAAAAGTTTTATGACAGATGAAGGAAAAATTCTGTAATAATAATCAAGCAGTCTTCAAACTTCTGTCACTAACCAAATGTGATATATTGAGGACAGTAGTTTTTTAAGTTCTGTGTTTTAACTAGGCTTTGTTATCTATATTTGCATATTTGTGAAAATAAACAAAGGATTAAAATATATGAAGAAGAAACTGAACAGTGATGTTTCAGAGCTGTTTTGATGTCAGTGATATAATACAGTTAAAGACTGTAATGAAAACCCCTAGGCAACATAAAAGCCAGTGGTGCCAAACTGCTGTTAAAATTGCACCTGGTCAATATTGCTTCACACACAACTAACTTGACCTTACGTGTTCTTTTGCATTACAAAGAGTATTAATGTTTTGAAATTGCTTTAGGGATAATTAACATTAGAGGAGAAGTCAAAACCTCAGGTTTAGAGAAAAAGAAAATCAGAAAAATGCTTTATTTGTAAAATTATCAGCTGCATAAGCATGCGGATGCTGCAAAGGAACAAATTACTATTAATTTCATCTTAAAAAGTTTATTTTTAAGCAGTATTATATTTCTTTATCAAAATCCAGGATTTATATTGACAGGGATGGTGACATTTCAATCATACAAAAGCATTTTTTGTAGCTGTTGCATTATCATTTTCAGCTGGGCTGTGGAGTGAGCAATTCCACATCCTTTCATGCACGTACATTGAGTAATCTTGTGTATTGTTAGGACATTCATGGTTGGGTTCTTTTCCCCCTTGGGCTGAGATTGATGAGAGAGAGGCAGTTTTCTCTTGCTTGGACTTGGTTGTTTATTCTTCTCTTCTCTTATCATCACATGTATACAAGGTACAAGGAGCTATGTGCACTAAGATAGAAAGGTGAAAACTGGCTAACAAAGATCTTCTTCAATGTCTTTTATATGTCTGTTTACCCAATTAACAGATGCCAAGTAAATTATTTTTCTTAGTGACCCAATGACCCAACACCTGTGTGCTGCATTGCAGCATTCTCTATCCAGTCATTTACTACTACTGAAAAACCTCTAGAAGAACATGAAGAAGAAATAAGAAGGACAAGAGACAACACCCTGAATCCTCCTTTTTCTCTTCTGTTTTCTAAACTAGTTTAAACTCCAAACTTTAACTTTTTCACCCAGTGGCTTAAGAAAACTTTCTAATCTACACACACTTTTAGCTTTTCTATTGAACTCTAACAGTTGTTTTCAGGGTGTTATATGAAATTCAGTGTTTTTTTGGACGTCAGAGCCAGGTATCAAAGATAAGGGCAAACTCTCTGTGCCTCTGACTCCAACAATCTTGGCTTGGTCTACTCCAGACATGGGCATATTCATCTTTCCATGTCTGTATTTTTCCAAAGGCAGAAACAAAGTATGCATTTTTCTGAGATGGAGATGATGAGAGGGTGAACAGTGCTTTCCAGAAGGTGTTTGCTCTCCTCCCTGGAGCTGTGCTGCGCCTGGCCCTGTAGTGCCGTCACGCTGAGCTTCACACAGCACAAGGAACTTCTCTGGACATTTACTGTTATCATCAGCACACAAACATCATCCAACAGTACAAATTCACATTACACCAGTGGGACAGCAAAGAATTTTTCACATTGTACAGAGTTTCACAGAGAATTTAATCCAGGACAATGAGAAGAGCTCGTTTCAAGCAGATTCTAAGTGTAGCTTGGTCAGTTGCTAATCAAATTATTTGAAAGATGAAACCATCCTTTTTCTCTTGTTTTGTGTTATAAACCAAACTATACTGCTTGCAATGGCATAATAGCTTGAATAAAAGCTGAAGAAAGTGCTTTTATTGGGTTAATGTTGCTGCAAGCAGCAGGGAGGTGAAGTCTGTCCTCACAGTTTCTCAAAAAGCTTCCAATATTTGCTGCTATAGCCACTGTAGTGAAACAGGTTTGCCATGCACTAGTTTTTGCATTACACTTGAGGACTTAGCCTTTGGATGGATATTCACCTTTCTTGAAATCTGGGCAAAATCTAATATATAAAGATTTTTTTTATATATTTGTATGTCTTCTTTCCTTGGCATTGGCAGGATTTTTTCTGCAAGGAGAGAAATATTTCTGCAATAATTCTAATAATATTTTTTAGAATTGTTTATTTTGTTGAAAAAGTTGGACCATAATCATTTTGGCTTTGATTAGTTTACTGTGGGAAGAAAACAGAGTCCTCTGGGGCTTTTTCTTTAATTCTGTGGGCCTCAATCTGTTTTTTCTCTGAGGGTAAAATCGGCCCCAGTGGATCTAATTCTATTGCTATATTCACAAAAGTGATACTAATATTGGGCCTAGGGGTGAGTTTATCACAAGGAATTAGGTTTTGTGGTGTTTTTCTCAGTTGTCTGAACATTCTGATTTAACTTTTAACAGTATGTTGCTTCCCTGTATCACCTTAGTGTGAAAAAATATTATCACAGTATAAGCTGCTTTCGTAGTAAAAATATCTATGATCCATCAGAAGCAACTTAGGGAATGCTTTTTTTCTTTCAATGTCATATGCACTTCAGGCAGTATAAATTTCAGAGGGACAGCTTAAATGGTTACATTGTCAGAAGGTTGGGATTCAGCTGAAGTCTAAGATATTTCATTAACAGGCATGTAGTTGTCTGAAGGTACACTAAGCTCTTTGTTCTGTCCCCTAAAATGAGGGCATCTCCTGACATTTGGAATGTCCTAAAGATTCTTAAACATCTGTGTGGCATTGATAGCTCTGCCTCATGATCTCTAGGAGTCTTTCAGTCTTCCAGTGTAGTAGCTGGAGGCTGAAAATGCATAAGGTGTGACACTAGCAACAGAATTACATCTACGTGGGTAAGCTCACCATGCAGACTTGATCATACATATTCAGTGAGCCAGGAGATCAATTTGTTTCACCTGAAAGTCTACTTCAAAGGTTGAAGCTATCTAAAATAAGCAATCTAGCACCATTTGAGAAACCCTGGGATATCCAGTCCTTAACCTTGGCACTAGCATGTGAGTTGTCCATCCCAATAATGAGCTCTGATCTTGTCCATGTCTAACAATTTGGAATACATTTATAGTAACTGAGGCATCATTGATTTATTTACCATGCATTTATTGCCATGATATCTGGAGCATGCCTCTATCTTCTGATCTCAGCTGTATAATTCAGGATCTTGATGGTTTATTTATAAATAAGCATGTCTGACATGTGTCTTGCTGACATTACACAGAAGAGCCCTAAATTGAAATCTAAATAGATAAGAAAAATATTGCCCCAAGGTATATCTTTCATTGAGTCATGTTTGATCCACTTGCCAAAAAAATCTTTTGATTTAAGAAAATGGCCAGGAGGAATATTTTGAGTCTATATCTAATTTGAGACATCATGCTTAGTAATAATAGCAGTAGTCAGACATATATTTGCAGTAAAGACATCTGTTTATGAATGATTCCAAGTTTTTACAGTCAATAGAGAGACCCTTTAATGCTTTCACATTGGCACAAGGTTTAAGAGATCATGTGGAAGAAACTAAGCAGATTTATCAAAGATAAGCGTGTCAACAGATATTAAATACAAAAATACTGTGTCTCGTGCTGGAAGGCTCTGTGCTGCACTAGAGTTTAGGGAGTATTCCATATGCTTCCCTGAATCTCATACCCTCATCTGTATTGCTGTGACTGAGAGCTTTCAGACAGGAGGGGAAGATGGACTTTGGCTATGACATGCCATCACTCTTATCCAAAACAGTTAATTTCCTAATTCCTAACTTAAAAGCTAAAACTTATTAAACATACTTCATCCTGAAAATACCTGCTCAGGGCATCACAACCAGCCAACCATGCTGCAGATGTCTTTGTTGGAGTTGCCTAATGGTGAACCCTCCACCTCATATCTCAAACATGTAAAACACAGTTAATATATGACTTAAAAATATTTGAATTGCACTACAGTTTAATTGGTGGTAATAGAGAGCAAAATGAAGAGTGAAGGTTACCTATATAATTGGTGAGTTCTAAGTTTTTGTACACATAAAACACGATGCCTACTGGTTATTTTCTTTCTGCAGCAAAAATATATTTCTTGGTGAAAGTATTACACTTCATTGTAAGAAGCATATCTATAAGTCATCAAATTATTATTTGTATCATTAATATAATAATCATATATGAGTATCAGGAATTTCTGATATATTGAATTGCTAAGTAAACCAGTCAAGAGGGTTTCCTCAGTCTTGCACCAAAGAAATAACTCTGAAACTCACCAAGAAATCTCCTCCTGTAGGATACATCTTTCCTTTTTTTCTTCAAAAACTTCAGACTTGGTTGTGCCAAATAAATATGTAAAGAGTTTTCATTTGTTCTAGATTTGGAATGGTTGTCATTTAGCTATTTTTCATCTCAGTATGGGGGAACATCCTAATTTGTGTAGGGCTGAAATGGATTTCTTCCCTGGAGGACTAAGGCTTTTTAAATGAGTTGAGGAAGCAACAGTTTCTGCTAGAACAGGAACAGGTAGATGAATAATGTTGAGTTGAACCCAGCTAGAACATGGATTATGTCAGTGACCTTTGAGCCACTTCTAGCCTTGGAGACAAGAAAAGCAGCTGCTGTCCTTTAAATAAGAGCAGGACAATTACTCATGTTAAGCAGCCCATGATTTAAAGGCTTTCTAGATTTGATTTTATACATAGGCACCAGAAGATCAGCTACCTACCCAATTTTGGGTAGGGCCCTTTGCAGGTGAGGGGAAGGAAATGTGGTGACTCTGTTTTGAGTGCCAGACAAGGAATAAATACGCTGTCTTCAAAATTGCTACATATATTATATGTGCATAAAATGCTAGGCAGTAAATGGGATTGGATGCTGATTACATCATACCACATGGTGTGTTTTTGAAAATATGAAAATTGGGCATTAATCCATGCAAAAGATAAAATGAAGAAGTCTTCTTGAAGCCACAGAGAAGTTCATCTTTCCTCTAGACAATCCCAATGTTTTTTTCTCTCACTTTAGTGGAGAAGAGAATTCTAAATATATGTCTGAAATCTTTATTTTGCTCCATAAAAGCTAGCTTATCAAGAAGAAGGTGATTTGCATATGAATTTGCAGGTTTTGTGTTGTACTGTTTGAGATTTTCCTGGGCAACTGGGTGGGTAACTGATGCTGTGTCAGCAGCACACACTTGTTTGTGGGTGATGGAAGGAGAGTTTTCATTTGAAGTCGTATTTGTTAAGAGTGTCTATCTGCAGTGCTGATTTGATATTTGCTACACTGCCTGAAAAAGAGAGCAATTCACTGAGAATAATTTTTCAAGGTTAGTAATTGCCAGATACCACGTTTTTTCCTCATCTTTTTAAGGCTGGGCTTTTTGAGTTTTTTTAGAGCCAAGCATAGGTGTTGTGTTATAGTAGTTGAACTCCCATCTCATCATATTCATTGGGTTTTCTAGATATGTTTTTCCAGACATTTTCTCACACGCCATCCCCAAACCTTTGTTTTAAATCTCATGCTGTCACCTGGATGGGTGGGAGAGAGTATTTTTGACTGGTGCCTATTCTGTTGACCTGCCTCTAAGATAACAAGTGTGGACCACAAAATGATTTCTGATGAAATGTACCATCTTTTCAAAGAGGCTTAGCTCAAAGGATAGCTTGGATGCTTGGCTCCTCTTGTGCAGTAAAATTGTGTCTGACATCTGTTTAATACAACTACACGGAGCTTAGAAGTGAAGGGCAAACCTGAGGATTCAAGCTGATGGAAACCTGCTGCCAATGCAGTGTGTGTGCTCATGTAGTTTATTAATCTTGTCAGTTGTTATTACCTTTTTATCTGGATCCTGTTAACTTAAGATTTGTATGTAACTCATGGAAAAGATACGTTTTTGTTTTCTTTGTTCGGATATGAGAACTCTGCTGGCATAAGTCTTCAAAGGCATTAAGTCAGTAGCATCATGGAAATTTGGCTATGTTTTGAGCACTTGAGCAGCTATAAAAATTAGACTAGGTTATTTTAACAGGCTATTGTTCCATAATCTATCTCATCTTTCTTTCTATGTCTTTTTTTTCTTTTTTCTTTTTATAACTTTCAAGTCATTTAAAGCTACTTAGCTTTCATTCCCAAGTCCAGTAAATGCTGTTACTTAGTCTGTAAGACTTTTTAATTTCAGCATTATATATCCACTTATTACAGATAAGTCAGCAGAACATAGAAACACAATCCAAGCAGTAGAGACCTTTGTATATGTAAGAGTACCACTCTGAAACAGAAAACTTCTCAAAGGTTTTTTTTTTGTTAGAGCAAAATGAAAAAAATTAAACATGCTTATGCAACAGAGAACAAAACAGTAGAAGAAATTTATTTGACCCTCTATTTCTTTTGTTGCTCTGATTTGGTTACCCTTGACTGTTTATTTCCTGTTGCATGATCTCTTTGCTGTGGACCCTTGGCAAGTATTTTACTGTCACTTATCCTTTACATTTCCTCTCTTGACCCTCCTGACAGGAATAGACAGTTACATGTCCTAACTCAAAGCTATGACCAGTGCTTTCATGCTTCCAGAAACTTCTTCACTGCAGAATCTCATTACATTCATGCTGAGTATCTTTACAATATTCCCTCTGCAAGACTTCCATCCTCATCTTGATATCATTCTGGGGACAAAGACTTGCCTTTAATATCAAAAACTTGCCTCTTAATATCAAAAAAGTACTCTTTGCTCATGCAATGTAGAAAATCATTTTATTACCACTTGCAATACTTGAAGATAATTTCCATTGTTTTGGATTTTGTTGCTGTTACACTATGCTATGCAAGAAACACCTTAGTAGTCATCTACTGAATTATGTTTTATATATTCTTAAATAAGCCTCTGTTATATTTTGTGTCAACAATCTATACTTTGTGTCTTTATTTCCACTATTATACATCATAATATGCTACCTTTAGTTTATTTCAGTTTTGTCTTCAGGGCTGTCTTAACAAGAGCATGGTTTCTTGATGCTTGATTTGTCAAGGTTTTCAAAGTGAAAAATGAAGGTTGGTTTTGTTTTTTTTTTGCACAGCCCACACAGGGGCTCTGTAAATATAATGCTGTTCCCTGAACTCCATCTCTTCAATTCCAAGTTTCTTTTTGCTGTGAGCTCCTCTCAGTGTGACACTCAGGTCTGGGAAATAAGACAAGAATGGTCTCACCCACACTGTTAATAACTTGGAAAGAAGCCTGCAAGATAGAAAATGAACTGGAGAAAACATGGATTTGATGTCCTGAAATAATTTGGAGTTGTAATTGGCTCTTAATCTCGTATCTAAGCCTGTGATATCCATCCAAGACCATGCTTCCTATATACTGAATGCTTTCTAGACACGCTTAAGGAACTGCAACTTTCCTCCTAAATACTACTATCTAAAGTTTCTTTTCTCTGATTTAATACTGCAAAGTGCATTTTTTTACCAATGGGAAGATATTTTAAATTGCACAGTTAATTTCAATCACTCTTCTTAGGGGTGGCAGTTGGTTGGTTTTAACCATTATCAGTAATGTATCACTACTTTTCTTTCACAATACTGTGTGATACAAGTGAACACTCTTATTAAACTGTAGTCAAACCATATTGTCATTTTACCACATTTGAAATCCTCTAAATGGCATTCAGGGCAAAAAGAATAAAACTACTATCACATTTCTTGGGCTAAATTTTGAAAGAATTCTGTTGAAGGTGCAAAATTTGAGGAACTTCTAAAAATTCTCACTGAATGCATATTTGTACATTTGCAACTAAGCGCCCTTAGACAGGGTTCCCCTAGGTCTAAGAATTTTTGCAGCCATCAAAACAGAAAGCTGAATCTTGGTTTCTGACTTGATTCTGTACTGTTTCCATGTACGTACTTCTTTGACTTCAAGGTTTGTCATTCATTGTTGACCCTTGTGTGCAAAAATACTCTTTCAAACATCAGACATTTCTAAAAAGATCTGGAAGCTTTGCTAAGAAAGTAGTTTCCCTTCATACATAAATCTGATTAGTGCTGTTCTGTATTTATTGCTGCTTGTGATGTTATTCTCAGCACTGTAGCAGGGAGGGAGACATGTGGAAAGTGCTGGCTGAAACAGTGTCCTCAGCATCTTCCTGAGACATTTACTCATTGAATAGTAAGGTGTGTGATGTATAATCTTTTATTTCTCTTGGATTCATTTCTATTAGCAGATTTGCAAAAACCAACAGCAGTGAGAAGTGGCTCCTCTGTATTTTGATAGTCCACTTGTGTCATATAGCCTAATTGACACTTTAAGTATAAGCCCTGGAATTTGCTGATTATAATGCACATATTTTCCTAAATTTCCCATTTCATTGAAATTTTCAGGCTTTTTCATAGCATTTATTAATGATATTCTGTTAATTTTTAACTTGCTTTTCCTTAGGTCCACAAGGAATGTCTGTTTGTGTGGTGATAAAAATAAACATGATACTCTTCTGTAAGAGGTCCTTTGAGAAATTTATTTTAAATATTGTGTGGTAAATTGCATTCTTACACCTTCAGAATTTCAGATGAAGTCAGCAGGAGCTTTTGTGGACACTCAGGAGCTAGTTTTTATGCAGTCAACCTGGGAATAAGAGTAGTGTAATTGTGCTGGGCTGGAGCACAAGCATGAATTACACAGCCTGTCTGGAAAACTGGGTGAATAATGGGCCAGCTAGCCTGAGCTAACCCCTGTGCTGCTTTGGCTGCACTTTGTCAGAACTAAAGTTAGCTCATTTAAAGCTGACCCTGGCAGGCTGACACATGCTATGGTCTCACCTGTAAGTGCAGTGAAGACCCCACCTTTGCTACTGCAGTTGATACACAATTCTCAACCAGATCTGTTATGAAAAAAGCAGCTGAATCAGGAAATCTTAGCCTTATTAATGATGACAGCAAAACTCTTGCCGATTCTTTTCTGTGGGATGACATGTCACCCCACAAACATGAAAATTGCTTGTTTCTGCATCTGTTTAAAAGGTGAGCGTATCAAGGGAAACTTTTCTATATTGCAGTGGCAGTCAGGAAGGGATCTGCTTACATTAAGCCTTTTCCTTACTAAGCCAATGGGTTTAAAAAATACATTTCTAGGCCTTGTGGTTGCTAAGGAAAATAACTCAGAATAGTGTGCTTCTGGCTGACAAACTATAATCATATTTATTGGGGTATTTTCACAGTTAAATGTTCAAGGACTTGGTACGAACTCTGCTATGTGTCTCTGTTACTCAAAACAGGGCAATTGCCTAGTCAAAAGTGAACACATCCAGTTGTTGATTAGTTACAACATGAGGATTGATGGCTTGTTTATCCAAATGTTACAAATTCTCTGGTTTTCAGTTTTCCTTTTGCGGTAGCTCTTGCCTCTGCTATATAAATGTGGTTACCAAAATCTGGTAACTATATAAATGAGGGAGAGAGCCTGTGGTGATACGATGCAAAATATGCAAACAACTTTGGCTAAACATAGCTTTACCATAGTTTTGTTATATAAATGTCAACTTAAAATTAAATGTTATGGAAACATTGCTTTTATCTTTATGGACTTTACCAGCTGCACAGTTTTCTCAAGTACAGTTTACATTTATGATGCTGTTTAAATCTATCACATACATTCAACATGCACAGAAGAATTTTTTAAAAGCAAGCTGTTTGCATTTGTGCAGTAATTACCCAAGGTCCAGCTTTAGTTTTCCATATGCAAGACAAGTTTCTGCTGAGGCTAGGGGGACCAGGAGTCACTGAAGCTGCTAGCAGCAGCTTTATTTTTCCAGAGATTAACGAGCTGAAGACTTTTCATATTTGTTTGCTGCGGAACTATGGTATCCTGTGGTGCCTTAGGAAGAGTGCATTGCCAGCAGGTCGAGTGAGGTAAACTTGCCCATCCACTCACCTCTAGTGAGCCAAATCTGGAGTTCTGTGTCCAGTTTGGGGCTACACAGGACACAGGAGACAGGGAGCTCCTAAAGCAGGTCAAGCAGAGGACTGTGAAGGGACTGGAGCAGCTCTCTTATGAGGAAAGGCTGAGAGAGTTGAACCTGTTCAGCCTTGGGAAGAGTTGACTGAGAGGGGACCTCAGTAATGTCTATCAGTAACTGAAGGGAGGGTGCCCAGTGAATGTTTCCAGGCTCTTCTTGGTCATGCCAAACAACAGGACAAGAGGAAATGGGCAAAAACTGATGCACGGGAGCTAGCCTCACCTGAACATAAGGAAGAACTCCTTTCTTATGTTGGTGACTGACACCAGAAGAGATTTCCCAGGGAGGGTATGGAGTCTATCTCAGTGGAGGTATTTAAGAATCATCAGGACACAATCCTGTGCCATGTGCTCTGGGATGACCCTGAGCAGGGAGGTGGGACCAAATGACCCAGTGTGGTCCCTTCCAGCTTGAACCATTCTGTGATTCTGTGACCCACACTGTATCATTATTTTACAAAACATGGGTAGATGTCACAATACATTTGCCAATTAGAGATTTTTTTTTTCCCCCTTGGATATTTTGTAATGCCATTCCAAATATTGCATTTTAGCCCCATTTTTCCTCCATCTGATAAGAGACTTACCTAGGAACTGCAATAATACCAAAAAAAGGCAAAATTGTGCCTTTTAAAATTTAAATTAAAATTGTGTGGTCCCAACCTCTATCAGTCAGGTTATAAACCTATTTTGAACTAGCAGTGTTACATTATGTAACAACAATATGCTACTGTGCTGTGGTGCAAAGCAGAAATGCTAGGAACTATACATACAGTTAAAGTATTTGAGTGGCTCAGGTTCATAGTGTAGCTGTCTCCACAGAACAGATCTGGTCATGAAGCTACAGAAGCTGGCAGATGGAGATTATTCCAGACATATCACCTCACTGTGAGTCATGGAAAATAGACACCAGCATTCATTAATGCTGTAAACCTGCTTGGCCTGACATGAGCTGGGTTCAGTGGTCATTGGATTAGAATTTGGAAATCAGAGCTCACTTCTGTTTGTAACTTCCCTAGTTCCTAAAAAATTATTCATTCTGTAGCAACACATAATAAGGATTTAAAAAGTCAAGATGCAAACAGATTAACAGGAATAGTGATTGACAGCCACTCAGAATGCCACACAGAAGTGGCAACAGGGCAGATTCTAAGGAGTAGGTTCAGGTGAACAAATGAAAATATACATTTTAATAGAGCTTTCTATTATTTTATGTTTCTTAGATTTTGTAAATCATTCCCAGTTTGTTTGCATGCTAAAAGTACGTGGTTTCCAAAACTGAGATTAGACAGCCTGATAGCAGCAGAGTTTGTTCAGATCCACAGTCTGAGGTTCAGGAAGCCCCTGAGCCACAGCCTGCTGGTAAAAAACCAGCTTGGCTCCTCCACAGTCTTCCTTTCATATCTGCTTCCAGTCACTGCTGCAAGGGCTGCACGGGCTTTGGTCTGTGGTTGTCCAGACAGTGAAATGGCAAAGAACTTCACAGAAAACTTTATTCCATGAAAAAGCAGACTCATATGGACTCAAATTACCAGGTTGACTTTTCTTTTTTAAGTTCTGGAAAAATCAAATTATTTAGAGAAACTTTCAAGTGCTTCATTTAGCCGTTACCTGATCTACATTCAGCCAGCCACAGACTTCCTGAGGCAACTGGCAAAAGCAACTAAGTGGGAGGGTGTGGAGTTTTTCTTTTTGTCTGTGAAGAAAAATAAAAGACTTTTGGTTCCTCTCTCTCTTTCCTCTGAAGCAAAAAGCTGCATTTTATTTCTTGTTAAGTGCTAGAGATCAAATCTAGAGTTAAGGAAAAAAATCTTCCAGCAGATCAAATTGTCAGGGTCTCAGTAGGTATTTTCACTTTTTCTGCAGTCAGGCCAAGGTCTGCCTGCATAGCCCTTTCCATATGGTGCCTGCAGGTGCAGGGCCGTGTGGAGGGGCTGTGCTCTTCCCATGTCACAAAGACATGGAAAAGTTCAGTCTTGTGAAGTGCTGCAGTCGCTAGTACTCTTCAGAAGCCTGGCTAAGTGAACTCCTGTTCATACCCAGTCATAAGCTCCAAGAATTATGTGAATATTCATTTTTTAAAAGTAATTCTCTCTGATGGTCTACATTTGTGCAAAATCCTTCCAGCCACCCTGGTTGTGCTTGCATTACAGCTGGCTGAAGTAGCCTTTTTGTCTTCAAACAGATCCTGCAGGTCTCTCATTACAAATCCTCATTCTTCCCCTAAACTAAAAAGCTGATTAGGGGGGCAGGTGTAGCATGTGACCTACTGTGGCCACAGCTAGAGGAAACACACTGTGAAAAGACATCACATACCTGCTAAAGAGATGATAAATACATTTCCAAATGAAAGTGCTGCACTGCTGGACATCTGAACCTGTGTCTGGGCATTTAATCACCGCATTGAGCCTCAAAAGTGCTCCACAGGCAAAAGAGTACTCCTAAGCATGGCAGCTCAAAACAGCTACTCAGGGCTTCTGTGTCTGAAGATACCAGCTAATTGCTGGAAAACCCTTCAGTACTGGTAAAGAAATAATGATTTATATAATAAATATATCATTATCAGGCACCCTTTTTTACTTCATTGGCACAGGCTTTGTGATATTTCTTGACTTTTCAGTAAGATAAAATAAATCTCTGACAGGATAAAAGGAATATGAACAAGTAAGTCAATTTATAGCAAATTAAACCCCTATTTATCATTATAGTAAAAATAGTGGTTTAGCTTTGTTCTTGCCTGGGTTGCAGGAAAAATAACCAGCAAAATAACAGGAAAGAAAGTGGTAAGAATAGAAATGCAGGTAATGAGAATACTACAAAGAACTGTGAAGTTATTTTGAGTTCAGAGGCCTTGATATTGAGACTAGATTCTCTTCAAGGTGCCATTCTGTGATTCTATGATTCTACGATTCTGTGATTAATGTTAGGTTTACAACTAGAAGAAACGAATTCAATGAGGTTATTGGGGTAAGGAGGAATATCTATGAGAATAGCACCAGAAGGATGAGAATGCAAACTATCCCATCATCCCAACTCATGAGGACAACTTGTTCTTAACATAGTAGATTGAGTGATGCATCCACTCAATGCAGATTGAGTCTAGTGACCTGGGAAAAATAAAATAACAAAGTTGTTTGATGATTAGACTTTGAGGAGTAATGTGATGCTCAGAGTTTTTATGTAAGAATTGAAACTACATGTTAAGAAAAAAAATGTAACTGTGCAGTCAGTCAGGTGTTGTACCAGGCTGTCCAGAGAGGTCACAGCCTCCTTGCCTGCAGACACTCACCGCTTGACTGGACACGACCTTGAGCAAGCTGATGTAATTGAACTTGCTTTCTGCAGGGACTAGACAAGGTAGCTGCTGGAGGTCCCTTCCAGCCAACATAGGATTGTGACTTTTACAAACTTCCTTTGTAAAAGAAGCCAGTGTAACTTGAGTTTCATTAGAGATTAATATGTCGATTCTAACAGACAGATTCTTGATTATTTATTTGTCATCACATTTTATTTCATACAGTTTTATAGGAAGTTTTGACTAAATGATCTTCTGTTGCCTTGATATATTGGTTGATTGGGTTACTTTTTTATCTGTGTGCTCTCATATGAATGGATGGATACTGCTACTTGATTTTTCACTTAAATCAAGATACCCAGTCCTGTTCAACATTCATTCTGTAAAGCTACGTAAATAAATGTTCATAATGGCTCACAGAATATATGAAAAGAGCAGAACACGTTTTTTACACATAAATATATAAAATGTTTTTGGCTCACCCTGAATCCACTCTTCCACTTGTCAGGCTTCCTGAGGCATCAGGGGACAGGCAGACATGTGTCTCTGTTGGAAGGAGAAAAGCCGTGCTCTCACTACAAGGAGGTGCAGTCAGCTGGTGTATCTCAATGAAGAACGATTCCTGGCTGTGCTGGAAGTGCTCTGTCTGGGCACCATACATAGCTTTAATCACTCCTATCCTAGGAAGGACCAATTCTCAACTCTAACAAAATTCTATGCACTTGAGTTAATATTTTAAAGACAGTTAAAAATTTAGACTCTCAGAGGCTCATAATTTGCAAAAGCTCTTCATTGTCTACCCTGTACTGATTTTTAATGTGAACATTTATGAACTGTAGGAGGCAAAATTATCGTGTATCTCAGCTTCACATTGTTAATGCAGGAAAACAGCACCACTGTGTCTTATGATGGAGTTGTCTGGACTGAGTACACTGGAGAGAGTATTACTCTGAGTTGGGAAAGATGTTGCTTTGGCTCTCAAAGAACCAGGAGTCGTTCTTAGCAGAAATATACCAACCAACTGGACCTCCTTGTACTGATAGAAGTGTTTTTCTCCTTCTAGCAGAGATGCATGTCAGCCTGTTCTGGGAATTACAATCCTGTTTACTAGTACAGTCCATACAACTACTGAAGGCTTATACTTTGTATGTTGAAGCTCCAAGAAACTGACTTCAACTCTGTGGTTTACAAAGGGATCTCCAGGGCTTCTTCTCCAGCCTTGGGAGTATGCAGTGTTCAGCATGTACATTGCAATCATCTGTGATGAAACTATGCACATGGAATCACAGAATCATAGAATCATAGAATGGTTTGGGCTGGAACTGACCTTTAAAGATCATTGTGTCCAACGCATCTGCTGCAGGCTGGGACACCTGCAACTAGATCAGATTACTCAAAGCCCCATCCAGCCTGGCCTTAAAAACTTCATTAAGTGCTTACAGGATCATCCTGTGTGAAAGGAAATTGATCTGCTGAAATAAAATTCACTTAAGACCATCTCTGTGCCTGCAATATGTCTGATAAATGCAAACTTGTTTCACACAAATTTCTGTGCAGAACAATTTTGGCAAAGAGTGAAAGCCACTGTAAGATAAAACGTTGGAAAGTAAAAGCACCCTCATGTGTTGTTTCAAACAGGCAAGCAGCAGCTTTAATGTGTTTAAGATCAAAGGGCAAGTTTTTCCCCATACGGAAAATAAGTGATCTCTGTGTATTTAACATTCTGCATAAGCGCAACAGTTGTTCCAGAACCTTTGCAACTCAGCATTTAATAAAATAACTCGTTATTGAAACAGAAACATTACTGTTGCCGAAGCAGTGCAGAAGCAGAGCTTTGGCACATGGAAGCCAGACGTGTGAGCAGCAGCTGGACAGACAGCCCAGCAGAGGCAGGCCCTGCTGTGGGCACACCAGCACTGCCCTTCCACCCTGCAGTCACTGCTGGTATGCTCTGCAGCCCTCCTGGTAGGGACCTCTGAATGTCTTGTGTGGTGCACAGAAGAAATTATGTAGCACTCCTTCCAGTTGGAGTGATTATGACATAAAAGACCCTGAAAAATAGAGGAAATTAATCACATCATTGGGCTTTGACTATAGAGACTTGGACAGAATAAAGGCTTATTGCGAAAAGGAAGTGTTACATCTTGCTTTAGGTCTCAAGACATAAACAGCACCGCAAGAAGTTTTCTGTTCTGAAAGTAGTGTGTGATACACAGCCATGAGCTGTTTGTTGTACCCTCTCCAGCAAGACCTAGTGCTTGACAAAGTGTATTTCTTCTCTTTGCTTTTAAACACAAAGAAACTTAGGCATATGAGGAAGTAGGTGGATACCCCAGTGCACCCTCAGCTTTGAGACTTTGTGCAGCTTTCCTGTCAATATTGTATGGATGAGCATAGAGAGGAGAAAAGTGTTGCTGTAAGTTAAACCCAGGAAATTTTAATTGTCATTTGAACCTTTCAAGATGGGATTCTTCTCTTGCAATCTCACATGCTTCTGCAGTCAGGTTCTGGTCTGTTAGTACTGCTGCGTAACAACAAGAAAGGGCACTTCAGATTCCAGAAAGTGCAGGATTTATTTAGATTATGGATGACAAGACTAATGGTGTGGTATAAAACTGAACACTTTTGAGCTAAAGCACCATGATTGATTCTTAGAAGTAAGTTTAATACTAACAGTGCATTATGTTAGAAAAATATTCTGTGTTCCATTTATATCCTTGTTTACTACTGGGAGAAAATTATAGGAAATTAACAGCATCTTCTCTGCTACGGTGATATTTATGAGTTAGATCATAATTCCCAACACAAGCCATGCTTCCACTGAAGTCATCTGTAGGGTTTCAACAAAAACCGAAACCCAGCTATTCGTTATTAGGAGTAAATAAAGTTAGAGAAAGAAGACCTAGATCTTGGTACATTAAAGAAATTTTTAAAATGCTAATTCTTGATAACATTACAGCATTTTTCTGCCAAGTTTAATGAACCCTGACATTTGTGGCTGCTTAGATTTCTGTTGTAGTTGTGAGGGACACTGGGGCAGTAAGGTAGCCTGGACTTGTAAATACTGTTATGCTTACTACTTTTTTTTTATTCCATCATGAATAAATGGGTTTTTTTCAGGACAGACTTGCTCTTGCCTCTTCATTCTCCTTTTTAACACTCCACAGTGGAGTGCTCAAAAACATTCTTCTGTGTTTCAGTGTATCAAATATGAGAAATCATTCCTGTCTTAATCAGCTTGCAGAACTGAATAATCATAAAGTGATCTGATTAATTAGTATGTTTGATTTTTTTTCACTTTGTACCATTCCTCCCACAGCCAACCAATGATGTGGTACAATACATCTCAAAGCTCTGATGTTTCCACTTAATTTTTTTTTTAATTTAAAAATAAATCTTTTTTTAAAATCTTTTTATCTATTATTCTGGTTAACATGTGAGATAACCACATTTAATGACAGCAAATAAATTGGAATCTCCATACAAAGCAAAGTATCCTATAGATTCTTCATCTATATCATGGACTTAAGCATTCCTGCCAGAACAATCATGTTACTTTCATAGCCTGGAAAGCTATTATTGGAGAATTTGTGGGTACTTCTTTGTCCACTGTGAGTACTTTTTTGTTCACATTTCTGCAAGGATAAAAAATTTGTAGAAGTAGACAAGGGTTGCTAAGATGCCTTCTTGAGAGATGTGGTTAAAAGAAACAACATTTGCTCATGTGCTACTGTACAGTATCTCTGTATGAATGGATTTGAGTGTCCTTTCCCCTGAAAAACTCCCTAATTGTCAATGTTGGTGACTATATATCAAGGAAAAACAAATGTAAAACAAAAGCAAAATCCAGTATATAATATACTACTGGAGAAAAATAAGAGAAATGAGGAAACTGATTCTTGTTCCCCAGCTCTTCAATAGGATGAAGTATTTTAGGTGAAAATGCACAGCTGCCTTGAGTGCCTCCCACAGTATCAACATCTCATAATCAAGTTGGGCTAATTGTCTTAATCCCAAGTTTTTATTAAAATATGTCAAACAGGCACCTGAATTTGAATGACTAAATATTCCAATTAAATGATTAAATTAAAATTCAATCGATTTTGTCCCCATCTTTACCTTTGATTAAGATGTAAAACAGTACTGAAATCACAGAATCAAAGAATATTCTGAGTTGGGAGGTACCCACAGGGGTCATCAAAGCCCAGCTCTTGGCCCTGCACAGGACAGCCCCAAGAATCAGACTATGTGCCTGAGAGCGTTGTCCAAATGCTTCTAGAACTCTGGCAGGCTTGTGCTGTGATATGTCCTTAGGATGTAAATTACAGCTCATTTGCTAAATAGGCTTTTATGATGGTGTTTATTCAACACAATAACTTGACATCCAGAAGTACCTATCCATAGTAAAAGACGGATACAGGCAAGTACAGAGGAAAATTTCAGCCAGATACATGGTAACTCCCAGACCATACCCAGGAACTGTCTAGGAAAGTGGTGTTTTACCGAGGCCAAAATGATTCTAACAGCCATCCTCAGCATGTAATGGTGCGGGCCATCAGCAGCCATTGGGATGTCATTCCCTGCCGCAGCACTCAGGGATCCAGCGGATCACAGAGTGTGGGATTGTCCTAGTTTAGGGCAAATCAGGAAGGAAAACTCCAAATGGGGATCTCCACAGGGAAATGCCCCTCCCCACCAACGGGTCCGGGAAAAGGAAAAAAATTCCGTGGAGAGAAGTGGAAAAAGCTGTTTATTTAACAGAAATTGAGTAATATTAAATAATAAAACCTCTCTGTTCGATGGGATGGTAAGTCTAGGAAGAAAAGTCTTTTTTCATGTGGTGCAGCTCGGCTCGCTCAGGTTCTTATCAGTCCCTCCGGCACTGGAAAGTGCCGAGGCCCAGGCCCCGGTGGGCCACAGGCCTGAGCTCCTGGGGTTTGGCTGGGTGTTCAGTCCAGAGCAGGCTTGCACAGATCCAAGAAAATTGGAAAAAAACAAAGGTCCAGGGAACTCCTCTGCCTCAGCTAGCTAAAACTAACTAAAAGCTCTGTCCCGCTGTCTGTCCGTGCTGCAGACACCACAGTCCCGGAGCGGGGTGTGTGGGAGTGATGTTTTCCTTAACACACTGCGCGCTTCTTCTTCCCCCTCTCTTGCTCTCAAAGCCAGTCTTAAAAGTGCAGAACTTAATATATAACATAAACCAGACGATTGGGGATACCAGTATCATAAAGTCACCCCAGGACAGGGATTAACTCCAGAGGATAAGTAGGCGAGCTGTTTTTCACCCAACACAGCATGTTTTCTTCTTAGTTTTAGCTGCCAAAGCCAGTGTTGCCATTGGCCACTGATGGTCAATTAGGCCACGATGTCTGGCCCTGCTGCAGTAAATCACACCTTGGCTTTGCCAGAGCCAGAGCTGCACTCTGAGCACCAAGCAAACAGACAACTCTTGTGCCATAAAAAGTACCCAGAAGCCCAACAATCTCTCTGTTCTTTTACATTTGCTTTGTTACTTAAAAAAAAAAAAAAAAAAGCAACCAAACATGTGGTAGTGGCAATATTTTTACCTTAAATCCCAAAGACCCAAAATGCTGATTTTATAGTGGATTATACTGGTGATTACAGAACACATTTCTTCCTTTCACATCTATACAGTTCTAATATTAAGAATTATTTTTCTCATTAGCAAGACATCTAAGTACAGTATGCAAACACTTTTACAGAAAAAGGTTATTTGAGTACTTCCTTTTGCCCTAGGCTGTAATAATAGTTAGAGAAGAATAGACTGAAATAGAAATTTTTTTTAAAAAAAGGTTATATAGTGGTCTTCGCTTCTCCAGCTTCATATTGTAATTCTTTAAATTTTCTCTATTTCATTATAAAAAAGTTTTTATCTTAATTTTGTATATGTTCTAAAAGATTATATAAATTCTGCAACCTGTGTTCAGTGTTAAAGACAGCATAGTTTTTATACATATTTTAAATTAGTTTTCTTGTGAAGTATCTATGGTCAAGCAAAGGTTGCTATGTAAGCTACCAGACTTGTCACTGGGTGTTGGAACTTTTTGATGCAAAAGAACAAACCTACAGAGTTGTCTAAATACAAATTTTATTTACTAAATTAAACATTCAGATTTGAAAATTTTGGTCTACAAAAAGCTTGAGAATGATAAAAGGAGCATTTTGTCATTTTCTACAGGTTTGAGGCAAATCAGTATAATTCTTCCCAATCATTAAAATGGTTAAAATCTGGAGGAGCACGTGCTTTATTCTTATTTTTCTCTTATCTCCTGTTGAAGTAAGTGAAAATAGAAAATATCTAGGTCACAAGTATCTCTGAGCATTAAGAAAAAAGCATTTCTTGTTTTGTTTTGTTTTGTTTTGTTTTGTTTTGTTTTGTTTTGTTTTGTGCAAATGTGCTTGCTCAAGGAAGTACAATGCCTCCTTTTTTAGAACCATGGAGAAACTTACCTTGATGTGGGGTTTTTTTGTCTGTGATGGAATGGGTTATCAAATGTGCATTTAATGATACTTATATTTGTGCCCCATAGGTGCCTGAGCTATTTGATTTGCTTTGTCTTGGTATCATCTCCTGTTGTAGCCTCTTCATTGCCTTGTCAATAGAAGCCTAAAACTATCACTTAGTAGATTCTGCTAAAACAATTCCTTAAAAATATGACAGAAAAGATCAATTTCGGTTGACAGCACTTTTATTTTCACTATGGAAATGTAAACTGTTTCATTTTTGATAAACTGTCCTAATTTTTAGCAAGAGTAAATATCCCACAGTGGAATGAAAAATATTTTTAAAACAGAATTTATCCATCACAGCCCAACAAAACCTTTCTAAATAAGTTGTTTCAGTAGTATGATCAGTTTAAGATCAGTTTAGAACAGTCAGACATGAAATTCCGTTCAAATTTCTGTATTTCTGAAAAAGGTAGCAATTAACCCAAAGAAAGAATACATAAAAAGACAGGCTTGCTGCAATACATTTTTTCTCAAAGATTATTTACTAAGTTTCCTATCAAGTTTATTTTCCCATTCTAAGACTGTGAGGTCTTCATACTCTACCTCTCCATGGCCAAGGTTGCATTATTTCTGAGTAGAAGGCGGTGCAGTATCAAGCCCTCAACATGCTACACTCTTCCATTTGAAGAAAAGGCTGAAGTGCAAGTCATTCTAAAGGAAGTCTACAGAAGAAATTTATGAGCTTTTTCTATGGAAGAGTGCTTATTTTCCATGCAGCTTTTGTCAAACATGCTTAACAAATTGTAATAACCTTTGTCATATCTCATTTTCTTGCATAAACAAGTCACACTGAAACTATAAATGATGGAAAATTTAATCCACATGGCTTGCGTTATCAAAACTGTTAAACTGTATTCTTTTCCACCATGTCAGCAGTGCATTATCTGTTTTATAGGAATGTTGAAAAGATTGCTTTTTAAGGGAGATACCGCAGGACCTGTGTAAATGTCCACCTCACGCCTGCATTAGATGATGTTTTCATTTTCAGTTCTTCCTGAAGAAAATGCTTCAGCGTTTCCCTTCCCATATCCTATCAGAGAAGGAATTCCCAGCCATCAGGATAGCTGTCTGCTCAGAGGCACCAGGAAGTGCCCAGAGGCTGAGGGGGCTGTCAGGTCTGTGCTGCCTTCCTGCCCTGAGCATTCACGTCTGCTCTGGGATGGAAGGTGGTACGCCAGCTCTTAGATGAACAATATGCATAATTCCTCCTCTGTGGGAACCTGGGGCCTTGAAAATTGTGTGCATGTATAAAAGTAACTCCTGGTCCAGGAGATGATGTTTTTTTCTTCTGTCTTCCCCAGCATGAGATACCGAATCTGTAAATTCTCCCTTTCATGCATCACGAGGGATGAGAGTGCTGATAACATCTAGCCAAGGCAGATCTGTCCTTTTGCTTTTTGTGAGAATTGTTCACCAAAATTAATAGTCCCCATGAAAGTCTAATAGTCCTATTATAGACTGTCTTTCCTTTCTTTTTTTTTAATAGGGTTTCCTCTGGGTATTTTACCCATTTATCTAAACCTGTGATGTCTCTATTGGTGCTATCCGTCCAGTATAATCTTCAGCACATTTACTTATCTAATGCCTCACACGGATTTTATGCATTCCAGGATTAAAAAATCATGTAAAGGCAGCACTTGGGTACTCAACTCAGCAAGATCCTGATCACTGTCAAGAAAGCATGGTCACTGCCCCTGGCTGTGGAAATAATTACTTATGGAGGGGCTCAAATAGCTTCTTTGTAGGCTCAGACCTCATGAGTGCAAACAACTTCCTCTAAATTTGCAAGAAACTTCATTATTATGTCAGGGAGGAAAGTAAGAGCTACTTTTTGGTTTTAGTTAGAGTAGGCAAAAGCTTTCAAACATTTTCTACCTTCCATACAAAATCCAAGATAATGGCACTACCAGTGGCTTGCAAACATTTTTGGTCATAATCCTGAATGCCCTTACCTGTATTAGGATTAAATCAGACCTCAAATAATATTGGAAAATAACTCTGGTGGTCTAATCACTTATTTATGCCGCTTAAACGGTGATATATTTTTATTATTTACAGAAGAGGCCACAAAAGTTTGCAGATGTTTAACTTTCAATTATTTTAATTCTAGCAGTAAGTCATGTAGCAAAATAGCTCTTAAAGATCTTCCCAGGGTGTATGTTTTGTCTTTATGATATTCCTTGAATAATTTAACAATTGCTTTAAGCTAAACATCCTCTTCCATATGAACAGCTCTTAAATCAAGCAGTAGTAAAATTCTACTGAAAATTATATAAATGGAGAATTGGTAGGTCCTAATTAACCAATTAGAAAAGTTTATGAGAGGTAGATTGATTAAATATCAAAGCTTCTGAGTTATATTATCTTTCATAAACTGGCTTTTCTCCAATTAGTATATGCTTTCAGGAGCAGGGAATAAGATGAAAGGATCTGCAACAAAACTGATTACTGCTGAAACAAAATGGAAGTTGCTGCTTTTCATAAAATACAAGGCTATGGCAGTACTTGAATAATTTTATGGGAAGTTGCTGCCTAAGGCATATGTTTTACTGTCTGATAGTGAATGCATGAGGAAAAACCATCTGTTTTTTTCAGCCTGAACAATTATATGATCCAGATCGAATCACTAGAGGCCAAATATAATTGCTCTATGTTTTGCTTTTTACTACTCTCTACCTACAGCAGCATGCTCTTGTACAGCATGTATCGTAGCACACCGTTCAAATGATGGCATGGGAATATACTTTTTCTTCTATTGAGGGTTATCAAATTACTATCCAGGGCTTAATGCAATCGTCTACACTTCATCTGTCACTGGAGAAATAATTCACAATAGGAAAGAACAATTTCTGATAAACTTTGACCACTGTGATGTTTGAACCTTAGGGATTTATTTTGTTGGGCAGATCCTCATTTAACATTCAGCCAGGTGAAAGTTATTGCTGCATTCTTCATGCCTTCAGTTCCAGCTGGGAAAAAGGAGAGGTGCTTTCGTTGCATGGCCTGAGTAAACAGATTGCACTAAAAAGATAACTTGTGACGCCTCACTAGTAGTTTACTTCGAAGGAAAGCACTTCACTGATACATAAACTACTGAAAATATTCCGCTTTTATTGCTGTTGTGTTGTGTTTTACAGCACCTAAATGTATGCTTTTAGTTTTGCCAGGCTAGTAGGACTGGGTTTCTCCCCTCCACAGAAGGGCTTAGAGTTTAATTATAGACATAATGTGCTGAGTGGCACTGAAATAAGTGTTTTGTGTTGCAGAGAGGAATGAGGGGCAGAGGGACAATATTTGAATGTGTGGGTGGATAAATGTCAAAATTTTTCTTTTGTTCTTAAATAGTAGTAATAATAATAATAATAATAATAATAATAATAATAATAATAATTTATAATGATGCTCCATGCCCTTTTGAGTTTCTAGAAAAACTGAGAGCAAGAGTTATAGAAGTTTGGAAAAATTTCTTTCCAATACTGTTTTTACATATTTCTGTGACAATTGTTTCTGCTTTTCATGGATAAACTGCAGAACTATGTCAACCAGGTGCTAAGCCATGCTGCACCTGGCTTTCCTGAATATTTGCTTTTATTTTGATTAATACACTGCTTAACTGTACTCATTCCCTCTCCTGACTCACTTTTCCCATCTATTGTGAATAAACACCTTGCCCACGGCGATATTCTAAATCATACTTCTGACAGACTATGGCAAAGCAAGTGGTGGGTGAATGGAGGATGGTTTTGTGTAGGACTGGGCTGTGACTTAAAAGATTCAGGTTTATTCCACATGTAAAGATTTTCTGTGTAGCCTTAGGCAAGTCCCTTACCTTTACTGTGGCATGGTCTCCAACTGTGATATGGGAACAAGAAATTTTATTTTTTCCTGCTGTGTCTGTTTTCCATAATTGTGCTAAAAGAAATCTCTCCCAAGTGAAAACTAGTATTGTGTTATTGGATAAGACCCAGTACAACTGGGCCTCCAATTTAGTTAGTATTACAGGAACAAAATCAAAGAGCAATTTTTAATACCTAAACATGAAGGAAGTAAGCAAATGTCATTTTAATTGATTCAGGTCTAAAAAATTCAGCAAAAGGAAATTACGTTTTTTTACTGTAAATTCTTAGTCACTTCTTAATTTTATTTTGCCCTCCATGCAAGCCTTAATGAGAAGAAACCACATTTATGCCTATGTCAGTAGGATGTAATTATAGGGGGGTTGCATCTGAAGGCTGTAGCAGCTGAAACTACCAGTAATGTTCTATGAGATTTTTCCTTTTTTATAAAGTGAAGGGGAGAAAAATTGTTCACAAGATGGATTTTTGTCACTTATCACAGAGTCACAGAATCATAGAAAAATAGAATCACAGAAAAATAGAATCACAGAATGGTTTGGAGTTGGAAGGGATGTTAAGATCATCCAGTTCCAACCCCACTGCCATGGGCAGAGAACCTTCCACTAGACCAGGATGCTCATCCAACCTAACCTTTAACACCTCTAGGAATGGGGCATCCACAAGTTCTCTGGGTAACCTGTTCCAGTGCACCCACACAGTAAAGAACTTCATTCTAATATCTAACCTAAATCTTACGTCCTTCAGCTTAAGGCCTTGTCCCTTGTCCTTACTACTACATGCCCTTGTGAGAAGCCCGTCCCCAGCTCTCCTGTAGGCCCCATTTAGGTGATGGAAGGCTGCACTAAGGTCTTCCTGGAGCCTTCACTTCTGAGGATGCTGAACAACCTTGATTCTCTCAGCCTGTCTTCAAGGGAACTGGTCCAGCACTGTGGTCAGTTTAGTGGCTCTCCTCTAGGTGATGTCCCAAAAGGTCAAGTCATGTTGAACTTTTTGTCCAGAAACACCCCCAAGTCTTTCTCCTCAGGGCTACTTTTGATCCATCCTCTGCCCAGCCTGTACTTGTGCCTGAGTTTTTGCATGAGTCTTGAGCTTTTATTAAATCTTGTAGCATGCATTGATCTTCACCTTTCTCTAGTCTAGAAGATAAGACTTGCCAATGGTGTATGCCAAACGTCCACTTTATCTTCCTGGATACTGATTTATTTAGAGTCCTTATACACAAACTTCTACCATATTTGATTTTCAGAGTAGAACTTCTCCCCAGCAGTTAAGTAATAAGCTACAAAATGTGCTTCCAAAGTCATATTGTATTGCAGATAAAGATTTTCTACTAGAAATTCCGAAGACTAGACTTATATTTGTATGTAATGTATTGAATATATTATAGCACTCCTATATTGCATCATTATGAAAAGTCCATATGTTCTGTGGGAAAAAGTAATCATAGCTCCTGAAGCACAAGTGTATGCAAATGCAATAATATATTGTTATATCCAGTAGTCAGAAACACAGAAGTATATAGGTTGAAAAAAGCCTCTGTGAGTCTTCCAGTCCAACTTCCTTCTCAAAGCAGAGCTCACTTCAAAATCAGACCATGGTCTTTTTCAGCCAAGTTCTGCAATCTTTGGGGACAGGGGTTTCACAGTGTGTGGTGCATTGACCCTGTCAGTGTACCCACCAAAGCCTCCCTATCATTCCCCTTCCTCAGCTGGATGGAGGAGAGAAAATATAATGAAAGGCTCATGGGTCAAGATAAGGGCAGGGAGGGATATGTATCTTCATTAATTACAATACCTATTCATTTGGGTTAGAACATCAGCTAATGAGTGCCAGCAATTCAGACAATAGTCAAAGACCTGTTTTTTGTTGCTTGACTCATTGTGCAGCATGAGTGACAAGTGTTTCAAGAAGGAATTTAGCAAAACATTGGTAGAATCAATTGTTACTGGGTGCTGATTAGTCAGTTCATGATACTCTGGATAAAATGAACCTCTTTTCTGATCCAGTTTGTAGATGGCTTCACTAGCACGGTGGTATTGTTGGTGAAGCAGTGCAAGAGGAAAGGATGATCCTTACCACCAACAGTTTATGTGTCACAGCAATACCAGTTCTGCCAGCTCGTGTCCACAAACACATGTGCTGTGACTGCTAAGGGTTGGACATGGCATGTGCAAGAATTTCTGCAGTGATACCATTTGTTTGGATCTTCCTCACAAGGAAGAGGAAGATCCAAACTTTTTGCTTTTTTTGCCTGTGTGTGTTCATCAGAATCATGAAACATACAGGCTAAACTCATGTCAACTCAAAATTGTGCTCAAGTTTTCCTGATTATAACTGCCCGGCTTGTGTAATTATTTCCACTTCTTCAGTGGATTGTGTGATACTAAATTTGTTCCTAGAATGGAGCCTGTTCATTGAGGACAGTGATGCCATAGCTCTACCTCTCACTTCAGGTACTTTGTACACAAAGGCTGTTGCTCAGAAGGAGGTTGTTTCGGATGGATAGATAGGTGCAATATATAACTTAGCTCTTCAGTAAGCTTATGCAGCAGGTATTTGTGGCCAGTTGTAGGTGAAATGATTTTTCAGACCTGGGAAGCAAACCTCCTACTGGACATCTTACTTTAAAAACACTTAGATTATCTGGACTGCATAAAGGTACAGGATTGTGATACAAAAAGTAAAGTCTATGTACACCGGGTCATTTTCCCAAGAAAATCTTATTTCTCTGAATTCTAGCAGTGCTGCTCAGAAACATAGAGATTTAATAACAGGTTATTATCCTAATGTCTTTAATGAACTAAGTTAAGTGGTAGCTGTATTCCTCTCTACTAATGAAGACTGTACAGAGACAGTCTTACATTAATGTTGGTGAAGTACAAACAATATAGATACTGGATCAGGGTACTGTAAAATATTAACAATTATTAATATTCTTTCTTTTTCAGTTTTCTCCTTGTGTTTGGTTGCTTGATTTTGTCCGTGTTTTCTACTATTCCTGAACACACAAAACTTGCCTCTGGTTGTCTCTTCATTTTGGTAAGTGAAAATTCTAAATACAAGAGTTTTACATATACTTTTGTATACATTCTAATAATCTCTCTTCCCATGGAAGAAGTAATATAATACAGTGACTGAACACTTAAAAAAAAAAAAAAATCAGAGTTTTGCTTGGAATGATGAAAAAATTATGAGATAGAAGATTACACCATCTTTTTTATTTAAAAACAGGCCAGATAGCAAGACAGTGCTAATAGAGTATGGTCCTGCATCCCCTTCTTTGCTTCAGAACTGCTGTGGTTTATAACTGATAGATTTTCTACTGCAGTTTGGCAGTGACTGAGCATGAAAGACCTTTGATATTGCTGCTGTCTTTTATAAAGTCAGTATGTAGTAAGAGACACTTAAAATAGGAATTAATTTTGGTATCTTAGATACGGATTTGGGCTAGCTATTGGTAGATACTGACAATTTATTAGCAGTTGCTGCAGTAGGATGTGGTAGTTTCATTATTTCTTCATAATGTGTGCTTTTGTATTATGTTTATCTCTCCTTTTTCCCTTCTGAGGTAAATGAAAGTGGCTTTAATCCCTAAAAGTGCTTAACACTTTTCATGCATTGTACAGGCGCCACTTTATTCATCTGCTTCTTGATGGGCCATTTAGTTCTGCAAGTGATGGCCTGAGGATAGGCAATAGCAAATATTAAAACGTCACCGTGTACCCAGAGTTACCATGGTTATTTCAGTTCCATGTATTCAGCAGACTGTGGCTTGTTAAGTAGTGCCTGAGGTGAAGTAACTGTTGACAAATGCCAACATTCTAATTGTCGTCGCTGTGTATACCCAAAAGCTCTGGTCTTCAGAACGGATCCCTAATTAATTATGGCGTGAGCAGGCTGATAAGCGTAATTATGTTGTGTGCTGTGTCTTTACAGCACAAGGGGCCACTGCATCAAATACCTGAACTAAATACCCAGAACTGGCTTAGGTGAAGGTATGTGGTGTTCTGCTCCACTGTATGGTTTCTTAGCAGGGCTAATTAGGGAGAACCATGCTAAATGTTGCCTTTTTCTTCCTTGCCATATTAGTGCTTTCTCTGAAGAAAAGACAAGGTGACATTAAACCAGGTAAAAAAGATCAGATTTAAACCTGCACTCATACCCAGACCCATTATTTACAAATCTGAACAAAACTTGGTAAATGGAAGTTTGTTTTAATGTTCTGCAGATAATTATATTATTGTAACTGGTATCCTAATTGCTAAGATTTTTTGGTATAGAAAACGGGAAAATCTGATTAGTCCAAAAATACTCTATTTGCAATAAAAGGTGCTTTTGTGACACGTAATCTGTTTCCCTGTATACTTATGCAAATTGGTTGCAGAAATGCCATTTGTTCTGACATAAAATATGCATTTCCCAAGAGCCACGTATTTGTTGATTGTGCTGGTACACTTACCACTGCTGATTCCTCAGCTGGCTGGTTCCCTGTACTGTGCCAGGGGTCTCACAGGAGCCACAGTGAGCAGGAGCTCTGTGAAAGCCTGGCCTTGCTCCCAGCACTGGGTAGAGGTGTGCTGAGCTCTGACTGCTGGTACACCAGTCCTTGGAGAGGTGTCCATCAGCTGAGCAGAGCTGCTCAGTGTCTGCTGGGGGAAACTTTGGTACTTTTTGCCACTAAGGCTTCAAAAATGAGCTTTGTCCATCTTAACTGTTCTGACTGTACATACCATGGCATCCTCTGAACATGGAATAGGACTTAAGGAAGAAGAGTGTGGATGGTTGATCCTTGAAGCATCAATACTAGCCTCATCCAGCATTTCTATACTATAGCCTACTGTGTTCAACAAAACTTTGGCAGGAATAAACCTAGTGATGACGAATTTTGCATCTCCTGCTGTGAGTCTCTAATGGAGAAAAATATAAACATAGCAAAGTATGAAGTTCCAGAAGCATGCTAAACTGACTGCTTTATTGCAGTTTGCTGATGCATGGTTTATTCCTTCTCTACATACTGAATCATTAGCTGATATTAACAGTGTTATCAAAACAGACTTTTACAGCCATGAACCAAGAGGAAAATACATTTCTACATTAACTCGGGAGCTGTTGTTTTGGCTGTGCTGACACCTAACTGCAGCCACTAGAGCTTGTGCAACCTTTTCCTTGCAGTGATTCACACAGATCTTCCAAATGTGTCATTTAGTAAGACAGCTGTATTAACTATCAGATCTGGTTTAATACTGTTTGTGCTTTGTGCTTGAAATAGAAGATATATATTTATTTTCTAATGAAGTACCGTACAAATGTAACAATCCATAGAGCTGCCTGCTGGGTTTCTGTGAACTGTTTGTTTTGCAGATTTATTCCAGATGGTCTCCCTCCAGCCATGTTAATTGGCTAAAAAGCTAATGTAATGTTCCTTCAACTTAATACCTGAGCTGCTGCATGCACTGGCACCTGTGGCTTTTGACATATTGCAGCTATTCACAATTACACAGGGAGATTAAAGAGGGAAGTGTAGATGAGCTGAGCAAACCTTTTCCTCCTTCTCAGAAAGGCCAGAGGAGCTGAGAAGATTATTCTTCTCCAATCAGTCAATTCCATTTATCTGCCTGAGCTGCGCCTTACAAGGGAGCAGAGAACATATCTCATAATCACTGCATCCCAAATACTCTCTCAGAAACATGCAGCAGGGTGTGATAGCTCAAAGTAAATCGTTTAGGAAAGCAGTAATAGCTGAGGGCTTCTGAGCTTCAGCAGAGGTTAATGGACTCATCTGGGCTGCAGAAATGCCTGAGCTCTGCTACCAGAGCTGAGGCAAACCTGTCCTGCTGTGTTGTGCTGGACCCAGCTTCAATTCTGGCATCCACACAAGTACTACTGTGTTCCAAGGCATCTTCTCCTTATCAGGAAATCTGTCAAGGGAAACGCCTCTATTATTTGAATTTTATGCTCAAAATGAAAGTGATGCAGATAAGTGCATGTTACATACAGTTGGATTGTTGCATCAGTAATTAATTTGGTTAGATTTGTGTCCAGAAATAATGAGAGTAACCAGGAGGAGAGCATCAGATAAAACTCTTATACACACAAAGATAATCATGTTTTAGCCTCATCTGTGCACACAATTTCTGGCACTTAACTTGTAGCAGTGATATATCCCAGACAGCCAGTAGAATAAAAATCTACTTCAGCATCAAAATAACCACAAGCAGTTTAAGAATCCAACTAACACAGCAAGAAAATAATCTTTGGTGTATTGCTGATCTACAAGTACATTTGCTAGCACTTTATCAAATAATAAACACAAGGGGAGTAAAACTGAGGCTGTGAAGGCAAAATCAAATCTTTTGGGGAAGATAGCCAAGGAGGAATATTATCTGGAACTGGAGGTCATTCACTCTCTTGACCAAACTCTATATTTTAACTTCATTTGCAGCCAAAGCTGAAAGTTACATGAATTTCTGGTTCACTTCTGTTTGTCTGCTGTCAATGCAAGAAAATTAATAAAATAATTTGAGTGGACCCAGGAAGCTTTGACAAACTGAGAAGTAAAAAAAAAAAAAGTCTTGGATCAATTTAAGTGCTTCATTTGACCTGGTTTAAAATATTACTTGTGTATTTGATTATTTTAGAACTTTTGGCTTAAAACTCAGATTGAGGTTATAGGAAACAAAATTTCATTTTTATTTGAAGTGAGAAAGCTATTTTCTTTTTTTTCTTTTTTTCTTTTTTTTTTTGTAATTTTAATTTTTAATGAAGAAGGGTAGATTGAAAAACGCAAGTGAATTTCTGCAGCAGTGGTTTTATCAAATCTGTTTTGTGGTTTTCTCTGGAAATGGCTGATGTAGAAAGCTGTACCCAGATTTGTAGAATAAAGGCCTGAAAATGTACTCTAGGAACACATTCTTCAGGCAGAAATAGCTCCCAAAGATATAAAGCAGACAGCATGCACAGGATGAAGCTGGTTTCTCCATGTACTGTGGTCACTTACATGAACACAAAAGGAGTTTGTGAATTTAGAAATTCTTACCTTTCCAGGATTTTTTTATCCTAATATCGTTATATAAAAGAAAGAGGATACACAGTGGCTTAAAAACATAGGGTATAGCTGCCCCATAACAGGCAAGCATATATGCGGTTTGTCTCTGCCCTAGGAAGTAAGTCCATCCACAGAAATGTAATCATACAAATCTGCTACAGCATTATAAAGCTAGCCAGAGTGGATTTAAAAAGGGAGATGGATAGCTCAATTTAAAAAAAAAAAAAAAAAATAGCATTTTTCAGTTTAGATTGTACCATCACTTGAATCCCCTTGCCATGCTTTGATAAAAGACCACCAGACCTGACAAAGGACTTAATGATGGCTCTATAGGACCAGCTATCAAGGCATAAAAAGAAAAAATTATCTTGAAAGATTGCAAATAAAGATACATCTCTAACAACAGTAAGGTATAGACTGTATCACTGGAATTTTGTTGAGTCTTCTTCTGAGAAAAGGAGATTAATTTATCCCTGGGCTAAAAATCAGTGAGTTTGTCAAAACTCAAAATCAGTATTTCTCAAAAAATACTGACTTGTAGGGTTTTATTTTCCAAATCAAATCTTAGCTTTGAAATTTCAAAATTCCTCCTAGAAATCTCTGAAAAATCACATTAGACATGCAACATTAATGTTATCGAAGATATAATAAGGGAGGGAAATACCATGTTGATATGGTCAAAACCTTCATGTTTTCAGTCTTGTTTGGATTAATGTATGCTAATATTATAGCATGAGCAAAAAACAATTCAACTGTCATAAAAAACTGTTAGCTTTGAAAATATTCCATATTTTCAAATATATACCATATATACCATACAAAAATGAATATTTTCACATCTTTGCTGTTTAAATTGATACTCTCCTATTATGAATACAGATTTGACCAAGTCAGAGCTGACTGTTGTTACAAAAATTTGGGCAAGAGTTCATCACAACTGCTTGTGAATCTTTGTGTAGAAACAGAACAGACTTCCCACTGGAAATGTAAATGCTGGGTGCACTTCGATGAAATTAAAAGTTATTACAAGGAAGTCTGACAGAAAACAAAAATCTAAATTAAATGATGGAATTATAAACAATGGCTGTCCTCAAATTAATTCTTCTCTCAGAAGGCAGTGTTGGCACTACCAACCAGCAAAGCTCTCTAACAAACAAGTACACACTGTAGCTATGAGAGAGAGATTAAATTAACCATAAAAATTATTTCCTAACAGAACATGGCACTGCACATAAAACTCTCGAGATATCTATATATTGTCAATAGAAGGTATCTATATATTGTCAACAATGCTGAGGGTGATAAGTACGCTTCAACAGACCAGAGAATAAAGATGTCTCAATCCTGGCCTAAGCCTATTATTGATATTGTTATGAGATTGATTATATTGTTAGCAATGTTTTGTCCTTTCTTTTATTCTTCTGCATTAAGCAGAAATTACCTTTGTAAAGAAAAGATTGAACATCACACATGGAACAAAATAATTTTTCTATTGTAATTAAAATTGCAATATATTAGGTTCTACCGGGAAATCTTAAATGGGTTTGATGACTAAAGATGATTAAAATTGCATTGTGATCTACAGTCAGGGAGAAAAATAATCTCATAACTGAATCACTTGAAGAAGATAGGATAACTATGAACCGTTACCTCAAGTGCTACAGCATTCAGCAGCAAATGCAGTAGAAGGCAAGAGAGATTTTGTCACTGCCAGAGCAAAACTACCAATCAGTTGTGTTTAACAAAAAATCTGCATTAATATGGAATGTTAGGATCACTGGACTTGCCACAAGTCAGTGGCTGCTGGATGAAATGCCATCCACAAAATTATTTTCCGTTCCTCTGAATTAACAGAGCACGTATACAGAAATGCTTGGCAATGTGCTGTGAAGAAATATGAATGGAAATAGCGAAACCACAAGCAGTGATAAATGTAACAAGTTCGTGGCCTAGTACATTTTTAATATTACAAGGACTAACCTGTAGTGAAAAAGCCAGTGTTGAATTTCTAAATAGGTACATTACACTAATTTGTGTTGTTTTTCAGTTCCTATATAAGAGCTGTTTCTTAGCTTATCTTGTTGATGACATTGTATGGCTATATGCAGTGAATCAGTAGAGAAGATACTGGTACTGAGAACAATCAGTTTCTGATTCCTTTTGTTTCCTAAAACAAAGAGAATTAATATTCAAAGGTGGCAAATATATTAAAAGAGCCTTTAACCAGCCTTTCAAGAGACCACATTCTCTGGAGAACACATAATGTGTAGGAGGATTTTGAGATTAGGGGCAGAAAATGGGGAGGATTAGATGTCAGTGATAGGATGGCAGGCTTCAGATTAATAAGGCTATAATTCTTTGAGGAGGGGAAAGCATATCTCCTTTTAGGTTACCAAACCATCTGTCCTGGACTTCCTTTAAGGACAAGTAAGCAACATTCCTTACACAAATATTCTTCCTATGACATCTCTTCTTTCTTGTTTTATCACTTTAAGTGATAACAAGGTAGCATGGGAAATCATCTCCAAGGAATAAGTGTAATATTTTCTGCAGATGTAGATTTGTGATAGTTTATGCTAGATCCTGCAGTATGAATTTTTTTGGCTTTGCCAGAGTTTGCTACAGAGATCAAGAGTTACCTCCTTAAAACGGGTAAGAAAGAGTTTAGATTGCAACAATAAGCATGGATAGATATCAAACTCTCTATCAGAAATTCAGACCTGACCTTTGTCAGGGAAATATTGATTTTCCAAATGGAAATGCAGAATACGTCCCCAGAGGAAAGCCAAAGTACATGGTTAAAAATAACATGTAAGGAAAAAATTCTACAAATCATTAAATGTCAAAAGGAAAAGAGTGCTGAAGAAGGCAGCACATCAGTGATATGAAAGCTGTTTGGAAATCTAGGGAAAATCCAGCATCTGAGTAACACAGAAAAGCTGCAAACCACTCTGTCTCTTTGCAGAGACGTGACAAAGCATGTGAAGACACAGCTTGCTGCAGTCAAAATGTGAACTTTCCTCAAGTGACAGGAGAAATCTGTTCACAAGATTCAGTTTAGAAGCTGTGAATTCAAGCAAATGTCCAGCACACAGCTGGATAAACACACAATGGGTGAGCAACTGGCTCACATGTTGGCCACCAAGAGTTGTAGTGAATGAGGTAACACCAGACTGGTAATCTGCCACTAGTGAAGTCTCACAGGACTCCATCCCTGGCCCTCTGCTCTTCAACATCTTCATAAATGGCTTAGAGGCAGGACTGAAAGGGGTACTGAGCAAGTTTGCAGATGATTCAAAAGAGGAAGGAGCTGCTTCCCTTAGAGGCAGGGAAGCCCTGCAGAGACATCTTGACAAATCAAGCCTGACAGAGTTCAAGAAGTGTTTGAACAATGTTGTCAGGCAGAGGGTGTGATTCCTGGGGGTGGTGCTGTGCAGTGCCAAGTGTTGGACTCGATGTGCCTTGTGGGTCCCTTCCAAATCAGCTTGTTCTGTGAAATAAGTACTAAAATACAGGCAAAAACACCAAACAAACAAATCTGCAAGAATCCAGAATAGACATACCTATAATGAAAAAATCCACCTAAAGTGAAGGTGATGGTAAATACACAAACACACAGTGGAACTAAGTTCAGTTTTGAGGACCCTGGGTTGGGGCTAAGTTACAAGGGTGAATTAGCAAAATAAGTACTGGCCATTTTAGGCTTTTAGTCTTCCATTAAGTACCTAAGGAAAGGGTGTATGTCATGGACAGGACAACAATAATAAATTTGGTATCACATCTGAACCAGACAGGAATTGGCTAATTGTACCAAAAGAAGATATGATCACAGGAAATGTATGGCTCATAAAGATATATGTATGTTTTCTTTTTCCAAGAGACCAAATTCCATAAGCCTGGAACAATGTAATAGGAAAACCTGCAAAATAGACAGCAAATGGCATGATGTGTAAAACACAAAGACTTGGTATACTGGCTCTCAAAATGCAGTTATTTGACTAAAAAAGGGGGACCAAGTCAACTTTTTAATGGAACTTAAGGAACTGAATAAAACTATTGTGACCAGATACTTGTCCAGGTAGCAGAATTGTTTGGTGAAGTAATATTTTTGAGAAACTAAATGCATGAATAGACTTTGGCTGACTGGGTTGAGTACCTACCAAGACCAGTTTGTAAAAAGTTACAAACTGTCAGAAAACACTTTCTTAAAGTTGTTTTCTGAAAACTTTTGGTACTGGTAACATTTCAGTATATACCAACGGAGATGCACTTAGGTCTCCCAGTGGTTAAAATATGCACAGATGAACACCTCAGGAAGCTCTCGTAATGAGTTTTGACTCAAAGGGAAGAAGTAATTTTAAAAAGAACACTGCAGAGATCATTTGCAAAATCTCCAGCATTTAGCAACTCACAACATGCTAAGGCCAAAGAATTAAAGAGCGTCCTACTCTTCAGTACAACATGTCAGATGTTACCAGTTAATTCACATTGATCAGCTGTAACAATTAGCCTAAGCCCTTGCATCAATACAAAATCAATATGGATGCCAGGGCATAAAAGGATTCAGAGTTCTGATGCCCAGAGTTCTGATTCTACACTTGTTTTGGACAGAGAAGATACAAAATTCTTCACGAACATTTCAAATGGAAAATTTTGAATCTGTGTTGCCACAGAGACATGCTTGAATGTCTGCCTCTAATATGACATCAGAAATTTGACTACAGCAGAAAAAAATGCGTGAAGAAATCACAAAGGAAATGTGAAGGCCTGGGTACAGCTGTACAGAGCTTCTTTGTTTTCAATCCAAGGACAAATTTAAAACCAAAATTAGACCATTTACTCCTGAAATCTCACTAAAGAGATAGAAAATATGAACAAGCACAGAGAAGGGTAAAAAAATTTTGGAAAGTAGAAAAATTATTCTATAATGTGACTTTTAGGCTATCATCTCTAAAGAATTATTTTAGATGTGCAGTTGCACCTGACACGTAAACAAATGGCACAAAGCATTGAGTGCAAATGGCTGGGAAACACCACGTTTAAAGGTGATGCAGTATCTGGGAAAGAGCAGGATAGACATGGAGAAGTCAGTGTTTCCCATTGCCCTTTTCCCTGTTTGAAAGAGGGTATCCAATGATCATCAGAGTGTCCCTAGAAGAACCACGTCCACCAGAAGGAGCTTTGGGATCTGTGTGCCCACAAGTTGCAAATTGCCCCCATGGTGACCACACTGACCATGATGGCCAGTGCAGCCCTGTGGCACTAGTTCCTCTGGCACCAGCAGGTCCTCAGCAGTTGGCCCATGATGGTGATGTGAAGTGAGTCTGCTGGCCTTGGGAGGCAGAGGATGCTGAGGAAGGTTAGCACAGTTTCAGTGGTAGGGATCATACATTGTGTCCGATCTCATAAATACTTGTTTTTACAAGAGATTATGAAAAACATAAATAAATGGCATCTATGTAATTCTGCTGCTGGGTTGTACTATCTGATTCTGGTTTTATTTGAAATAAAAATTCACTGATTTTTCTGCTGCAAAGGAATAAAGAAGAAGCATTATTGATGGGTGCCATGTCAGATAGACACACTAAAAGCTAGAAGGGAGTTGAATAGCAGAAGTCATATATATAATATGTGGACTAAGCATATAACTGGGATTTTAATATTATATCAGTAGATTTGTAGCCATGTATTTGAGTAAAAGGCACAAAACTGATTTCTCAATAATCCTTCTTTTAATGTAGAATCTGCATGGAAATTCTTAACCATAATATGGAAAATCAAGTGCACTAAAAGTATCACATCCATTATAAAACTGATAAATGATAAAAAGGTGCATAAATTTTACTTCATGCTTATTGTGTATTCACTGGGAGCTGAAGTGAAGTCTCTGGTTGTGATTTATATGCCACTAATAGGTTCTATTCTGGGTTATGTTTTTAGATTTATGGCAGTCTCTCCCTCTGTTCAACTGCAGTTGGAAAGAATTAAAACATTAGTTTTTATCTACAAGCATGTAGATGTGTTTGTTAGCTGTTTAGACCAAAGATCTCCTCTGTTTAGTGCTGAACCAGGAATAAAACAAATTGTTCAAATTTACTATTATTTTAAACTATAAAGCATGCATGTATTCTTACCTGCTTGTTTTAATCTGGAAAATGGCCAGTATAACACAATTGCCTGTAGTCCTACACCAGCTTCTGCATCATAACTTTTTAAAGCCCAGACTTCTATCAGGTTTCATTGAGACAGACCAGGATTGTGCTTGCCCTCACATACCAGTGGCATATCTTTAAAGTGTACAGCCCAGCTTTAGAGCTTAGTACCTGGAATCAGTAGGGGGGGGGGGGGTGTTTTGGCTTTGGAGATGGATATTATTGATAAACTGAGGTGCTCTGTTTTTTTGCTTTAATTGAATGATAAAACAATCTCATCTTCTTTGATGAGCCATAAACCAGTCAGCCATAAATTAAAGTATGAGAACATGTTTATTCTCTCTCCTTTCAAAATTATTTGGAAACACTGAACTTCCCTGTTTTGGAAACACTGGACTTGGCTATTTATGAGATTCTAGGGAAGAGGGGATATAGCCCAAGCACTATCAGATGACATTGTTCCTCATGTTCTGCTGTGTTAGTGTAGTGACGCTTACTGATTTACACCAAATGAGGATCTGCAGTGCAGCTACACTGCAGAGATGTTGTCTTCAGAAGAGAAACACTTGTGGCCCTACTAAAGCTTATTTCAGAGGATTCATTTGGTCTGTTCTTGTCCATTTCTCCAACTTCTGACAAAGTCAGTTGTAAACACAGTTCTCCTATGAGCTCAAGGCAGGCAGCTTCTCACATCAGTCTGCAGCTCTGTTGTGCTACTTCATTAGCCTTTAGAATAATTAAAATCACTATTTCTGTACAAGAAATATAATTAAAATAAGAGCAGAGACATTGCCTTGGGGGTGGATTTCTTATAGACAAGCCTCAGCTCATTTCCACATTGCAAAATAACCAGAAGCATCCTAGACCAGCATAGAGTGCTCAACTTTGGTCATTTTCTTATTGCAAAAATGGTTCTAATTCCCCAAAGTTACAGTCTACAGGCACCTGATTCATCATCAGCAAATTATTTTCAGTTTTAATAAGCAGTTATACTAAAGAGTGAGAAAGCTATTATATAAACTTTTCTTTGCCGTTAAAATGTTATGCTTAGGGTAATCCGTATCGTTAAAAACTTCCTGAGAAATAAACAATTTCAACAAATCATGTATCCTAATTGGATAGGAGGGGAAAAAAAAGGGGGGGAAAGTGCTGGATTGTACAAAGTATGCTTGATTTGCTTAATCATCAGCCTTGTTGATTAGAGCCCTCCAGGACCTTTTATTAACAGAAACCTTGCTCTTGATGACCTCTTATTTTCTTTTGCTGCCATTTGTGTGACCCTCATTGTTTCAGTGGTGTAACAACCCAGGAACACACAGATGTAAAACTCTTCAGGAGTACACTAGCCAAAAGCAACTGAGCCTTGTCAGCCCAAGTGTGACTCTTGCATGTGCATGGTTCCCCAAGACAACTGGAGCTGCATGTGCAGGAACATTTCAGAAGGAAAAGCTCATCAGTTTGGATGAACTGTGCTTTGAGGAGGAAGAAGAACTTTCCTCTGCCTGAACCATCAATGCATCTGCCATAGTGGTTACTGGGAGGTGCTAAATGTGAGCTTGAGCAGCCAAAAAAAGTGACAGATTGTGGTATCTCTGGTGTAAGGATAAATGCAGCTGTGATTGGAAAAGAGTAACAAGATAGGGAAAAGCAAGAAATGGAAAAGGCCAATGCACTTCTGCTCTACCTAGGAAGGGAAGGGTTAGGTTTCCATTAAATCTTAACTTGCTCATCACTTCAAATGCAGCCTTGCTTAATTTTGAAGAGGGACAGATTTATAGACAGTGCAAGATTTTCCCATTCTGATATAAATGTTGTTTCTCATTCTCATAAGTAATTCAAAATTAATGAAGTTCCATTATATTATATGTAGGACAGAGGTACTTGGAATGCATTATTTCTTCAGTCTACAAGTCTACAAAGCACGAAATCTAATGATTTATTCCATCACATGCCTTTCCAATTATGTTCTGATCTCCTGTTTCAATTGCTAAGGAACTGAACCCAAGATATTTCAAAGCCTCGATTTATGCTTAAGTTGGCAATAAGCCTTCCAAATGAAATTTAAAAAAAATTTAAATCCTGATCTTTTTGGGGGTGTATCCTTCCAATTTTTGCCCATGGAAGACCAAGAACCTTGTAACCTTACAGCTGCCATAAGACAAAATATTATTCCCCAGCCTGTATGAACCCTGACAGAGATTTGCCTTAATATTTGACTGAGTGCCCTGCCTACTAAAACATTACTTTTTTACACAGTAATGTGGAATTCTTTGTCTTTCTCTGGTTTTCACCTGAACCAATCCAAAATAAAACAAAACAATTGTGGGTACTACTATGAAGAGTTCTGTTTCAATGTTCAATTTTTTTTGGAAAATACTTTCCCTTTAGACTTTATTATATTTTATATTTATTCCCTTAAAAAGTCATATTTTCTCTGAGGAAGTAGGAGTCATTAGGATATAAAAATCCGTTTGAAACATCATTACTTCACTAAATACAAAAATAAGTGTGAAACACCATCTCCATTTTCTTCAATGTCTTTTCTTTTATTAAAGCTTATAACATACTTTAAAATCTACAGAAACTTGTTATGGGTAGAAGAAAATCATATATAGCATTTTTAAATGCAGCAGTTATTTTAGCATCCCAGCACATAGACATATTTACTGTAGTTCAGCTCAATATAACTACAGCTGTTAAATTGTTTAAGTAGTAGAAACCTTAGTTAATTTTGAGACAATATAACCATGCATAAATTTGTAATGGTTCTAGAAATGTTAAGTTTTTCTCAAGGAATGAACAGAGATATTTCACATTGTTTCCTCAAGAAAAATCTTATACTCTTACCCCACCCACCAAAAAAAAAGAAATTGAGAAAATATCTCTGCTCTTTTTATCTCCCCAAATAGATGTATTCTCTGTTTAGTATGTGTGTTTGTGTGTGAGAGACAAATGTGATTTCTGTCTCTAACACACAAAGGCATCAGGTAGTACACAGACTCTTAGAAATGTGCTTTCAGCACGCAATAACTTTTCTCATCTTTGTCTCACGAGCAAGCACAGCACCTAGTAATGGATAACAATGGTACAGGTGATAAATACAAAACTGCATAGCACTGGTAGGAGCCAGAGGAGTAAACTTTCCAAAAAAATTACCCCTTTCCAACTCTTACCAGCAGTTTTGCAATACTATTTGAACTGACTCGAAGATGTGGACTAGTCCTTCCAGGATTGTTAAGTACTTTCTGTCCTTGCCAGTTCCCCATCAGAGGCCCTGCCAGGGTCTAGAGCACAGGAGAGAACACACTCCTGTGTGGATCAGCTTCTATAAGATGCCTGGGACAATTTCACTGTACTTACAAAATGTATCGCCCATCTGTACACACCGTATGTTTTCCAGGGAAACAACAAACTTTAGTCAAATGAAATGTGATTAAGTTTTAACAAGGAAACAATTTTATTGGAAGCAAAGAATTTTCCGTGCTTCTCAGACCCCCTTTCCTTCAGTATCTCTTAGCCTATCCCGAAGAAGAAACTTCCTTAGGAGAATCAGATGTCAGATGGTCTGGATGCCTGCCATCAACCCTCATAAATTCAGAGGCATCATCTAACAATGTGTAAACCAGATTTGACAATTCATGATTTAACTACCACTATAAAAGTGGTAGTTAAATAACTAAAATACATATTCTTCCTTTTTTCCAGTTGGCTTTCTGTCCATTTTATTCTTGGCCTACACAGAATTTCCTACAAGGAAATGTAACACAGGGTAGCCAACTATTAGGAATTATTGTTACTATATGGGGAGATTTTTCAGTTTTGTACATAATCCTTTCTGAAGTTATGCAATAACATTGCCCATGGAATTAATTTGAAGTTTCTTGTAGTGGAATAAAAAGAAAAGCTTTAACAATCACACTCATTTTTCCATGTGTTCTTTTCTAATAAAAAATGTGGCATTTTCTTCAGCCACGTTTTAACAGAGGTTATTCTACTTTTGTGATTTAGCCATTCAAGATGGGATTTACAAAGCCAAAAATGAAGACACTGTAGAAGGCTCTAAAAGTGCTTTCAATGTAGTGTAGCTACACAAGCTGCCATGTTTTAGGAAGGAAGACTATGTTTTCAAATTGTTCTATGACAGCAAAAGCAATTAAGTCCACAATGTTTCAGTAGACTGCCACTAATCATAATCTAGTAAAGAACCATTATGCAGCACAACATTAATAATGCCATTTGTTCAGGTAAATTAATGACTGAGTTGACACATTGGCTTGTAGAGTTGTAGGGTCTCAGAGTCTAAAAGCATGCAAAATGTTTATTGGGAAAAAAGCAATATTGGATCAACCTTACCCTTGTAAATATTCCTGTATTGAATTCATTTGCAGTGCCTTCTTACTGGTACAACACTAGTCCTCATCCTGCAGGAATAACAAATTAATTGGCTGACAAGGAACAACTTACTTCTGGACACAGAAATACATTGGGCTGCCAAACAAAACACAGCTTCCATCCTTTTCTTCTTGATGGGCTGCTTAAGAAACTCCATCAAGTACTTTTTTCCTTTTGTGAACACACAGATTTTTATTTTGTCGTTTCAAAACACATGACTTTGTGATGGTATTCCAGAAGAGTATCTAAGTTTGTGATTCAGTGTGTATGTACTATATCACTACATATTATTGTGCTGCAGGTCTCCTTAGGGTATGGAGCTGAATTGTGCTCCAAACTCTATTACTGCAACTCTGTTGACCTCACTGTTGTAATGAAAATTTTCTTAGAATAAAAATTGCATAAATACCTGTTGGTGCTTTTAAAATAGACAGTCTTGAAAAAGGTTCCAATATGAAAGAAAAGCAGGCCAAACAAGCAAGGCAATATTTCTAAATGCAGATTATGCAGGGAAAGTTATGCCTAGGGTGGTCATTCATTTATTGCCTTATAAGCAATTACATACCCATTGTATGTAATTACACTTGTACCTTAATCTACTGCTGGGAACAGATTGATTTCCCAAACTCATAATCTCAGTTACTTCATCTGTATATTACAACAATGAGAATATATCTCTGAAAACTTTTAGTCTTTAAGCTAGGAACTGATTGTATGGATGTGGATGTCGATCACTTTTCACTAGCTGTATAAATTACCTGTACTCTGATGCTCAACACCCAAAGTCTTTGAGTATTTTGCTCTGATATTTTTGTGTATTATTCAGTTCTTCAGTGTTTCATATTTAGTAGCCAATCTTAGCTGATACTTAATGTTATTCAGGTTAGCCTTAGACCTTTCACTGTGAGGTTCTGGGATCTGTGTGCTGCTTGTAGATGTCTAACCATCCTTGGGAGCAGGATCCCAAGTTTGGCTTAGGATATTCAGATGCTCAAGGAGGATTGTTAGACACAAACAGTAGCTATGAGTTTCCTGATGGTGAAGTGTTGGTTACCTGTAACAGGCATTTTTCTTTTCTCCCATTTCTAGGAATTTGTCATGATTGTTGTCTTTGGTTTGGAATTTATTATTCGTATCTGGTCTGCTGGGTGCTGTTGTCGATACCGAGGATGGCAAGGAAGACTGCGCTTTGCGAGGAAACCATTCTGTGTAATAGGTGAGTGTCCCAACTCTAGTTATTTTAAGACAGACAGCTTCTCTCTCCTGTTTTGTTTCTGAATGAATACTATTGGAATCAGACTCTGTTTACAGCAACCAGCTGTAAGTCCAGAATAGCTGTGTGTCAACTCCCATCTGCCCAGAGCTTCTTTAGATAGGAATCATGACATCCCTAAAAAACAGTCTGTCCATGTTTCTTATGTTCTCCAGAAGACATTTTTCTGTGAATCTCATACAGCTGGCCTATATATTGGACAAATGAGGGGTTGAGAGTTGATCTCATTGAAAATCAGATATGTGTGCTTTGAATGGACACACTACATGTCTGCCTGCATAGATACCAGACACATATGTGTACATATCATGTTCTTATTTAACCTCTGTGAACAGCCGCTGCAAGAAGTTTGAAAACCTCCCTAGAGACATCTTCTGACAACACTGCTGCTTCCTGTGTTGCTGTTCTCTGCATGACAGTCCACATATGAACTCTGCAGTGACACTAGCATAGGATACAGTATGTTCTTCATTATTTCTTCTACATCTATTTCAAGACATTATTCCTTCCCTTCTTTGCTCTAGAATTTGTCTGTAGCAATGGTGAATAGACTCACGACCAATCAGAACTCTATTTTGAAAAGGGATCTGGAAAAAAAGTTTCCCAATAAAGGCAGAAATCAAAGATCAAACTCATCTGATAATTTCTTATTTTGCTAAGGGTTTGGAGAAAATACTTTTTATAGATCATATGTGAAATTTCAGGACACTGATATCCCAGCTTCTGTCTTAACTTTCTTCCTCTCTCCAGGCTCTAATTTCATTTATATCTCAATACAACTTATGGATCACCTAGGGCAGGAAATCAGTTCTTCTGTACATCTCTACAGCAGCTGGTACATGCAGTCATATGCCTACAGCCGTGAAGCACATGGGTTTCAGTGTAAGCGGTAGATGAATGCCATCCTTGTCTAATCAAGAGTTACACATTGTTCCTTGGCATGACAGACCAGTATACTTGTTAGGGCTAATGTATAGAGCAAGTTCTTTTCCTTCCACCTCATTCACTGGTAAGTCCACACTTTCTCCCACTAAGCCACTCCTGAAATGGAGGAAGTTGCATGAGCAGCTAGGAAAACACCCCAGATTGTCTCCCCCTCAGAAAGAAAAACCCCATCTATGCTATTTTATGAAACTGTGGGAGAGGGGCAAGTATTAGGATTGGCATTTGTTTTCTATGAGCAGCAGGGGAGATGGGTAGGTACCTTGCCAGGTCACACACTTCCCCCAGTTTCCACGCCTAGCAGAAACTGAAAATTACAAAACATGGCTACCCTCCTTAACCAGACTTACCATTATTCCAAGATTTTATGGTGCACTTGAAATTTTGCATTAGTCAGGTTTTGTCAGGACACAATCATAAGAAAGCACCACTGTTAATTTAGTAAAATTAGCTTACTACAGCAATTTAAAACTTACTGAAAACACCTTTAAAGATTTTGAAGTTACTAGAACCATTTGACTTCTCAGACTACTTGTTTTGCTAGTCTTCCAAATGCCATTGTATAAAAACACCAGGAGTCCGTTTGATTCAGCTTTTGTGTCTCCTCCCTTTCCTGTCTCCACTCAACTGTTAAGTTTCATACCAGTGATCAACTTCACTCTGAGGTGTTAATCCTCAGCAAAACTGGAGTTCTTCCTTGTACAAAATTCTGCATCTTTAAAAGACGTAGATGTGGTGCTTAGGGACATAGCTCAGGAGTGGAATTGCCAGTGCTGGATTAACAGTTTGACTCAATGATCTTAAAGGTCCTTTCCAACCTAAATAATTCTATGATTCACAGGGGAACTGTATAGATTTCCATGCTTTCTTTAAAACTACTCATATCTACCCTCCTACTGTCGGTGAAATAGTTCAGGCAGGTCTTCGGTGCAGATGACCCTGGGGGGGTGGGTTTACTTCATCATGGTAATTATTATGGTATTTCCTCCTTTCTCTGAAATTCACCTGCTCTTCTTGTTTCATCTATTTTTATGTAAGCAGTCTCTGGCCTTGAAAGCATCTTTTCTGTCCCACTTGGAACTCTATCACTTGCTAGCAGAACTAATTTGTAGACAACAGTCTATGAACAGTCTGCTTGTGGATGTCTTCCTATGCAGGTGCACTGGATGGAAACGAAACTGTTTTGCAGCTTCTGGAAACTAAATCAATGCCTTGAAGTTCTTGCCATTGACTGTTCTGCATGTTTCTCCTATTGATTAAATTCAGTCTGCTTCTGGATTTTAGCATCCCAGAAGGGAGTTTCTGATGTTCTGATGTTCAGCATCTTTCCAGATTTGATCTTTTAAGAAAAAACCAAGTCATCTTGCAGCTCTTGCTACATAAAGTAATTATTTGCCTGACACCTTGGCTTTGCAGTCATGACAAAGTGTGAGGCAGCAGCAAAGGTCAGAAGGCTGTGTTAGCCAGACACAATCAATAGATTATTTACTCATCGCTCATTAGACCACATCCAAGATACTGCACCCTATTTTCCCCCTCCAACATCATACCTGAAACACCTTAAAAGACTGGACTGAGTTCAGTGAAGCCATGAGGATGATCAGTGCTGGAGCAGTTGCCCTGTGAGGAGAGGCTGAGGGATCTGTGTGTTTATCAAGAGAGCTCGATGAAGTAAGGAGATGGCTTGATGGAGAAAAGATGGCTTCAGGGGGAACTCAATTAAATTAGTGCTAAGGTCTCTAAGAGTACATGGCCAGTTTGGGCCTACTGCTTTTAATTATTTTCTTAGTCATTCATTCAATTATTCTTTCCATTTATTGTTACTGTGGAACAATAATATTTTAGAAGACTTAGTCTGTTTACTATTAATTAAATTTGCTATATATCTCTGGCAGACCTTTACCCTGATTATTTTTTTTGTGATTGAACACAAATCACATAGGGCAATGGCCTAAGGGCTAGAAATAACAAATTTGAGGATTGTCTCAAGGGTCACATTTAGACAGCCTTAATTTTTTCCATTAATAACCTAATAACTAAAGAAGTTTTATTCAGGGCCAAAGCTCTGTGCTTATGTTAGCGTGCCTACAAAGTCACTACTGTGACAAATCAGTTCATCAAGCATCGCTGTGTGCTACAGGTTAGTAATTACATCGACCAAATTATTTGACAGTTTTGTACCCTTATTTATCTCTGCAAAAATGGGAAAGCAGTGTAGTATTAAACCTTGCTTTGTATTTTGTCCCACGTTACCTGACATCCCTCATTTTCTCTGATTGTGTATGGGTTTGTGTACATAATATAAAGGGCATAGCAACACATCCTTACAGGCATGTAAGGTACTTAAATATGTGTATACCTCTACAAATCTTAAATGTCACAGGTATATCATTCTGAAGCTTGCCTGCTAGCACTGCAGAACAGTGCTGCAGTGTTGTATTACTCAAGAAGAGCAGCAATTCAATGCATATTCTAACTGCTCTCTGGAGTCCCTGGAGATCAGGGATGCTGACAAACAAGGAAGAACTTGATGCCTGTGCCTTAGCTCACTGAAGATCCCCAAAATAAAACAGGACAAGTCTAACCAGGAAGATATATAGCATCCACTCCCTGTCAACCCATTTGGGGACACTGAAATAAACGAAGAGTCCATTGTCCTTCCTCTGGCACTAGGCTCCCACATGGTGGTATGTGACCTAACAAAATTAAACTTCTGGCCACTCTCCTGTGTGTATCAGAGGATTTACCATCACAGTGAGATCTCAGTTTATAAAGACAGCTTCAGCTTGGGACACTGTAAAAATATTTAGGAATAATAAATAAAAAGCTCTGCTTCAGAGGAGTAAGATCCTGCTGGCCTCACCTGCATGTCTGAAGTCCACTGAGCTTTCAGAGGAACTTCTTTGTCTCCACTGACTCTGTAAGAGACTTAGGGACTCCTGTGTGAAAAAGCCCAACAAGAGCAAATGAATTTTAAACAGAGAATCATAGAATATTGTGAGTTGGTCCACAGGGATCATCAAAGTCCAACCCCTGGCCCTGCACAGGATCATCGCTGAGTCACACCATGTGCCTGAGAGCACTGTCCAAATGCTTCTTGAACTCTGTCAGGCTGGTGCTGTGATCACTTCCCTCAGGAGCCTGTTCCGTGCCCAACCATCCTCTGGGTGAAGAATCTCTAATATCCAACCTAAACCTCTCCTGACACAACTTGAGGCCATTCCCTTGGTCCTGTCACTGTCACCAGAGAGAAGAGCTCAGTGCCTGCCCCTCCTCTTCCCCTCATGAGGAAGCTGTAACTGCAGTGAGGTCTCCCGTCAGCCTCCTCCAGGCTGAACAGACCTGGTGCCCTCAGCTGCTCCTCATGCAGCTTCCCCTCAAGGCCCTTCACCATCTTTGTGCCCTCCTTTGGACACTCTCTAATGGTTTAATGTCTTTCTCACACTGTGGCACCCAAAACTGCCCCCAGCACTGGAGGTGAGGCTGCCCCAGAGCGGAACAGAGCAGGACAATCCCCTCCCTTGCCCGGCTGGCCTTGCTGGGCCTGACGCCCCCAGGACAGGGTTGGCCCTCCTGGCTGCCAGGGCACATTGCTGAATCTAGTGTCTAAGCTTTATTCAATTTAAAATTGGGGGTGGAAACTCCTATTTCAGAATTTTTTCACTTTAAATTTGAGCCTACTTCTAGTAATATTACATTTCTCCAGGGCAACTACACTTCCTGGTGGTCCAGCTGAGTGAAAGATTTCATATATTTCAGTTAGTCCATTAGCAGTTTCACCACAGCTGCTTCTATTTTACCTCTAGTCAAGCTACAGCATGATGGAAATGTCAAAAGTTCAAATTCTGTTGAGGCTGCAGAATGAGCAAATTCCCAACAGGAAGCTTAAGTCCATTATCTGTAATCAGGCCCTTGAACTTCATGGCTGGCAAATCTTGTTTCAGAGCATTAAGTGATAGCAGCGACTGTTGCTTATTGCTGGATCTATTTTTCATTAATTAGAGTGGTAATGAACCATCATGTGGCACTTTTGTCAAACCTTTATGGAGCTTTTGTCAAATCTTTATAAACAAATCTATATCTAGTGTGTTACAAGATCTTCTGGGCATTTAATTTGAATTATTTCAATATATTTGTGTAATGACAGATTATGTGTCTGTCACCTTGGTATTTAGACACATTATATAGTTTAAATACAGATGATAAATCTGCTGCTCATGATAAACAATATAAACAGCCCCTTTCCAGTGTAATTTGAACTCTAAATAACCCAGAGATGGTCTGTAATTAAGTATAGCCTTGACCAAGAAGACATATCTCACATCACATCTCATCATAAATCCCAGAAAAAAACAAGTTACAGCAAATTTCAAGTTTGGGGACCTTCTGCCAGCCAAACTTGAACTCATCTCAGACACACCCTGTCTACTTCACTCCAGAAAATACTCTGATAATAGTAGTAGTAGTAGTAGTAGTAGTAGTAGTAGTAGTAGTAGTAATAGTAGTAGTAGTAGTAGTATTAAGGTTTCAAATCAAGATTTCCTCAGATAATTTCAGCAGCCATAATTCTGTTCCAGGAACAGAGGTGCTCTTTAGGCTAGATTGGTCCCAAATTATGTAGGTTTTTAAAATGAATATTTAGTGGTATAACTTCATGTTTGACAGTTCTGGCAGTGCAGCTTTTAGATATGTGTAGAAAAAATAATATCTGTTTAATATCATCTTTGGACCTTATCCTTTCACACTTACTTTTGCTAATTACTACCCTTGCTGCTGAGTAAGGTAACATTTGCTGATTAAAACATTTGTGATCTCCTCTTTCTAGAAGCTGTATGTCTGCTATTCAAAGGAAATCTAGTTTGGTACAATGCAGTTTCTTTCTAGTATGAGCTAGAGAATTCAGCAGCCTGTGTTTGTTCATGCTGTGTTGTTTTGATCTTACACTAGTGTCACTATGGTGTTTGTGATGTAGAGTAGATGAGCCCCTACCATGAATTGGGCAACCCAGGATGTGAAGAACAAAGAGGAAGATTTGTGATAGAAAGGCTGTTAGGAGACAGGGACATTTTATTAAAACGAGTTTATTTGTAATAATAGAGTTCCTGCATTAGAACGCTATAAAAGATGTTTTCTTAAGCTTGAAGTAATTATCTATTTTGAACAAGACTAATACAACTCAGTACCTGCACTGAAATGTTTAGCAATTGCTAATTCAGTTCCCTTTTGATAGGAAAGTGTCCTAATGTCGAATATCACAGTCAAATTATTTAGAAATAATGAGGTTCCTGTCCATTCTCACCCAGATTGTGTAAATTATTCAAGCAGTCTTTTGAATTATTATTTATCTCTCATATTTGAGTCTCAGAAAATACATTGCAGTATAATCATAAGGATAATGATAAGGATAATGATAAAGATAATGATAAGCATTATGATAATAATACTAATAATTATAATAATAATATGATATTAAATGCTATCTATATATAGTGTGTAATATAAAAGTGTATCATAGCAATTCCAATGCTGTTTATGAGCTGTGACTTGGAAATATATGGTAAGGAGGGAAGCAACTGACAGACCAAGCAGCAGTCAACCTTTTCTGGTTATATTCTTTGCATGTTCAGTTCTTCTCACATTTTTTAGGGACTAGCTTTAAACTTGTTGCTACTAGAGATACCCAGAATATGAAGTTGCTTAGACAAATACCTTTCTTTTCATGACCTGCCTTTATTTGATTTGATATTCATATCCTGCCCTTACTATGCTGAATTCCTATCATATCCATGGACAAGATAGTTTCTCAGCTATCATAAGTATGTGTAAGTTGGCCAATTCAAAATTAAGTAGTTATTAGTATAAACAGTGGTGTGGAAGTTAGAGGTAGGCAGGATTGTGCCAAATCCACTTATCTGCTTACTTGAGTATATGGAGTCTCAAAAGTAGTAAAACGGTTTATTTTTCAAATTTTATCAGTCTTAGCACCTAAAAAAATTAATTTCTTAATGATGTGAATAACATGTCAGACCATAACTGATACATAATGAAATTCTCAGCTTTCTTGGCTGCTTCCAGATGTTGTGCTGCAGATCAGCTGCTTTGGTGTGGGACATTCCTTGTAACTCCCATTTCAGATCATTCTCAGCTCTTGCCTGTAGCTTCTCTCTGAGAAGAATTGCTTCTTTGTACAAGTTCTGCTTTTGAAACAGGAAGTTATGTTTTCCAGGCAGAAACCTTGATACTTAATATTTTCACATTGGTCCAAAACAATCCTATTAGACTAGGTGTTCGCTATTTGGGCTTTTGCAACTTCCCATTGCTTAAATTCATAATATGAATGGCCTTGGCACTCATGTAGCCTTTCACAGGACTGTGATACCCCTGGCCTGCAGTACTGCTTTACTTTCAAAGCCACTTTCAATGTGTCTTCTATTTTATTAATAGGCCCATAATTACTATGGGGTGCTTTGTCAACATGTTACCATAAATTTGAATGCTAATACCTTGGTGTGAGACATTAGACAAATGTCAGTCTGACTGTTTAAACCATGATTAACTCTCTCACACGTGTTAGTCAATCAAATCCTGCTTTCTCTCATGGTGCCCCAGCCTCACCCCTGTCAGCCCAAATGAAAGCACTTGAAGAGGTCTAAGTGGGTAATTGCATTGGTATTTACTGCAAGAATCTTTCCAGAGTTATCCTCTCTAAAGGGAGAGGAGAGGAGAGGAGAGGAGAGGAGAGGAGAGGAGAGGAGAGGAGAGGAGAGGAGAGGAGAGGAGAGGAGAGGAGAGGAGAGGAGAGGAGAGGAGAGGAGAGGAGAGGAGAGGAGAGGAGAGGAGAGGAGAGGAGAGGAGAGGAGAGGAGAGGAGAGGAGAGGAGAGGAGAGGAGAGGAGAGGAGAGGAGAGGAGAGGAGAGGAGAGGAGAGGAGAGGAGAGGAGAGGAGAGGAGAGGAGAGGAGAGGAGAGGAGAGGAGAGGAGAGGAGAGGAGAGGAGAGGAGAGGAGATTTCAGTTGGAAGAGAGCTACAGTGTTCATTCAGTCCAATTACCTGACCAGTTCAAGGCTGACCAAAAGTCCAAGCATGTTATTGAGGACATTGTCCAAAAGCCTCTTAAACACTGACATTCAAGGGGTATTGACTGTAGGAAGCCTCTTTCCATGTTTGACAATCCACTCTGTAAATAAATAGCTCCTAATGTCCAGTTTCTGACACCTCTAGATATTGTATTGTGGGAATTCATGATTACCTGTATTAAGTCCACTTTCACCAATTCTTTTGCACAGGTAACAGTTCCTTTTTCATTCACCCTGCAGCATATGAGCAGGCAACATGCTGCTATTTCATATTTCCATTTCTTTGCTTCATTTAGTTTATAATTTTCTCTCTTGTAACTGCTGAATGTTATGATTTTATTGCTTTCTTTGCTGAAGACTAGTTTATTTATTTTCAGATCACCTCTGTGTGAGTGAAGTCTCCAGGAAAAGAGAATTTGGTGCAGTTGGCTAAGAGGAGTAGTTTCATTTTGCTTGACTGTATTTTTGTTTAGAAACACAGACATTTTCAGTTGCTTTTGTAGGTAGCATCTGTTTCTTCACATGCAGTTCTCTGGTATCTACTCAGCTTTAATTTGTTAACTGTCAATGCTGACAGTTTAAAACATAAGCTTTGCCCACTGTTACACTCAATATAATCAAATTGATTGCCAGATGTCTTCATCCAGCCTTGCCACTAGCTTATTAGTGATCACAAAGCTTGAAGAAATGCAGCTTCCACAGATGTTTCCCTTCTCTCAGATCCCTTCAGAGAACTGCATGTTGCCACTGGCACTGCTGAAGTGACTGATGGGCATAGTAGTCCTGTGGGAGATGCAGGAAATCTCTATTTTTATGATCATGCCTCAAATGGTTACACTCCAACTGCTACATTAGGAAAAGACTTGTGTATAAGAGAGAAAATACAGGTTTTGATTCCTCCTTTTTACACCTGCTATGTTAAATACAGCAGTTAGGAAGGTTTGGCAATGTAACAATATTGTTACACTGTGTAACAGAGTTACAGAATTTATATCTCAAGTTTGATACGTCTAAGTAGAAATATTTGCATATTTCTAGATGGCAATTTGGGAATGTTCTACACATTTTAATTTCCTCCCATCCCTATCACTTAAGCACCAGGTGCCCATAATCTGTTGTTTCCCATTAAAGAAAAATTACGTTTTTTATCTTTAAGCCTGTGCTGACAGCTCTCAAAATTGAGCTTTGTCCTTTGGTGATAGTTGATATTGCTGTCAATAACAGATCCAAGGAAGGTGACCATCAGATCCATTTTACATCAACCTATGAAAGCTCCTAAATGGTGTAAAGGAAGCCACTCATTTTCACCCTTGTGTTGTGCAGTACTGGTGCCCCAATGCATGTACGTGTCCTGGGCAGCAACCACAACAAAGGCAGAGCTCCTTCAGTCCTGGGGATCCCCTTTGCCAGCCCAGTCTATTCATGTCACCCCCTGAGTGGAGACTCATTTCAGATGAAAATGTCACAAGGCAGAGTGGAGAGGTTGTCACAGAGAATGACATAACCTACTGTGTGATTGTGATTGCCCCTCTTGGGTTTGGGAGAATGATACCAGATTATGGGGTTTTTCCTTTCTGAAAAACACTTAACAGTGCTTCTATTTCTTTCTTCATATCTCCCGCACTGGGAAGTCTCTAGTGTGGATGTGTAAGATGCCCAACACTAGTGTTCTCCAAATTATATAAACCTTCTTGCTGGCACAGTACTCCCTCTTAGGCTACTCACACAAAAATTGCAGGTGGGATAGCAGCTGAGGGCAAAGAGTAGCTGGAGATGTCTGGTTCTGTATGTAATCTGAATAAACTCTGTGTTTACAGAAACAAAGTCCCAAGAGGCACTCACCGATTGTACAGACATCCAAAATAGCTTTATAGATTAGAAATGCAAGTTCTGCTTTTGTGCAGCAGGGAGAGGTTTTTGCCTCTGAAGGGGGCTCAGAAAACTGAATGTAGGAACTCTTTCAGACAACACTGAGGGACCCATGTTGCTGTCTTCAACATCTGCATTAGATAACTCAGCTAAATACTGGATAGCTTCTGTTTCCCCACCACCCTGTGAATCTGAGAGCAGATTTTTAATACTGTCCCTTCCCTCTCCACCTACAGCCAGGCTTTTCCTCTCCTCAGAGATATGTTTTTCTCTCCCTGCTCATTTCAGCATCTTTACTTGTCAGTTTCCACCCATCCACTATCAGCTACACACCATGATTTTTCTGTTCCCTCATTTTTTTTGGCCTATCCACTCCCGTGCCACTGTATCACCTCCACTTTTTCCACAATCTGGGAATGTGGTAGATGAACATTTCCAGACCCCCTGCCCACCTGCCCCTGCCTAATGAAAAGGCCATGGGAGTGCACGTTCCTGCCTATAGATTCCTCCCCTTGTGGCTGCAAGGATCCAACACAGACATTGCCATGCTTCCCTGCAGGGCTGGATCACACAGGAATCCTGGTTGGTGTCTTTCCACTTGCTGACTAGTGCCAGAGACCCCTAATGATGGTGTTAATACCAGTAGCCCAAAATAGCCAATCACACATGGAGTAATCAGTGGCTGACTCACACAAGATTTTGGATCCCCTGAAAAATCTAATTCCAGCAACTCAGGGGAAAACATCCAAACTTGTCTTTAATTTTCCCAGCTTATTCCTTTATACCTCAGAGCAATGAACTTTACAAGTCAATTGCACCTTGTATTTTTTTTAATGAAATTTAAATTGTCTTTTGATCTCACTTTTATAAGAAAGGGTAAATAGGAGGCATCCAACAGACCTTCTTATCTTCCACTAGTTTGCATACCTCTATCTGCTGTCTCATATTTGACTTCTGACTAACCACTCCTAAATTATTCAGCCCTTTCTCCATACACAAGTCTTGCCATGCTGTAGCTATTTTGTTTTTTTCTTGACGATTACTTTGTGGTTTTCTTGCAGCCTGATGTAATGAGCGTCTTTACTCCTCAGGGGTGTGTGTGTGTCTGGCTATCCATCCCATTGCCTTTCCCTCCAGAAATCTTCAGATGTTTTTCTCTCCACTGCAATAGCATTTTTTACCAAGGTCTACTGTCATCCAGCTACATACAGACATAGTAAAGTGACTAGCAAACCTTGTTTTCCAGCACTTTCAAGGCACAAAACTGTTTCAGGACAGAATAAGTGAAGATTTATGGGAAGAATCTGCATGTGTTACTCACAGTTTGTTTCTTTAGCTGAACAAAAATTGGGTTGGCAAACAGTAGGTCAAAGACACAGTTATAAATGTTTCTGTCTTAAAGCCAAAAAACATTTGTACTGAATAAATAGTGCTTTATTCCTTCTGGCAGGTACATATTAATTACATTAAAGATCAATTATTGGAAAAGATCAATAAGGTATAAATCCATGAAAGGCTTGCAATTGAACTTAATCTTAGCTTGCAGGGGGCCCTTAGATATTTAAGATTTATTGAGCCAGTTGTTAATAACATGAAGATGTTTGCTGAGGACTTATTCAGTCCATAGAAAGATTTTGTATTCAACAAGGCCATGAACAACAATTGCAATCAGTACAAAGACAGGTGAAATGTTTTCATTAGCGTTGTTATTCTTATCCAAACTAAACAAAATATGGCAACCATAGCTACAGTTTAAAATTCAGTACTTGTTGAGCTACTGTGGTTCTCAGGCCACAGAAAAGTATTTTAGCTGCCTACAGCAGAAGGTAAAATGACATTATTTGGTTGTATTTGCCATCATGGTCTGACAATATCCTACTTTTACACAGGAATAAGGTACATATATTTAAGACACTGACACAGTAGTAAGTAGCACTGGTTGATCCGTTATTTGGCATGGAATTAGGATTTCATTATAAAATTTTTAAAAATTACAAAAGAAAAAATCTTACTTATCTTCATTAGTCAACAATTTTAAAAGGGAATATTTAGTTTTCACATCTAAAAAATATCCAGTATTGCCTTATTAAAAATATTTCTTTTCTTTCTGGCTCAGAAATTGTTTGGAGTAGCAAGTTAACTTTTGTTGTATTTGATTAGCTTTCCTAATAGGTGTCTTTGACTTGTTTCCTGTTCTCTCTTTGCCAGAAAAGATAGCTTTACATATTGATGAGTTGTTTTTCTAAGTAGACCCACTTCAGTTATATAAAAATAACATTTATTCCAGAAAGAGGTTGTCTGTATTTCCAAGAGGTTACTTTCATCTCACATTAAAATAGCTTGCTTACTCAGATGATTCCAATATATTGGAAATAAAAACTATAAAGGGAAAGAAGGGTTCAAGGTGATTCATCTATTTGATTTCTCCACTGGGATATTGCTTATCTGATGATAAGGAAAATCCAGGTTTCTATGGACAGATCAGTTTTAGTGGACTCCTTAAAATGGAAGGCAGTGATGGATGTAGACATTTTCCACTGTTAGAAAAAAAAAAATCATTAGAGAATAAGTAGTAACCTCTGGATATTTTTTAATTCCACTTCAGCACCTAGAGAGTATTACATATTTTTGTAGAACTTCTTTCTCTTGTATTTGCTACTACCGTACATTACTATCTTCCTGTTTTTCAACAGTAATAAAAGTCAATTTTCACACTCATCTGTGTTTATCTCTGTGAATTATCTTGATATCCAAAACCAGTTCACTTTCCTAGTTCTAAAAATACCATGTTGTTTTACATCTTGCAAAAAGATTAAAAAAGGAAGCGAAATCACCAACTTGTTTTGCCTGTAATGACAATTAAGATGATTTCCATCCAGATGGTGTTATATATTTGAAAACACAAAGACCTTTTGGCTGGAGTGACAACAACATCTGCAAAAATCAAACAACATCATCCATCCCAAGAATTTCCTGAAGATATCCTGCCAATTACTTTTACTAGTAGGTGACGATTAATCATAACCTGTCTGGCATCTGAGCAGAGATCTGATCCCTGACCAGAAAGAAAAGCTATATTCAGACAGAGCTGAAAGCAAACTTTGCCAGGGCCCAAGATTCTAAGCATCATTATTTTTAGAATATGCACAACACAGAGTATCTCATATTGCTTTGGGGGTTTTTTATTGTTGATGGTGGCATTCAGGCTTTTTTTCTCTGTAAAACCGGGGCCTTGTAGATGTAAGTCTGCTCAGCCTCTTGTGGGAGATACAGAACTCAACTTCCTGCCTCTCCCAAATTACACTAGAGATCTTCAGGTGATATAATTCAATGAGTGCTATTGAATTTCTTTTTGAGGGGGGGTTATAGGCAGAAAATAATACTTGAGAATATAATTTGAGGGTGAATTCAGGTGATCAAAAGTCAGATCAAAATTCAGACTCAGATTCAGATTCAGATCAAAAGTCTGCATGTCTCCAGAGCAGTCTCTACAAAGCCAGTTTTCAGATTTTGGCAATCTTGCACATACTGACTTTTACTTTGCTGATAAATAGTTCTGCTTCTTCCAGAGAGATAATTTACTAAACAAGATAACACACATCATCTTTCTAAATATGGTAATATTATTCATCTCTGTGTTCAGAGATGTAATTACAGGTAAAGATATTGAAAATTCTTGGTTTCTGGGATAAATACTTATGCAAGGTCACTGTAAATTCAGCCCATATTTGACCAAATTTTTCTGTCACAATTATGTGAAATATCCCACTGATTTTATGGTAAGGGAACTTTCACAGAGGAAAGGAACCACCACCTGGGAAAAACATTACATTTGCCTCTTTTCAATATAACTGTTGCAGCATATTCTATTCATGTTTTTTATTCTTTGCCCTCCTGAACCGGTAGAGGGAAGTAGTTAATCCCTTTTTTCAAGATAACAGCAGTTTTCCATCCAGTTACAACAAAATAACCTTTTCTGACCTATGATCTGTCTCAACAAGTGGTCAAGGAATAGTGACCCAATTCTATTCCTCGCTGAATACCCCTCTGTTAGGGTATTCACAGCCTTAAACTCTATGAATGGCTTTTTCTTCTTCTGGTTTGTTTTTGTTTTGTTTTTTTAGCTAGTCCACAGAAGCATGAAGTACACCAATGCCCAGTATGTTACTAAGCTGTGCAAAAAGGCTGCTGTTCCAATAGTCAAGTTTGTGTAAACAGACCTTTTCTTTTAGGAATCTGAAAAAAACCCTTATTTTAATGTACTGATGTACAGCCAAAGTCCAGTGCCAGTTAAACTGCTTCAAATTGCCAATTCATATCAGTTTATGATAAAGCCCATTGAATATATTTTTATTATCATACTTCTATAGTGTGATGTGCTCAAATACAGTGGCCTGGAATGTGTGTTGTGTTAACTTTGTGCTGTAGTGTCTGGTTAAAATTCAAAGTACATTTCTACATTGATTGGATTATACTCTGGTCCTGGCAGCCAGCTGTAGAGATTATTGAAGGCAAATTGAAGAGAGTTCTGAGAACAGCAAAAAGGACTGGAAAGACTGATATCCAAAGAGATATTATAAAAACTAAAATGCTGGTCATTCCTCCCTACCACCACCTCTTAGTGACTCAGAATAGAAAGCTGTTAAGTGTTTCTATGTAGTGATTGCTGCAAATCTCAATTAAAGCCTATTTAAACTCCTCAGTGAGTGAGAATAATTGCTCACAGGCGTGCATGACCTGTGCCATGGTAAGCAGACGGAGCTGATGTCAAAGCTGTCTCGTGCCCTCCATGGAGCTCAGTGTCACTGTAACACTGCAGAATCATAGTGCTGGGGTTTTTTCAAAAGTAACTTTGAAATTGAGGATAATGAACTGTCCTGAGAACTATTCAGAAATGACCACTACAAGCTGTGCCTTTTCTCTGGGTCATGGACAATAACTCTAGCTCAAAATTAGACCTCAGAAGGACAGCCTAAGGGTAGCTTAGATTGGGTCATACAATTGCCCAGTTAATTTCCTTTGTGAGTTAATATAGCTGCAGGCTAGATAAAACAACCTCTTGAGTTTTTCTGCTTAATTCTGTAGTTTTGGGGGTAGATATGCCCTACTCATGTCCTAGTTTGTTGCCTCTCTTTACTGCTCAGTAGCTGGTGCAGACACAGTAATTGACAGCCATTGAAGTTTCCTGCCTATGCTCAATAAGAATGTGTGAACTCTGAGTGTTTTCTGTGAATTTATAGCTAGTACTGTTTTGATGACCTAGTGATGATCCAAAAATGATTAAATATTATTTGTTTTTCTATTCAGATAAAATTAAAGAAAAAATTACAAGATTCATTTAATCTGTATTGTCTCAAAGCATCGTTTGTATTTGGAGGGAAAGGATGTTTCAACATATTAGCATTAAATGCAGGCAGAAGGCAAAGCTCCTATAAACATATGTTTCCTTTGAAGAATATGAAAAAGAGACAGATGATGCAGGTTTGTGTATTAGTTTGAGAATGTACATGAGCTTTGAGCAGGTGACATACTGTCATTGATTATGTGTCAATAATCATAGAATCGCAGAATAGTTTGGGCTGAAAGGACCAACATCTAGTTCCAGCCCCCTGCCATGGGCAGGGACACCTTCCACTGGATGAGGCTGCTCAAAGCTCCATCCAACCTGGCCTTGAGCACATCTGGGAAAGGCATCCATTCCCAACCCTCTTTCAGTTTAAGGCCATTCCCCCTTGTCCTATCATTACATGCTCTTTTGAAAAAAATCATCCTTTCTGTAGCTTTAGAGATTGTTCTGGTGGTACATCAAGGTGTTGGGACATGGCAAAATATCCAAGTATAGCTTTTTTATAGTGTTTCCCCTTTGCTTATATAACTGGGTTCACTCCCATGATACCTACAAATTCTGTAAAATCTCACAACATCCAAGAAGCTCATGCTAGGAAAGTTTCATTGGAGAAGTCATTGAAAATAAAGCAATCCCTTGTGATGATTTATGATGTCTCCTTTTCTACCATTATTATTGTCTCAGTCACATTATTAAACCCCCAGTTGCCATTAAAAATGCTGATTGTTTAGGAATGCCAACCACACCTCCACCAGTAACAAAAGCCACCCAGAGTTTCTGACCAAACTTGAGCAGCCTGAGGCAGCCCAACACTGGCCTTCCTCTGGGAGGTGGGGGGCTTGGACTGGCACATCTTGAGTGAGTTATTTAAGTTTGGGTAGTTGCATTACTGACTTTCAGTTACTTGTTTTTTGTGTTACTGTTTTAGTGTCATTAGACAATGATAAGTGTAATCTGTTACACACATTGGTTCTGGGGTCACTTTTTTTTTTGTACTTTTCATGAAGGGGCCCTGTTATTAACATGGTGCCCATCAAATAAAAAAATATTTCGCCAGTTAATAAGCATAAAACTTTTGTGTGATCTCAGGGGTTTCTTGACTGGTACTAGGTGAAATGTCTGAAGTGGAAGAATTAATTGTTTGAAATTTAATTTGAAATTAATTGTTCAAAAGTGAACAATGCAAAAGCTGCTGAGAGGATTTGAAATCTCAGATTAGAGTTAATGAGGGAGAATGTTATCCACAAGGATAAAAATCTGAGACATTTCTGAAGAGTGAATAAAATCATCATCGTCATGGCTGAAGAGAGGCTTAACATTTTGGAAGATCATAGATAAGATATTAGCTTAGGAAAGAAAATAAACAAAGGGGTAAACATACATCAGAAACCTCTGTCTTTTAGTAAGCCATTATAGAGAGTTTGGAATTATACTGCTCATCACTCAGTCTCATATCTGAATCTTTTCTGGTGCTTTACAGAAAGATACAGAGTGAAAATTGAGAGCCCATTAAATTAACTGAAATGCTGCTATTTAATTCTACCTGTTTTCCTACATTTGCAAAAGATAAAGAGGAAAATAGTGATAGAAGTCTGGGAAAGTCTTCTGAAAATTCAGAAATACCACAGAGACTTTAGCTACATTCACATGGAATATGAAAGGAAGTTCAGAATAATATTTTTCTCTCTTGGTTTAAAAACATATTGTATAAAAATATGGCACAGAGAAAAATCATAATATATTTAACTTTTCTTTTTTTCCAGGGTATATTTAGATAAGAAAATCAATCAGAAAAGACTTTGAACCATTGCAAACTTTTCTTCAGACTCTGATTTCATTCCAAGAAAAGTTTATTTTGATTTATCTTACACCTGTTCCTAACAAGCTAAACTACCCTGAAATAATGTGCCTGCCTGCCTTCCCTACCTCCTAGGGAAACACAGAAAGGAGGTGCTACTGTAGGCAATGGGCATATTCTTTCCTTCCCTATTTCCAGCTGAGGAGTTAGGGAAGGAGTTTTGGTGGGACTTGCGTGTGTGAGGAGTGAAGATGAGAGAGTAAAGTGTGAAGAAAAACATCACTACCTAGGAAGATGCTCTTCCCTTCAGCTGTTTTTCAAACAGGTTCCCGTGCATTTTCTGCTCCTCTTTTTCCTCCACCTTTCTTCCCTTCAGAGAGAACCTCATCCCTGCCCTCCAGATAGAAGGGCATACACAAGTAGATAACTTCTTTGGACTGATGTTTTCAAAAATGGAAAAGAGAACTTTGCTACTGTTGGCTTCTTCATCTCTCATGCTCAGAGGGGACCAGAGACCCTCAGTGGGGCAGGGGGCTCCCAGCAGTGCAGGGCAGAGGCTGTGCTCTCCTGGCAAGACTGAATTAATCTGAATTTTTTGCAGTGGGGGGCCTTCATAAAGCTCTATGTCATAAAAAAAAAACCAACTGTCAGAGCTCTGGAATAAGTAGGAATAAAGGCAGGAGCAAGTCACTGAATTTTTTAAAACATTGTCCAATTAGAGGGTGGTGGAGAGTGACCAAAACCCCAAGTGAACATTTTAATAATTTCTGGACCAAATGCATAATTCCCAATATTTGGGTGACCTGATTATTTTTTAAGTTTTAAGAATGATTTTCAGGGACATACACTGCTCTTCTAATGATCTCTAACTTGCTGCTAGCCAGTCACCACTAAGTCAAAATGGCTCTTCCATTGCTACTCTGCTTGGAGGCACAGGGATGAGTCAAAAACACCTTGCCACCGTGTTAGTCACCAGGGACACTGCTTCTTCAGCACAGTCTGTATTGCTCAAGACATTCCAGCACCTTCTATGTTAGCCTTGGATCCACATAAACACAACTAAATATAGAAAGAAGTTTGCTTTAGGTGGGTACATGTGTGCTAAGTGTCTATGCTGACAGTATAGTCAATCGAGATCTAGGGTTTAGTTCAGCAGAGTACAGGAGGAGCCTGTCTCCTGTTACACGATATTCCCCGCTCCCCAGTCACTTCTCCTGAAGAGTACAGCTTTTACAGGTCCAAGAGCATAGCTGCCAGATCTAGGGGACATCTCAGATACCTTAAGGCATCTCAAATGGCACCGGACAAATAAATTTGGGCAGCTGAATTAAGCCTTTCTTGTGCCAAGCACAGAGTGTGAGGCAGCTGAGCAGCCAGTAAAAGCCTTCCTGAGGATTAGCTGCACCTCTCTCAGCTGACGTGATTACCTTGTGGTGCTTGGGGAGTTTAGACACCTGCTTCACATGTAGACACCTAAATTTAAATATCCTCACGTGGAGCTCAATCCAATTCCATCTATTTTTTTGATCTCTGTTAGAATTTGTGATGTCTTTTAGGTTTTCCTAGTCAGTTTTCCTATTTCTGAATTCTCACCCAGACCTCCTGCATCTGGTTGTTGTGAGCTTGAGATTTGTACTGTGCAAAGACACCTTGTCCACTTCTGGCTCTTCATCTCTGAACTTGCTGGATTTAGAAGAAAATCCAGTATTTTTGGTATCCAATTATGTAGTAGCCTCCTATAATCCAATTATGTAGTAGCCTCCTATAATCCACATATGTAGTAGCCAAAGACATTTTAAAATGTCAGTGTAAGACAGGCAGAAGGTCAGCCTGGGCCAGCACAGTGTCAACAGCCAACAATGAACAGCCAGGGAGGATTGCACAAGCAGGGCTAACACACAGTGATGTTTCTCTACAAGAGTTTCTCAGCCCACAACATCCTGCTATTTGAAGACATCCTGAGCCAGAAGTGGGCTTTTAGTATTAATTATCCCAGGATTAAACCTCCTCCCATAAGATCATCCAGCTGGCTTTAAACCTAGGTAGATTCCTAGCCCCTTGTGACAAAAGTTTCCACAGTTTAGCAGGACAATCCTGAAATCACAGAAACAGGTTGTTTGTACCCTTGGAAATGTAATAAGAGGACAAAGACATCCATAGGTGAGTTCAGAGAAACCCAGTATGTTTGTAAGCAATGAGGGGTGTTTGGACCTCATCTTCCTTTGGTGGCTTCCTTTAGTGGCAGGGCAGAAGGAACAAAGGCTATTTCCTGCTGTACTGCAGCAGACTAAGGAAACAGTCCCCTGCATGTAGGCACAGACAATATTCTCTCACTGCTTGCCTGTGGAGGAGGAGAGCTTCACTTTCTGGGTCATTCTTGTAGGAGCTATGCTAGGGACAAGATGTGTGTTTCTATCCAACACTAATGAAGTAAAACTCATGTCAACAAGAACTTGCTTTCAATTATTCATCAACAAACATGAGTTTAGATTATCCTTGCATAGAAACATACAAGCACCACAAAACCCTAAGATTAAATGAGGTATTTCTTACAAGGGCTCTTTAAGCTTTCAAAGTTTGCCAGGGTATTAATCATGAGGTGAGGAAGAACAGAGCTTGTTCTGTGCTTTTCTACTCTGTGCACAACAGCATGTCTACCACAATCATTGTAAAAGAACATTGTGCCTTCTCACAGCATCCGTGTGCCATCACTCTGCTGCTTCTCCTCCTCTCTCCTTAAATGCTGTTCTGGCTCTGATGACAGCTGGCTGATTAGTTCATGCACACCAAAGTTGTTCTCACAGTTTGACTCTGTGACCTGAAGAAATAAATCCTAACACTCGCTGAGCTTCAACTTTCCAAGCTTCCAGCTAAAGGAATGCTTCTGAGTACCCAGTGCTGTATTTCCTCCCTTCCAGGAAATGGTACATCAGGGGAGCTGTGTCCAGAAACTACATTCCTCAAACACACAGTGTCTGTTCTCATGGCAAATTAGTACTATGCTTCTAAATCCAATTCTAACAGACTCCCACCACTGGGCCTGCCCTATTTTTTTCTTACCTTAGTTTTCTTTTTTGTCTTTGCACAGAGAAGTTGTTATGGAAAGATAGATAAAGGGGAAAAGTTCTAATCCATCTACTGATTTGTACAGTTTGCTACATCTGGTTTCAAAGTTCCTATGTAAGGTTTCTTCAACACTGCTCCTATTATCTATAGGCTTTGAAAATTGCTACCTTCACTTTTCACCCTGGAGACTCATGAGGTAGTTTTGACACCAGCCCTGATCTCACATCCCTATCTCAAATAGGAATCTATGAATTTTGGATTCCCATCCACTACAGGAGACCCTCTTTTGTTCTCATTCAGCTCATGTAGGTGTATGTACTATTTACTGATACTTGGACATTAATGCCTTCTGTAATGTATTTCTTTCAGACATCATTGTTCTCATCGCTTCAATAGCAGTTGTTTCTGCAAAAACTCAAGGTAACATTTTTGCAACATCAGCACTGAGAAGTCTTCGTTTCCTACAGATCCTTCGTATGGTGCGCATGGACCGAAGAGGAGGCACTTGGAAATTATTAGGTTCTGTAGTTTATGCACATAGCAAGGTATGTAATCCTAGATACTAATTTTGTCTGGTTGATATCTTCCCTTGATGTATTCAAAGAGAGTCCAAGGAAATAAGCATTTATCATTTTTGAGCAGAATACCCAAAATTTTCTGAAGTAACATCAGTTGTAATATGAACTAACACAGATACACCAGGCCATGTTTAATGCCAACAGTTTTTAGAGATCTTGAAAATGTTGTCCTTAATGTGCAGCTGTAATTTGTTATATATTTGGGATGTTGCTGAAGCATCAAAACATAAGAGTAGATCTTGTCCACTTTCAGAGAAAATTTGCATCCATAGGGAGGGACTTGACTTTTAACTGCGCAAATGCCAAAAAACATTTATATTTTCATTATGTCTTCTTGAGTTATCATTCTATTCAGTCCATAAAATGGGAATTGATCTTTGTTCTCTTTTATCTAGGAATTAATCACAGCCTGGTACATAGGATTTTTAGTACTCATCTTTTCATCTTTCCTGGTTTATTTGGTGGAAAAAGATGCAAATACTGAATTCTCCACATATGCAGATGCTCTCTGGTGGGGCACAGTAAGTACAGAAAAATACCATGGACTCGTTCACCAGTATGCTAAAGTTAGAAAAGTAGTTAAAGAATACTTTGAATTCCACCTACTGAGGATTTTAACTTTGTGTGCTGTTCAGTGAATTGTTTTCACTGGTTTGAGAAAACTGGTTTGACAAAAAATTGGTTTGAGAAACTTCCTCCTTCAGCTATTCATTTGTACATCGACATATTTCAGTCCATCCTGCAGAACAGTTGTTCATGTGCTTCTGCTGCAAACCAGACCACTAAACATTCAAGAGAAGAAAGCATTGTGCTTTTTAACCCATAGCCTTTCGGTAATATAATTTGTGATATGGCCCCACAAAGAGCTGCTTTGATACAAACCAGAGGGCTGTAAGTGGCAGTGCAGGAAGAGGAAAAAGTGGCAGGAAAAAAGAGGGAAAAACATTTTACATCATCTTTGGCATGAGGGTATCATCAGTGCCCTTTAAAAGATGTTGTTTCTCCTTCCTCTGTACATTGAGGACAAAGACCAAGAACAAATTTGTTCACTCTGTTTCAGCACTGTTATTTTTTATAGGCATAAAAGGTCTGATTTACTTGAGTTCATAGTTAATTATCAAATCAATTGTTTTCACTTTGTTGAAACCTGTGGGATCTAAGTTCATGCCTGACTGCTTTTCTGAAGGAGGATTATATGAATATGGTTTAAGAAGCTAGGCTTTCAATGAACAACAAAAGGCTAGTTTTGAAGTTTTGATTTTTATTTTCTTTATGGTATAATGTGTAGGGGGTTTTGCTTAAAAATGTCCTATAGTGATCCAGATTTCTCCACTGTGTGAGAGTTACTTAGGCAGCTTAAGAAATCTGCCCCAACAAAGCCTAAGGCAATTATTGTCAGGCAGTGTAAAACTGCTTTTCTTTTCCTTCTGATGCGGTAGAACACACGCAGTGTGCTCTGGCAGTGTCTGGGTAGTGAAATGATACCTGGGAGATCATTAATGCTGACAATAACATAGAGCACTCATTAGTTTCCTTGGAATAAGTGTGAGACCTGAGCCAGCCTCTGCCACCTTTCCTTATCAGAGGGATGCAAAAATGAAGTTTTATCACCTCAGACCTTTTGCTGACAGGATATCATCTAGATTTAGTAGTATCTGCAGACTCAGAGCATTGCACACAGGGACTGTGCAAAAGCCCTTTTCAGAATTGCAAACATTTGTAAGAAGTTTTGTCTGCATTTTGAGCTAAGGTCAAGGTCACTCACTATTATTAGAGGTAGTTAGTGTATTTGAAATTTGTTCATCTAAGGGCTAGTCATTTGTTGCATGTCTTTCCTAAAGACAATATTTCTGTGTTATCATTGCACAAAATTGGGAGCTTTAAAAGGCCAAACCTAGTAAGTATTATGTGCACATTTACAAATATTCAGAAATATATTTTGCTGAAACTTGTTATTTCAGAACATCAAGGAAGATTGCTGATAAAATACGCATTTTATCCTGTAGTGCAAACACACATAAAATCCATATTGGCTGGAGTCATGAGAGAAGGTTTTGCATTCAGTTGCATCACTGTAGTTTATTTTGTTTCCCGTTTCTTCAAAAGCTGAGCTCTGGGTTTGCCTTAAAGCTTTCTGATCTTCCTGTATTGACATAGTTGTGAAGCATCTGGCATTGGATGCTGATGTCCTGCTATGGGAACCCCAGCTCTAGCAGTCTGAAAACACCATTGTCACTTTAGGGCGGCAGTGGGGATGTGGTCCTGCAAGAGACCCTCCTGTGGCTGTGCCTGCTCATGGGAATGGATCTTTGCAGACATCTGATTTCCCAGAAAACAGCCTCTACCTCTCTGCAAGGCCCTGTGTGCCTTAGCACAGGCAGGGAGTCTGGGCTGAGCAGAGGATTGTACCCACCTGCCAGCTGGAATGGGAAAACGCATGCACAAGGAATGAGAAGGTCCAAGCAAACTCAGCTCCACTCTGGCATCTGACTGAGGCTTATGTTAGATCCAGATCCTTCTCCCTGAGCAGCTCTAGCAGCAGGAACAAGACCTTTATTTTAGAATTTGCTTCTCCACTACCTGCTGACTGCTATTTTTTTAAGGAAAAGTCCTGCTAGGAAATAATCATTGTATAAAGTGGTGCTTAAAATATTTTGTACACTCTGAAGTGAAAGTGCATGACTCAGAGGTTATATAAGTATTGCAACTGAGAAAATCAGGAATCTTGTTCTGATTTTAGCAGGAAAAAAAACACATTTTTTTTTAAAACTTGAAAACAATATGTACTGTATATTTCTATATATTTTCTTCTTTCCTCAGTGTATGACATGAATATATTTAAGTTTTTAATGCGCTTAAGCAAGTGCACAAAGTTACTAGAAATCAGTGTTTCCCCTTAACCTGTTATCTTTGTCTTTTAATAATAGTAGGGTTTTTTTACAAGATGTAAAACAGTATGTGGGAAATGTATAATGTGCTTCTTAGTCACGGTTGTTTTTACTGCCAGAGTAACCCACATGCAGATTTTTGAAAAGGACAGACTGTATGGCATTTTAGGAGAAATCAATGCATAACATCATTGGTTTGTTTATTTGCAAAAGTTTCTCTGACTTAAATCACAGATTATCTACCAAGCTCTGGACTGAATTGTCATGGCAGAGACACAAGAATGAAAAGGCTGCATCAAAGTCAGGCACAAATAGTCACGTTAAATTTCAATCTTTTAGAGGGACCTATGCTTCTCCTTACAGGATCAGCACTAGCATGCTGCCATTAACCCATTCATTAACTCGGATTAATTAAGAACCATACACTGCTATGGTTATTTCACTGACCCCATTTCTGAAACCCATATTTATATACAGAAATGAAAAGCAGGATATGGCATCCATATTTACATATGAATACTCCACTGTATTTGCAATTTCATGCTGTACTGTGCAATCTGCTATTGAATCATCATGTTAATATTACTACTGTGAATATTCTTGTGGTTGGGGTCCCCACAGTGCTGCCTAACACAGTAGCACACAATGGTGAGTGTTATATGAAGAGCTCAAGTTCAAAATTTGCTTTGGTAGAGAAGATAAATTCATTTAACAGAAGAAAATAATAAAACTACGTGGGAATGAAAGGTCAATTAAAAAACTGAAGTATTTCAAAACCAAACCACGTGTGGTTTCCTGAGATATACTGATGTCAACTAGGACTGTTGATACTCATAGAGACACTTAGTTTGTACATTAATTAGCTTTAGCTGCAAATGTAATGCAGCTGAAGTTTCTGTCCTTCTTACACATTTGACAGAATTTCTCTTAATAAGTCTCTATTTTCTAGTAGTACCCAATAGTTACAGCTGGATGCAGAATGGCTCTCCACAGTGACCTGTTAATGAGCAAAACATATTACAATTAATTACATTGTCACAATGACTAGCTCAAATGAGTTAACATTGATGAATTTTTTCCCATTTAATGTAAAGAGAACATGAGCAAACTATATTTCTTTTGGTTAAGCAATGTCGGGTAATGATTCAAAAGGTAAGTACTGCTAGGAGAACATAAAATGACATCAGAAAGAAATATTAGGGTTGAGAATGGCCTCCTGAGCTCTATCTCACCTGATTGAAGTCATCTAAGTTATATCATAACATCCATTATTATATTACCTCATTTATAGTAGCGTTTTTATTAGCTCCAGCAATGAGAAAACAGATGTTCTATCATAAGTGTGAGTTTTGAGCCTGGCCAGATGACACTGCCTACTTTGGCTAGTCTGTCCAGACCCCTCATTTATAGAAGTAACCAAAATGGTGTGGTTTGCATCTGGTGTAAAAGCCAGGACTCAGCTAGCTCATTTCGCCATGTAGGAGTGTGATTCAGCTGCCTAAACACAGGCATACAGGACCATCAACAACAGTATCTGCTGCCTCTCCTGTGGGTGATCCCTGTTCAGATGCCCTAGTACACCTCTGGTGGTACTAGACTTTTTTTTTTTTTCCCCCAGACAAGCCCAAGTCCTACACATTAGGATAGGATGAGTTACCTTTGGTCCCTTCTCTCTTACCCACACAATGCTAGCTGTAATTTCTGTCTGCTTCTCGCATGATTATCAGGGTTGTCTGGAAATTTCTTATGTTGCCATGTTTTCCCATCCAGTCATTTTCCACACCCTGCTCAGTTAATTTAATCTCAGGATTATGCCAATCAAGGCCTGGCCAATGGTTTAATCATTCACTAGCACTACTACACTACTACTAATACTACTACTGCTACTAGCACTACTTACAAAGATGCAGTGGATTATTCCCAAACTCGACCCTGAAGTTGTCCAAAAAGACATTTTCTTAGCTGTATGGTGAGAGTAGTATGAAATGAAGATCAAACCCCTTTGCTCAGTGTTGAGTAAGACAGCACACCATGGTGCTGACACCTATACACCCCTGTAAAGACCATCCTGAGATAAAATAGCTCAAACTGAGCAAGAAGTCACTGATATTCTTAATCACAGTCTGATACCATTAAGTCCTTAGTACATAGAAGAATTGAGGGAAAAGCTTTAATAGGGTCTTATTATTTTCTTTGGAGAAATTCCAGAGATACACTCTGTGTGACTGCTCCTGGTTTTGGATTGCTCTCAGATGTCAGGTCCCAAAGGTTCAAGTTTATCTCTGACTTCTTTGGAATACAGTTCGGTGGCAATATCATTAATATGCAGATAACGCTTGGTTCTGTTTCCCTCTCATCAGCCCAGACAGGAGATATCTCTGTACTTTCCAGTGACTGGCAGAGATAGGGAGCTGGATGGAAGCCAAGAAAGTGGGCTCATTCCAGAGCTCCAAACTGCTTTGCAATAACTGGCCTGGAAACAAATTTTGAGGAACTTTTATTCAGGGATTCATTTGTTCAAGTGTTTCATTCCTCTTGGGCTCTTAATAGCCTCAAACTGTTATGCAGTCACCCTCTGATGTGAAGAGCTGTGATTATCTTCGTCAGCAAACAAATCAAGTCCCTCTGCCAGGCCAAGACCATGGCTGCACCAGCTCATCTCTGCCAGAAAAGAGAGAGTTGTATTCTCATCTTCCTTCCTTCCTCTTACTCCATCTCAGTCTCTCACTGCCTTATGCAGGCTCTGGAGCTTGTTAGGCACGTCTGTGAGCTGACACAACAGACCAAAGCACCAGCAGCAAACCATGCAGAAATGTGGATCATTTTCTGTTCCTTCCTGGGTGGCACTGGCTTGACAAAGTGTCCAGAAAAGGCTCAGAAGAAGTGAAGAGGAGCAAGGAAGAGTGATACCTGATAGGCATGCAAGGTGGTGTGTCTGTGACCAGGCTAGTGTTACAAAACTTGAGACTTGATAACCACTTGAAATTTCAGCTGCAGCCTGAATTCATCTCTCTTGCTTAGTCTCTGTGGCTTTCTCAGGGTAAATTACACTCGCAGCTTGTTCCCAACAATGGGAGCAATTAAAAGCACTGTTTACTATCTACAGAGTCCTAAATAGTTGAAATCTAATTACTTCCAAAAGACTTTCCTTCTTTTGTCCCGTGGTGACCCTGACATTAAATAGAATTGTTTTGGCCGTCTTGCCTAGGAATGAACTTTGAGGAAGCTGGAAGCAAAATAATGTCTCTAGAAGGCAATTTCCTGAAGAATCTGTTGCTGCCAGAATATTTGCTAAGCCTGAACTTGCCCACATTTGGTACACGATGTAAAATAATTCTCCATGCACATGTTCTCCCTAATAACAGGCCCCGGAGTCCTTGGCATCCAGCCTACTGTTGTCTATCTTTGTCCTTTAACATCGTGTGCCGCTGCCTGAGCACGCGCCCCGCAGCCTCCCAGCCGGCCCTCGGGAGTCCTCTGCTCTGCCCACACCTCCTCCAGCTGCCCGCACCAGGCAGCCCCGCGGGTCTGAACTCTGTGAAAGCACACAGACACAGCTCTTCTGCCAGTCCAGTCCCCAGGGATGGGACTGGTGTGCTTCCTGGGCCACAAGCCACCTGGAGGGCAATTCCTTGGGTCAGGGAGAGCCCTCAGACTCATCTTTTGCCTTCAAGATGCGCTCAGTGAGCCCCAACCACGCCCCATTATCTCAGTGGCCTTGTTGCCCATGCCCATGGCTCCCTCCTGCATTAAAACCTGCCTCCCCTTTCTCTTTGACCTGTCCCACAGGTAGGTCTGAGCTAACATGGTCCAACAGCTCGAGGTACCTCTGCATCTGCTGCTGCATAGTAACCTTTGGACCTTCCTGTCAGGAGTGATGTAGGAGCCTGTCAGGAGGAAGGGGAAAGGACCAGAAACTTTACTTAAAGTTCCCCCCAGCTTATGATTAGTGTTTTTCGTGTTTCAGAAGAGAATTCACTTCAAATTGTACTGATAGGTTTGCAGAAAATGCAACTGCTTCTTGCAATTCCTTTCACTTTATATCATCAAAAAGTATCAAATTCTTCCCTTCTATATTCTTCCAGTATTATCTCCATGTAATTTATATTTGTTTAGTTAGACAAACACATACAGTTTCCTGCAGAGAATAGGTGAAACACCTTCACATCTATGGAAAAGAACACTTTTTTTCTGCCCAGCTTATATAATTTCCTACCATTTTCCTCAAATTTGAGATCAAGACAATTTTTTATTATTTTTAAACTTACTGCTTATTTAGGTGTTTTTACCACATTTATTATTTATCTCAGTTTTATTTAGTCACAAACAGTATTATGTTTATTACACTTTCCCAGGAAAGTGTAAATGTTAGTATGTTTATGTTCATTTTTTTAGAAACAGCTATATGTTTCAGATGTCTTGGATTAATTAGTGGAAATTGTGCTTCATGCAATGTAAATAAACTGCAACTAATCTGTCAGTGACTTCTGGTAAACCATGTTGTTCATTCATTTCTTTTTAGATCACATTGACAACCATTGGCTATGGAGACAAAACTCCTCTTACTTGGCTTGGAAGGTTGCTTTCTGCAGGATTTGCTCTACTTGGCATTTCTTTCTTTGCACTACCTGCTGTGAGTATGCCTATAAAATTCATAAAAAATAATAGAAACTCCTGTAGGTCCTGCCACTGTTATGATACAAAAAGCTGAAGGAAGCTGTCTGCATGAAGAACAGCTTAAGGCTTTCTGCTCTACAACACTAGTGAAAGTGCTTTCCAAAATCCAAAGAAAAGGTTTGGTGTCCTTGCTTTAGTTTTGTAAAATTTCTCTGGCATGTTAAAAACTGGGAAATAACCCTAAATTAGCTTACATACTATTGTGTAAAGTTGAAAATCCATCCTTTTTTATGAATAGTGACTTATATATTACTGCTTTTCTTTCAAGTTTTTCAAAACATAACAAAAATAAAGGCACATTGTATGCTTTTCTAACTTAGATTATAGTGAAAAAATTAGCTATTTCTAACAGCTTGTTTTGTGTGGCCACGTTCAAGCTGCCAACAGAGAGTAGCAGAAGGCTTTAAATCAACTAATAGTTAATGTTGTTGAAAGATGCAACTATTGTTTCTGTGAATAATTGTAAATAAACATTACAGTTTATTTATGTTGTTTCTGTCAATGTTCAAGAGGCTAATGGAAACTGGAATTATTCAATGACTAAAATATAGTGTAGCTTTGGAAATAAATTCTCATTTTTGTGAGTGAACCTCCTTTTTTTTTTTAATTAGTTTTGAATTAGTATGAAATGAGAAGTGGCATTTGTATTTTTTGTATTGTCTTCAGTGCTATGTCTTTTGCTATTTTAATACCCATATACTTTATCTATAGATCACTATAAAACATGGATGTTATAATACTTCATTTATTTTCAACCATATAGATAAACCAAGATTAGAAGTCAGAACTTGTCAACAGCATTAAATTATCTGGTGCACTGCATTTATTTCTTACTCTAGCTACAAAGTGTATTTCAGTATCTTTGACATACTATAATGCATTATAATTACAACCCATTACCTGTTTGTGAATCCTTGACATTTATTGACATCTACTGTAATTAATTCCTTTTGTCACCTAGTCACCACTAACAAGAAAGCTAGTCTCAGTAGCACTACAATGAAAAGATGAATACCCTTGCATATTAGAGGTGCCACAACTTTTGTTCCTTATGTCATATCCATGAACAGATACTGGGTTTCCTCATAAATAGTTCTGTGCTGAATCTGTCTGTAATACAAGAGCTATGTGGGAAACTTTTGCACTCCTTATAGTATTCTATCCTGACTAAGAATCAAGTGGATATATGCTTCCTTATAATGCAGACATGTTCAGTAAAAGTATTAAATTCCTTGCAAGTCAAGAAGGAAAACATCCTCAGTCCTTGGATCTATTCAGTTTCAATCAAACTTATCTTACTCAAAGGTAAAAGGCTAAAAGAGGAGAAGTTTCATAATCAGCTTTTTCAGCCTCTAGAATGAATAATAGTTATTATTTAATGGGAAAGATCAAGAAGAAATGCATTTTCTAACTTTTCTAAAATCAAAAGTTATAATAAGTACTGCAGATGTGGACTTTGATATCCATATATATCTGGCATATCTGTCAGCTGGTCATTTCCTCATTCCTGACTCAAGTTCCTCTGAATATCCCTGCTTGATTTTATAAATAAATATCTGTATCTATCTCTATGGCCTTGATAGTTGTGCACAATGTAGAGTACAGAACATTGCACTTGCAGGAATGTAGTGTAGCACAAACCCAGGCAATGGGTGGGATGGGTGGTCATTGGCAGCACCACAGATGTTATGTAAGGAATCTCCTGCTTCAACAGGAAAGGGGAACTACTTCTGTGCCTTCTGCTGTCATATACTGGTCATAAATGTGTTATCTGAAGCAACCATATGGTGTGACATCATCACAAAAATATTTGTAATTGATGATGTATATTTGTTCAAAGACTACCTACACATTGATAAAATGATATTGCAGGGCATCCTTGGCTCAGGATTTGCGTTGAAAGTGCAGGAGCAGCATCGTCAGAAACACTTTGAGAAAAGAAGGAATCCAGCTGCAAGTCTAATTCAGGTAAATATGAAATCACCAAAGAGACAATCACAGATGATTTAAAGTACAGATTGGAACGACTCTTATTATTTCCATTTGGAAAGTTTTGTGGAAATAATACTTAACAGATTGGTTAGTTTCATGACATAACATTGTTCAGTGACTGCTATGTGTTGCCATAATTCTGTACAGAATCACAGATTGATTTAGGTTGGAAAATACCTTTAAGATCATCAAGACAAGCTATATATAGCATTTCTGTGTGTAGTTTTTGTTCTTCTATCCATGTCAAAGAAACAGAAGAATGCCAAATGCATGCCTGAAGTCAGAAAGCTCTTTGGAAAAAGAGAACTGATTCCTACACAGCCCAACTGACAGCACAGCGCTCTTGCCTGTATTAAGCTACTTTTCATCTACTACAGGGCTTAGAGTATTTCAGTGAGTGATAAACTTGGTGGAGATGAAAAGTGTCCTGCCCAGAGAATTGCTTTCACTATTAGTCAACTCAAAAGCTGGAAATGTAGGCACTAACAATTTCAAAATGTCTGAAATTGTCTGAAGTTGTGCTGACATGATGGTGCAAATCAACCAAAAAAAAGTAGCATGGTATGTTTTAGGCAGCTGTTTGCATTGGCTTTTTCCTGAACTTTCAGTTCTAGTTAAAACTGAGAAAATACTCTAAAGAATAATTTTGCACCAAGCTTTACTCTACATGATGCACTGAAAAAAAAAGCAAGGAAATAATCTTCTAGAGTCCTAGTTTATTTTCCTAGGATGCCGATTGCTCTATGTGGGCAATGTATTATGGTTTGTTTTTTTTTAAAATAATAAATCCAAATAAAGAAGCTGAGCATAAATATGCTACAGTTCCATGCTAAGTACACATAGATGTCAGACTGTCTTTGAAACATTCTTAAAGTAAATAAATATTTTTAATTATTACTGTTCAATTATTTTTAAATCCTAAATATTTCAAATTTAATATTTGTTAGAATAATAAACAAAAATAATTCTGCTCCTTTTGTGTCTAGTTTAAAATGTTTGGTGTATTTTCTAACACTTACATTACAATCTACTTCTTCCAAGTTTGATTGCCAGAGGAAACATATAATAGATTTAGGTTTTGGATATAGCTTTTATTATTATTTTATGACAGTTCAACCAAAATATTAGTAAGAAAGCATGCTAAATAGATTAAGAGCAGCTAGCTGCCCAATTTTGGAGAGTGACTCTCATTGGGAAAATTATTGTGAACGGAAGCCATTTGTTGTGGGATCCCATGATGAAGGTTGTTCAGCAATTACATGTTCATTTAAAGGTTCAACACTTTCAGTGATACAGAAATTAATATAAAATTGCTGGTAGAGATATTTTCTGAAGGCACAAGGCCTGGCAAAAGAGGAAATATGAGAACAGGCACACAGGAATAAAACCAAGGACAATCTGGGTGACTTCTAGGGTGAAAGGATTACTGCCAAATGTTTTAATACAACAAATACAAAACTTGATCTAGAAACTGAATCTAGATTATTACAAGATGTCTCTATCCCAGTATTAGTGAATCAGGAAAGGATTTGATGAAGTATGAGAAATACAGAAAAGAAAGACTGTGAAAGAAGGGTCAAGAGCTTCATAGAAGTTTCTATTATGTTACTACACCTGGTTTTATTAAAGTCCTTAGATACAGAACCATAAACATAACAAGGAGAAGACTGATACTACTGAGTATGATGATGCTCACACTAATATGCTACATACTGACTTAGCATCTACAGCCTGTGAGATTGGAATATTGGAGAGAGCGAATAAAACATTGGGAAAAATGGGTCAAGGACTGGAGAAAAATTTGTGTTCATAAATGCAGGATGTGTCTGAACTGCATATCATTAGGTACTGTAACAGTGCCCAGGTTTTTTTTTTAATTGTCTCTAGTTTATCAGATGTCAAATGTCTAATTTCTAATTTCTAGATCAAATGTCTATTTTCTGACCAGTTACGCTGTAGAATTAGTCTGGGCTAACTCTGTTGCCACAGATAGACTCTTTGCTAGAGCCTCTACCTGACCCAAAAGATAGCTGTAGAAAAGTGAAATGTTTTGTATGGATACACTTTTCTCAATTTCTTTCATTTATAAGAAATATTTAGTCTGAGAATTATTTGAACACAGAAGCTCAGAGAGGAAGTCTTGGAACCTACTGGACCATTTAATGTAGCAGACAGAAACATAACAAGCAACTGGGTATAAGCCAAACCAAAGAGTTTCAAATTAAAAATAATGCAGTAATTTTTGACAATGAGAATGATCAACCAATGAAGCAATTTTCAAAGTGAGTAACAGGTTCTCCATCTGTTAATGAAGACTGGATGTGTTTCTGGGAGATACGCAGTAGGAAAAAACAGGGTATTAGATTCCATGCAAGAATACCTAGATGACATTTAATGGTTGACAATATACAGGAAGCACAGATGCTCAGTTAATACAAATTAATATGGTTATGCTGACATCAGGGAACATGTCCCAGCTTGTAGAACCAAGGCTCATCTTACTATCTACATGCACTATAAATCTAAACAACGGATACATTTTCAATGGTATGCTTTGGTCACTTGCCTTTGAAATTATTCCTTTTGTATTTTTAAACATTTAACAGTGTTTCAAACCACAGCAAATGCTTCTCTTTTCTTCTAAGTGCTTTTTATCTGGTTTTCATTATGATTTGCAGAATGTATTATGACATTTTCTCTACGTCAAACTGCAAGTTTGTGTGGGTGTCCCCTACGGACTCATCACAAATAAACCACTGCAACACTTTTCTGAGCACCTTTATGTGCAGAACATCTCCTGGTGCTTTCACAGAGCCAGTAACTCTTATTGCATAAGGTGTACTGGGATTCACAAAAGTTTTGGTAGGTTTGTACTGGTATTTCCTGAATCAGCCTAAGCGAGCACATCCTGGTCTGAGCAAAATCCCTTCACTCCATAGTCAGTGCGGTGGCATTGTCACTTCATTTTCTTGGTTCCTTTGTGCTTTTCTATTGTTTCCCCATACCAGGCTTCCTGGCGGTTTTATTCTACCGACGCCAGCCGAACAAACGTGGCAGCCACCTGGCGATATTATGAAAGTATTCTTCCTCCCCTCAGGCATGTATCAGTGCTATGAATGATAAGAGAAAGATACGACTTGTATTGGTTACTAATCTTCTTTTCAATTTTTTGTTTCATCCCCTACTCCCTCTTGCCTTGTTTTTTTTTCTTTTTTTACCATATATCCTGCACGTAGTGTGTATGGCGTAGTTATGCTGCTGATGAGAAATCGGTTTCCATTGCTACCTGGAAGCCTCATTTGAAGGCCTTGCATACCTGCAGCCCTACAAAGTAGGTACAAATATGGCAGCTGGTGCTGTTTTTGATGTCTGTTCAAGCTTATAGAGAACTAGCATTTGTCTGTTTTGTCTTGGTTTGTTGTCTTAAGTCCTCTCAAGTGTTCTCATTAAAAATTTCAGCTAACAGATCAATATCAGGTAGGAGCCCAGGAACAAATACAAATCATTGCTATTTATCTTAGAAATGTACAGGCATTAGAAACATTTTCCCAACAACCCACTCATGCATCACGGTTAATGATTCACCTCATTCCAAATTATCCTTAAGGAGAAATATTAAGTTTAATGCAGAGCTTCTTCCTTGGTTCAATGGTATTTTTATGCCTGTGCCTCTGTATAAGGCTGTAGCTGCAGATCTACCTTTCTGAAGAAAGAGTGCCTTGTGGTATTTTGCAAGTGAATGCACTGGGGAATTTGCTCCTTTTTGTCATAACTTCTGATATATTCAGCATTTCCTTAGGACAAACTATACAGACAGTGGAAGATGACTCAAAAGACCTGTTGCCACAGTTTGGCAGACAGGAAATATTTGATGTCCTAGTTTGGGTGAGAATTCACAGAGTTTGGCAGCCCAAGATTTTTCAATAATTTTCAATAATTCAGTAAAAGGTTTAGCAGAAGGCAGTAAGTTGACTGATTCACTAAGGGGCACAGATCAGGAAGTAAAAGACACTTGATAAAGATCAAAAAGGAGAGCGCTAAGAGCCTTATGGGAAAGCTCTGATAAGCATCTTAACTGTTGTTAATTGCAGACAGTGCAAGAGAATTAGTGGTTTCTCTCAAAGCTGGGTGATGAACATCCACATGACAGTAAAAAGGTAATTGTGTGCCAAAAAGCTCAGCCAAAAAGAAGTTTGGCTGGGTATCCAAAGCTGATCTTTGAATTTCAAAGAGTTGACAAGAACAGAGCCGTAAGTAATCCATTACCATAACTGTAATTCCAAACTGCTCCACACTAAAAGGAGCTTTTAGATTAAAAGTTACATGAAGTATTGATATTTTACATATACAAACAGGTTGAAAGCAATGTTAGTATAAATGGATGGATAGAAATTACATAAATAATGAAGCTGTATCCCACATAAAACATTCTAAAATATGACAGTCCCTCAAAAGTGCATCTACTTCATATTTTAAATAAACATATTGCTGTGCTATCCTAAAATTGAACCTTTTTATTCACCAGAAATAACTTATCTAATAAGAAACTACAGCTTTCTGTTATATATGTGTCATCAATGCATTTTGCCTAAGTGCTTTGCCAACTCAGTCTGCAGTGGTATGTACTAAGCATGTTATGCATGTGTTAAAAAAACCTGAAAAGTTTCTTTTCCAGAAGCACTGTAGTTATGAGTCTTGCTTGAATGCTTTGTGGTTGCTATGTAACGTGTGTTGTACACCAATTAACATACCCATTTACGTTTATCATGCATATAACATCATCTGTAACTAAGTAATGTGATTACTATCTGCATAACAAGTGTGTTTTTCCCTCCCACTCCCTGACCTGAAGAAAAGAACAAGGGGAATCTTCTAGCAGGTTTGTAGTTTCTTTTATTTCTTTTATCTGTGAAATTGCTGTTTCCTAATGGCTTTTAGATGTCTTGGGTTTAGATGTCTTGGGTTTAGATGTCTTGGGTTCTGTGTAGTAGGTTCAATGAACTGTTGATAGATAATTATCACAAATTGAATTTTTTTTAAACTCATATGCTGCTGAAATTTTCTTCTTTGTCACAGTTTTTCTATGGGAAAAATAGGCAATTTTTTACACATCTAACATGCTGTAGCTTTGAGGGGCTCAGTTCAGTGGCAGATCAGTCAGTAGACCAGCCTCCCCAGACCCAGCTCCTGGGCAAGGACAGGGCCCCAGTTTCTGCTGTAAAATCAATGCAGGAATTACAGTGGAAGTTACAGACACATAGTTTAATTTGGCAATGTGAAGAAGCCCACCAGCCCTCCATTGCAGGGAGGACCCTTTGATGGGGCTTGTTGGATATCACTTTTTTCCTGCAGGAGCATCCCTAAGGGTTCCTCAGTGCCATGTCTCCACATTTTCTAACTTTTCTGTCATCTCCTCCTAAGGAGCATTTTGGGACACAGGAGGTGGGGGGAAAGCAGTGTCTCACCTCCTCCTGGCTGCATGGCTTGCACTCCCCCGTGGCCCAGTTCGAGCAGAGGAGCCAGACTGGTATCTCTGCTGAAGAAAGCCCCACTGCTGGCAGCTGGGAGCACAGGTGGGCTTCTACCTAGCCTAGATCCCAGCTGAGCACCGACTGCCTACAGCTGGCAGTGGCATGTCCTAAGGCAGTGGGAGAAAATGCTAGTCTTTGCTGTAGTGATAGCACAGATCCTTAGGGATAGGAAAGGCCTCAGTGGCTATAAGAGAAATTATCTCAGAAACTCATTAGGGATGGGAATCAGCAGGCGTTTGGCAGCTGGCACTGCGGTATCAGCACACTCAGGGAACAGCAGACTTTACCTCCCAGCAGAAAATGCTGAAAAAACCAAGGAAAAAAGTGTTGATGACACATCAGCCCCTGAAACACATTCAACCCTGAGCTGTACTGTGGTTCACAAATGCTTCTGGGTTATTCAGTCAGGGATGAAAGTCTTCACATCAATTACCCATTCCACTTCCCAGACTGCTCCTCTGGCACCTGACTCCAACCTTTTCCTCCAAGCACATGTAACTGCTGTTAGTGTCACTGTCACTCAAGGGGACAGGATTTGCTCTGTCAATTCTGGGACTTTTTGTATACATAACCTCCACATGCTTGCTAGCAACATATTGATCTCATTAAATTATTACAGTCTGATCCAAACTTTTTGTACTCACCAGCTGTATTTCCTAGTCCTTTGACAGAAACATTCAAAATTGACTTTTTTAAAGGTGACACAGAAGTTGCCAGAAAATTAGTACATCCCTTTAAAATTGGGATTTGTGCAGAGGGGAGAGGTTATCCCCAGCTGTACTTGCAAGCACTAAAAGAGACAAATGTACTAGAATCTACTTTTTCATCTACTGGAAACTAGATGGGAAAAAAAAAAAAAAAAACCCCAAACACCCAGCTGTCAAAACCATGTTATGTTCTCCATATTAATGATAACAATTGTGGATTCAAAAGAAGTCAACAGTTTAGCAGATTTATTCACTTTATTTTCATGGAATGGAAGATATTTGCTGCTTCAGAAACACGTAACTAATATGTGAACTGCTGCAAGTTAGTGCATATGTAGAAATGAACTAGTTAACTTCTGAGATCATGTTCTACAGTAAAAACCCTACAGAACACTCAGTGCCTTTTAAAAAAAGGTGTATTTGTCAGTGGCTGTTTATTGCTCTTACGCTGATGTATCACTGTATGTTTGTATCACTGGAAATACATGTGGTGTATGTGGTCTTTTGTGGCAAAAGATGTAAACGTGAACTGCTGCAATGTACTTTGAGATAACTGTCCTTGACTATTTAACTTGTTTCTTACTGCAATGCTAAATGACTTGCATGGGATGCTGTGTGAATTAAGTAAGCTTCTTGTTTCACTCTTTAAATGAAGACATGTTTGCACAAGTAGTACATTGGATTGCATTCTGAACATGCTCTTTGCTCTATATTCCCTTCTAATAACAGTAAAGAAAAACTAGTATTATGTTAGGGAAAAGTTCATTCATCTTCTTTCCTACAAAATTGACTTATATTTACAGAAATTAATTTTTGTGTTTTGTCATGTACAGACCTACAGCCTTTCATTAGGTAATTAAATGTTGCTACTCATTCGAGTTGAGAGAGCTGTGCTTATATGCTGTAGCTTCAGATTGATTTTAATAAAAATGTGTATATTGTATTTACCAAAATTTTATACATAAGTATTCTGATTAATCACTTATCAGAGTAATGGTAGACAACCTCTCTGGCGTATCCAGGCTATAAATGAGGTGTTTCTATAAATCAGTTCCAGAGTTGTGCAAGTTATTTTAAAAGCCTATATATTAAACTCTTAATATCTGCAAATGCACACACTGAAAACAGTATTTATTTTTGTTCAGTTATACAACATATCTGAAATAGTTGCTGTGCAGGAAACTAGATCAAGACTGATGAATCTTGTGACATACGGAGAGCATAATCAGTCTTAAACTGTCTGTAGGACATGCACTGAGTGTCTGCAGAGGATGAATGTCACCCATCTAGTCTTGTAACTCATGAGGCTGAATATGCATTCCCTATTCAGACAATTCTCTCTGGTGCAATAAGGAGCAGTTTTGCCAGTATAAGATCTTTAGGGGAAAACTCAGCCCTGTTCTGAGGGAAACAAGTGAATTACATTATGGAATTCTTTCACCTCCTATACCATATCTGTTTCTAAAAGTAGATTTAATGTAAACACTTTGCATGCACCATATAAAAAAGAAATTGCCAATGATGCATAATCTAACTTGAGGTGGAAAACCTAACCCCTTACCTAGCACTGGAATGCTTAGTAACAGAGTCCTCTATCTCCCCTCACTCCTAGTAAGCTTTGTAGTAATAAACAGAAGCTCTTCAGGATGTACACCCCTCGGAAACATAGGTATTCAGCATCCTGCCTATTCACATGATGTTTGAGAATGCCAACTAACATCAGGTGCATGATTCATTCATTTCCCCTCCTTAGTGCTTTAAAGTTCATTACTTCTCCAAATGATGTTTCCTATTTAAGTGCTTGTAAGTCCCTTTTTGCTTGTTGCCTGCAATGCCATTAACACGATGGCAGCAACACCAGTTGTTTCAAACTCATCCAGCCAGACAATTGCAGTGCGCAGCACACCGCGGTTTTACGAAGCCCCATTCCTCTTCTCTGCCTGAGACTTTAACTTCTGGAATTTTAGATCTCCCTGTGGAGATCTAAAACTGGGGTTGAATATTTGGGTAAAGCCATTTCCCCAGGTCCAAGAGGATTTTTTACAACCATGGCAGTTGATTTCTCCATCTAATAATCAGTGGAGAATGTTAAGCTGTAACAGGCTAGGCAATTACAGCAGTCAACATGTGTGATTATTCTTGGAGAAGAATCCCCTTGGACACAGGTTGTGGATGATGTGCCTGCATCCTGTGCTGGAAGGTAAAAGAGTGCATGTGAAATAAAGCATCTGCTTCGGCTGAATTCTGTGGAAATTGTGTCTCTTACCAAAAATGGTAATTCCTAGATAGATGAATCTTACGGGAAGAAGCCTATGACTCACATCTCAAGCTGATTGCATTTTTTCTTACTTATTGAAAATAATGTAAAAGACAGTAGAAGTACAAACTGATTACAGAAAATTAGGATCAAAATAGTTTCTCCTCATTTAGAAATTGTTTTGGAAAAGGAAAAGAAGCACAAACAGCCTGAATATTTGCTTTTTCCATTTGACAATTGAACTATAATATACTGTGGCCTGAAATTCTTGTTATTACTTATTGAAGGTATGAGATATAACACTAAATTTCTTGAGTTCGTGGTCCTAGCATGAGACTGGTGGCAAAGTCTTGAATGTTTGAACTTTAGGTCTCACAATATTATCCATTACATTTGCACTTGTTCAACTTAGCTTAATTTCAGTAAAAGTATTTTTAGGCTCAGTACAAATCATTAACTGTATTTATAGGTAGTTAACTGCTGAAAATTGGCATGTGCATTTGCTTGCTGTTGTTTGCCATAGGTGATAATTTATGGCAGTTTTAGCTTCTGTTTCAGGACTCAAAGTATGCTTCTTCACCCTCAGGCCCTCCAGCTATTTCTGATTCATTTCAATTTCTTCCTATACGTGCTTCCACCAATTGGCTCAGTATGAAAAGCTGAAAAACAAGGTGTAAATTGTGGCTAGCAGCAAGCAGTAGTGCTGCAGGTCTGAGGCTGAGGCAGAGCAGAAGTTTAACTTGACCAGAAATGTAGGATGGTGGCAGGCAAATGGGGGAGTTGGACTGGGAAGGAAAGAGATGCTCAGTTATTAAAGTACAGGGAGATGGTCCGTGGAAGACAGAGGGAGCAAAGGTTTGTATGCATTTGTCAGTTAAAACAATCTCTTACCCAGAGTAGTCATTTGGACCAGCAGAAGGTGATCGTTCCCTCTGCAGTGAAGCTACAGTGACCTCTAGCGTCCCTACAAACCTATTCATAAATCAAAGGTGGTAAATGCAGAATCTGAAGAAATAAAAACAAGAAAGTCATTTGCTATCCTAGGGAAGTGAGCATCTTGGGCATGCAATGGGAGCAATGAGTCATAAGATCCTACAACTGACCTTTCAGAAGGCAGACAACTACAGAAAAGTCATTTGCTTCCTTTTCTACAGCTGCCAGTTGTAATTATCTCCACTGAAAGATGCTTCAAAGCTCTAGTGTTATCAATAAGAATACATTCTACAACTTTTAACGTGCAAGAATAGAGGAATGATAGGTCCAAAGAGATTACCATTGCCAGGGAAGACTGCCATAGGAAGAAAAAATGTATGTCAACCAACTGGGCTAAATTATCAGTCATACAAAGTACAAGAAATGATGGATAGACACACATCTAAAGGAATGCAGAGATAATTAAAGACAGCTGTGGATCTCTCAGATCATTGTCATTTAGTTCTGATTTAGGAATTTGTGCAATTTTATTTTCCTGTTTCTTTCTCATGGTTTTTGCCTTTTGGACAAGCATTCAAAGTTTATGAATACTTATGGGGATGCATTAATATCTAATGGCAATTAACAGCTTTACATTGATTCAAGGGATTTTCTTTGGATACCATGTAAAAAGAGAGGACAAATGGTGAAAGAGAAATTATAATAGGCCAGGACCTGCAAGATTTGAAGGATTTTTAGCATGCACAAGCCAATGCTGATACAACCAGCATTAAATCAGAATAAAGGGCCCTAAAGGAGATGCTGGCTATTGATTTGAATGCAGAATGTCCAAAGATGCTTGAATGGTGTAAGATTATCTTCACTGTGTAATTTGAACACCATCTCTACCTGTATTGGATCCAGAGCCAGGATTTAGGCTTTATCCTATAAGAAAAGGGACTTTCACTCTGGGGAAAAGCCTGGTCAGGGTACACTCGAAGTACTCTGATTCAGTTTCTCCTTCATGGCCTGTTATTTATCATACATAGAAGAGCCCCAAGACTGAGTGTTCCCAAGCACAAGCTTTCTTCTCCCAACCTTTCTTCTTCACAGTCAGTCACACAATTTATGCCTGTGCTGAGATGGACCCAGTGACTTCAGGAGCATTTCCCACCAGTCTCAAAGTAGGAACAGGGATCCAAGAAGCAAAGAACTGCTCTAACTATTCTCTTTGGGTATGCATCTCAAGATGCAAAAGAGGATTTTCAAACCCTGCTTCCTTCGGGGGCTGTGTTTCTCTTCACAATGTACCACCCTCTGCATGGACCCTTGGCATGCCAGTACATTGTCATTGCTACAAAGCAGATTTGATTTAATTTTTTAAGTATTAGCTCCACAGTTTACATTAATATTTTCATTCTCAGCATTTTCCTTTTGAAAAATGTCTATAGTACAGAAAAAATGGCTACTGTGCCTTTCACCATTGCCTTACTGCTTTGATTTGGAGAATTAAAGATATTCAGGTTAAGTAGTCATTGTGTACCATTCAGCTTTCATAAATTAAATAACCATGTCTACCATTCATTTAAAGGCAGCCAGTGCTTGCATTAGTACAAATTAATTGACAAAACAACACATGCTATTTTGACTTTAGTTGGTATCCATTTTCCTTTCATTTTTATTAGTGCAGCAGAAAGAGAGCTATCCAGAAACTTTATAACTCTAATATTTGAAAAGAAAACAAAAAAACAAAACATCACTTGACTTCATTTTTCAATAGCAAGTACAATTTGAACCATAAGGGGACTTTAAAAAGAGGGGGACACTTGTAGGAATAATATCTGTAATAAGAAGTCAGTTTTGATTCTCTTCCTCATTTTGTATAATATGGCAATGCAGTAATGTGGTTAATAATTATTTTACAGTTTATATTTTCATTGTTGTACAAAGCAAAAGATTCCTGAACTGAAATATAATTCAATCTTGAAATGTAATTTGTATTCAAAGTTAAATTTTGGAACTCACTTTTCTTTCAAATATTAGGTTCTCTGTGTCTTTTGTATTGCTTATGCCACAGCACTGGGTAACAATTTACAATGGAAATAGATAACATTTTCATCACTGTGATGTATTTATTTCAACAATTGCTTATTTGGGCGAGGAAAGAAGGGGATTACATTGAGAAATTATAGTAAAGGTATTCTTTCAATTAATCCAACATTCCATATAGAAATACATTTATCTAACAGTCTTTCTATTGATGTGGTCATTTTTTAGTATTCTTGAAAATTATTGCATTATAAGCATCCCAGCATGTGTTTTGCCTGCAACAAACTGCATCCTTTCTGCTCGCAGTGACGTTTGCATTCAGACTGAAATGCTATGCTTTGCTGTGCACGGACAAAGATATGTTCATCTCAACATTTCACATCCACAGAGGTTTATAACTACTTTCCATTTCATATAATTACATATTAACATTGTATTTTCAGAGTGCAGTAGATTAAACATCTAAGAACCACATAGTCCATATTAGCACTAGTTAATTATCTACAGGATTTGTTTCTGTTCAAAACATCTTATGGGCATGCTGAAATTAAATGCAAAGACCTTGAGAGAAAGTGTCTTACCTTCAAGAACCAATGTATATTTCAGGTAGACAGTCTTTGCTAAAGGTGTTTCAAAAGTCCCCCTGCAAAGCCTATACCAGGGCAGTAGGACTGCAAGTCCCAGTAACACCATACCATGAACAGACACTGCACTGCCCCCAGCACCTCTCCCCTTGAAAGAACAGGATCACTGACAAGGTGACCATTCCCTTGCTCAACCAACTGACTTTAACCTTGCATAAAACAAAGTTTTCGAACCTTGGTATCGGACTACTTCTCTGTTTCCCCTTTGTGTCTTCTGCTACAGGAAGGGACAAACAAAGGCAAAAATGTTAAATAATGAAAAAGCATAGGCAGATAGTCACAGTGACCACAGGATGTTCACCAGATATGTTTGGACAAAGGCAATTTAAGCACTGAGAAACAGAAAATCTACAAATCCCACATTTAGTTGACTGGACGAGAGGATTACAAGCACAGCAGGAAAAAAAAAAAAATAAAACAACTTACAATTGGTCAACCATAAGACCACAGGGTCACCACTGATGCAGCAGACACAGTCATGAGCTTGGATGGGTTCTGGTACCTGTCCATACCACCTGCACATAGTCAGCTCCCAGCTTAATCTTCAACAGTGACTTTAGGGAGCACACAATGTATCATTACATTTCCATTAATCGGTCATCATGCTGTTTCTTGGATATTTTATTAATTTTGGTTTTGTCTTGTCCAAGTTAGTGCTCTAACAAGGAATTCTGGATATGAGTGATCACTAATCATGCATATGAAATGTTGGAAGTGCCACATCCTGAAAAAGCATGAATATACACTAATTATTTTGGCCTGATTAAAAAGACCCCAAACCAGACAATATTACATGGCATGCAGTAACAATAAAATACATTTTGGTTTTGTTTATCTGAAGATATGGTCAGAAATGCACTGACCTTGGCTGACTAAGATGGAAACAAACCTATTTCAAGTTCAAGGAATAGAAAAAAACATCATAGAGATTAATGCACAATAATTGGGTGAAATTGTTTCTATTTGTTATTTTTAATTTCCTTTAGAAGGTTATTCTGTACTGTATGATAGATTGCCAATGCTAATGCTTCTATCAAAAAACAATTACATCAAATCAGTTCCATTCACAAATGAAATATATTCAATGAAAATAAAAGTGTGTAAGAAACAGATTCATACCAGTGACATTTTTTACACATTTTCAATAATCATACAATAGAAAAAAGAAATGGATTGAAGTAACTATGAAATAAAATATATTTCTCTCTCTCACAGTCAAAAGCTAAGTTTCAAGGAGCGGGTCCGGATGGCCAGCCCACGAGGTCAAAGCATAAAAAACAGACAATCTTCAGTCGGAGATCGCCGGTCACCAAGTGCTGACATTGCCACCGAGGGCAGCCCAACCAAAGTCCAGAAGAGCTGGAGTTTCAATGACAGAACCCGCTTCAGGCCCTCGCTGCGGCTCAAGAGCTCCCAGCCCAAACCCATGGTCGATGGTAGGAGTCTTTCACCCCTTGTTTGCCACTGCACACTGCTCCCAGCTGCTCACACTCCTGCACACTTGTGAAGTGATTGTACACATTTTAGGAAGGCAGAAGGAATTGCACTTTGGGGCCAGAGACACAAACCAGCTAGTCTGCTTCAAAGAGCCCGATAATGTGATTTTTTTTTTAATAATAAACCATGTCTGTGGTGCATCAAGAGTAACTGGTGGAAAAAGGGGTCACTATGTAAAGTCACAGTGGACTAAAAGCATCCCAGGGATTTGGCTGCAGCAGCTCCTCTGTCATGGCCCCTCTCCCACTACTGAGCTCAGCTGCTGCCTCTTGCTGGTGGTCCACACAGCACAGCCAGCATTGTCTGTGCCTTTGCCAGCTGAGAGCACAGCTTGTGCAGAACTGGCTCCCTCAGGCAGAGGAGTCCCAGTAAGATACTCTACTGGATGCTTTAAGTTTTATGGGGTTGTATCTGGCTTTATAAGGCAGGTAGATTAAGCAAACAAAACCAGTGTTATTGCTTTTATGTATTGCTTTCTATAGGGTATTTTGGATGTAGGAAGCACTCCTAAAATGTAAAGAGGTGGGTCTTGGTGAAAATGGCTTGTTGAACCTCCAGCAGGCAGCCTAGCCTTTCCCTCAGGCTGCCTCCTATGCTGATCCATTCTCTAGCTGAAGTCTAATTTGGCATTATATTAACCAGGCGAGGCTCTTCATCTGATGAAGCTCACCAAAACAAAGTCAGTGACTCCTCTAACCAAGGAGCACCAAATTGGGCGACAGCAGCCCCCTGACAGGCAGGAGCTGACAGAACCAGGTGCAACTGACCCCTGTATGGGACAGGTCCAGCACTGAAAGGTGCACTCACATAGCTGTGGAGGTACTGCTGCCCCAGTAGATTTTGTTTTGGGTTTCTTCATTCCCATATTTCCCAATCCATGAATCTTTTGTTCTTTCTTATGGTATCCTCCATGTAAAAAACAAGGGAAACAAACTGGTTGACTTCCACAGAATGCAGTGACCCAGCCTGGATGGGAAAGGTACAACCTCTTTCTACAGTGGCAATCATGCATGCTACATCCAACAATTGTACTACGACTAATTAGACAGAAGTGCAGTGTTGATGTCGCTTCCTTTTTAAGAGCACATATTATCATAAACATGTAGATTGCAAAATACTCATTGAACTGCAATGCCCCATCCCTCAGTGAGGATGTTCTATACAACAGATCTCTTCAGGAAAAGTCTGGGTAAATAAACATTTCCTGGAGGGCAACCAAAACAAACCAGTGGTATTTGCTAAGGTCATTCCAGGCTAGCTCTCCCCCATGGAGATGTCTCAGATGCACAAATTCCAAATTTGTCTGTGGTACAGTGAGCTGCTGTGGTGTATGAGCTACCAGGATGCTAACCAGATTGCTCCACTCCACTGCTATCCACTCCTGTCTCCATGCTGGGGCACAGGCCCTGGCTTATGTCCCATGGCAGCTGCATCACAGGGGCTGTGTGACCTAGCCTGGGTCTCACGCTGATGTAAGGCTCAGACAAGGCCACAATGGGAACTGAGAAATGTTCTAGACAGCATAGTGGTTGAAGCTACCATGTCTAAATTTAAATTTCCTACATAATCACTTATAAAGCACAAGTATCTTCCCCAAACCTCATGAGAAGCAATTTTATAGGTTAAAACCCTGTAACTCACACTGTGCCTGGAAGTGACCTAAGAAGAAAGTAATTTTTCGAGCAGATACTCTCTCAGAGTATCAGTGTCTCACTTTTGCCCCAGCTCTGCAGTCTGCACCTCACTGAAGCACCTGTTTCATTTTCCATCAGCCCATTTATCATAGAAGCATGTCCTCAGCGTGTCCCCTATTTTGTCCTGTACATATTTTCATCAGTAACAAGAATGTGCACAAGTGGATCGTGCTGCTTCTGATGGTTTCCCTCTCACGGAAAAGGTGGCATAAACAGCACCTTGGGTATATCTGCAGATAAAAGACAGTAACAACAACAGAGCACTCATTGCTGTGCGTAAACCCTTGAAGATCTTCCCGCTCCTCAGGGTGAGCACAGCCTGTTTCCTGGTCAGTGATTTCCAGCTACTAGTCCACCCTTATGAACTGGGGCCAACAGATACAACCAATTTCTCATCTGTGGCAGAAGGAACAGCTTCCATTGTCTCCAGCCTTTAGGCAAATGCCAAGTTTCCATTCTGGGACCTCATCCAATTACTTCTAGGACCAGTATGATTAGAGAGATGTGCAGTGTCCTCACTGCTGAGAGACAGCTCCCTGCTGCCTTACCCAAACTTTTGCAGGAAAAGTCGGACACTACTAACCCTGATTTCTTTTTCTTTCTTTTCCTTCATAGCTTGATGCTTTCTGCATTTGACAGATCAGTGAAAAAGATCTCAAGATAATGTATTTAATTTAGAACATCTTGCATTTTTCACTGCGTGAAAAAAACAGTATATGCAGCATATCATTCTTATCTCTTGCTTACCAGATACTCCCATTTCCTCCTCAAGGTATTCCCCAACCAAATAATTAATTATTTTGGCAGGCCAATCATCAAGCCAAAACTAGAAGCCAAATTTTTCTGGGTGAAATCTTGGGCACAAAACAGGACCCTTGAATGGCTGGTCCTTCTGGTAATTCCTACATCTCTGTAGGTTGTTTGGTGGGAGAAGAAATTACATTCCAGAAGATCTTTGGGGCCATGACAACATAGTGCTGGATACCCAGCTCAGTGTCAAAACTTAGTATCAGTGAAAAAAATAGTTGTACTATGAACTTCCTCTTCCAAAAAAGACAGAAGACATTTCACTGTATGGGATGTGGAGTTGTAAATGCTCTGCATAGGCAGAGGACTGAATTCTGTGTGAAAATAAAGAAAATAGGTAAATATATAAGGAGAGGACTCCAAAAGGAAGGAAAATTGTTAGCGTACGAGGATGATTTAAGGCAGATAGATTGTCAACACAGAGACTTTGCAGTGCTGACTAAGTTCTGGTAAGGACATGGATGGAATCTGGGCCAAAACCGCCAGAAAGACACTGCTGGAGAAACTCAACATTAGCAATTAGAAACTGGCCTGTAAAGGGAGGTTTCTAGTCCAGACAGGATCTCATGGGGGCAACTAAAAGGCTAACCTGATTGAAAATGTAGTAGCTTGCCTCTTAGGCTACCCAGCAACAAACACTCTAGCACTCCCCCACTGCATATTAAAATAATAGGACAAGAATTTCTTGGCAGCAAATAAAACACTTAAGCCAGCCGCAGATATCTCCCAAAAGGATTTTGGCATAGCAGTCTTAGAACAGTATGACCAAAACCATTGCACAAATTATTTATTGTTAGTCACAATCCTCTGAAACTGCCCATAAACCATTTATTGCCATTGACAAATTGGGTCTGAAAACAGCAGTAATTAATTCAGTTACATATGTGCATTTGCAAATGGAATCCAAACCTGAGAGAGGTTTGATGGTTAGAGAAGTCTTTGGTGGCCTGAGTGGAGATATTTTCTAGGGCATTTAACAATAGCTCAGGGGAGTGAAAGTGAATATCAAGACTTACATAATCTGATTTTAAATGTGCAGCCTCTGGTGGTTCACGTGGTTCACAGCTTCCAGAAATCTTGTTGAAGAGGGGACCCTGCACAAATTAACAAAGGTGCCAGAATACTGAATTTCCAATCCATGTTATCTGCCTAAAAGGGAATTATTAGGATAAGGCAGATGAAAGGGAACTTTTCACCAATCAAGAATGGTAAATAGTGAAGCTTAACAAAGCACACACTTAAAAAGGATTGTATAGGCTTGTGGAAGAGCCTTCCTCAAAGGGATACTCTGTCACATGGGCAAAGGTGTTGTCTGACCTTGGAGCCACTCACAGCCCCCTCTGCACCCGTGCACAAAATGAGCCAGGAGCTACCTCTGGCCCCAAGGCCTCCTCGTGCAGTGTGGCTTTGGTCCCTGTTAACAACAACAGGGAAGCTGCAGCCAAACTTCTGTGGGTAGCGGTGCCCAGAGCATGAGAATACCCACCAGCAGGGCCATGACAGTCTGTGCTGGTTATTAAACAGTACAGGTGATCGCATGCCTTGCTTAAGGGACTGTGCCTGCGCCTTGTTGTACGTTGTGTATCCATCCACTGAGACTCAACTGCACAAAATCTCTTCTTTACAATGGTGTGCCTGTCCTGTTTTGTTTTCTGCTTGCATTACTTTCTGAGGAACAGAACCCTTTCTGCTTAAATCATGCTCCAGTTTTGCACCACCACGGCTGAATTAATGAACCAATATTATGTTGTGGATGCAGTTTTCTGTGAGGGAGAAAAATGCCCTATTACATTTGTTTTCTACCATCCCATGCTTCTAAGTCTCTGAATGAGTTATTGTGCCTTTACTGTAACCTAGAGACATTGTGTGGCTTTTTGAATAAAACATCAAAAGCATTCAGCACTGGAGATATTACAAACATATTTCATTTGATTAATTAAAAAGAACTCTCTAAGGAAATATTTGATTTCTTGCACCATCCCCAAACATTATACACTCACATGACCTCTAGCCTTTCATTCCCCACAGAGTACTTGCACAAAATCCTCAGGGTAGAGTATATTATAAGAGCCATGGAAAGAATGCAATTGTGCATTTCAGCCCCCATGTCCTCAGCTGCTACCATGTAATTTATGTATTGCAAAAATGACAAGTTGTCCTTTCAGTAGCATAAACAGCTTGACCTTGGATAAGGTTCACTTGATGTGGCAGAAGACCTTAGTTGGGTTGTTTCTACATCTAAGCTTAAATTTGCTGATTCAAAGTGGAGCTGCATGTTGTCAAAGCTTGAATGAAATTTATTAGCAATATATCAATCCGTGCTAGACAAGAGATTTATTTTCTTGTTATTGCCTTCCATAGAGCAGATAGAGCTCTCATTTATTACCATTGCCACTGTAATTAACTAGGAAGATCTGGCATTCTGATCTAAGCTCTGAGTCATTTTTGTGTAAATAAGTAGAGGCCACTGGTTTTGAGGCATTATTTTAGTTTACTCCAACAAAAGTCCTGGCCCTATGAGACCACAATTTAGTCTCTTCCTTTATGATACCTCTTGAGGAACTTGCTGTGCACCATTGCTTACTGAACTCAGTGGTCTCAGGTGAATGATTATTAATCTTAGCTCTGTGAGGAACAGCAGCAGACCATCACACAGAAGTATGATTTGCATGGGTTTCGGATACCCTCATCTGCAGTGAAGACTATACAAATTAGATAAGAACTAATTTTGAGAGGATGCTCATAAAACGTCCCAACCACATGTAACCCACTTACACCAAATCTGAAACATTTGAGGAATAGTTTTATTTTTGTGAAACACTACTAAGGAAATCCTTCATGGCTTTTTAAGATACAGGACTATCTTGCAGACACCTGAATCTAAAAAAGCTGTCATCCTCTAACCCTTGCCCCTGTCCATGACAGGGCATGGAACCTCTGAGGCCCTTATGGAATATCAGACATATAAAAAGTGATGTGTGCTAGAAGGTCTTGCAGGGAAACAGTCAATTAAGTGTGACATTTTGCTCATTAATCTACAGTTCCAGATACTATCATATGTATCTGCAATTTATTTTACTTCCTGGATGTGCTATATAAAAAAATAACAGAAGCATATATTTAAAAATACACTAAAGCCATAGATTTAGAGTCACCTTCTTTTACTTTTCTCACATGGCCATCTGAAGTTGCTGGCTAATTTGCTACTATTTATAATAAGTCTTTTGAACAACATAATTATTGTGCATTTAATGAATTGTTTTTAGAATATCTACTAGTCCTCCATATCATCATTCAAAATTAAAAGGATTCCTTTTTAATTAAGTAGTGGAAGCTGTTCCATGAAATATTGCCAGTGGAGAAATTTTGGAGAAGTTAAATAATGACTAAAGATAATTGAGAGTTGTTAGAGGGAATGCTAGGATTTTAGACATTTGGAACTTACTTGCAGTATATAACTGATCAAAATTAGGTTTCTGACCTTAAAAAAAAAAAAAAAAAATGCACTTACAGAGAAGGGAAACTATATCGTTATACCCAGAATATGTAAAAAACCTTCCACCAATTCTCTCTTCCATTTTAGCCAAATCAGAGGATTTTCAGAAATGATTTGACGTATATAATGTTGTTAGGGATATTCTTTAAGACACTCTGTTTCACACTGCACTGCAGTTCTCAGTGATGTCCTCTTCTCCTCCTCATCTGGAATGCTTTGTCTGTTTCAGAAGAAAGACAAGGAATGGGCTATTGCTATAGCGCTACTGAACTCCCCATCGGTACAGCCAGCAGAGCAGAAGGCAAAGTTTACAAGCTTGTGCAAAAATACACCAGTTTCCTTGCTTTACTGAAAATTTCTTTCTAGCATGGAAATGGCTACCATTTCATAAAAGCTCCCTGTAAACAGTATTTTTAGATGTTGTCAGTCTTATTCCCTCTTTCTTAATTTTTCCATTTGAACACTGTTGTCTACTAGCAGGATTTTGGTGTCATTTTATAGATAAGTATCTAATGTGAAGAGAAAATCACAGAAGTACTTGTTCTGCCTTCTTCTCTCTTCATTAGAGCAAAGTCTTTCCCTTTGTTGGTTTCTTTTTCCAGAGATCAAGGAAATAAATACATAATTCACTCCCTTGGGCTTCCCTTTTCTGGCCTCTGCTCTGGAAAGCATGTAAACATGGGCTGTAGCCTTTCCCTTTCTGGGGGAGCTGTGGGCTCATTATTAAGTATGATTTTGTTCCATCACAATTAGTGTTGCTTTCTTCAATTGATTTTTCCTATGGAACTTAGTGAGCAATCAAAGTAAAACAAAGTGCGTGTACTACATATTGAGTCAGTTTGTTGACGTGTTAAAGCAAAGGCAAATTGGAAAGAAAATCAGTTATAGGGGTAGTGAAGGGATTTTATATTTTGAAGTGTTGAAACAAATAGGAAAATAATGAGAACTTGTGAAGAGGTGAGAAGTGTCATGAAACATTTAAACAAAGGCACTAGGCTAAGACACATTTCATTCCTATAAAGGGAAATTGCATGAGTAACATGAACATAAACCATCAAGACATTTGTATGTAGAATAATTTTTGGGGGGAGAAAAACTAATTGGGATTTTGTGAAGCATTCTATCCATTATAGCATCTGTGGAAATATTACAAGATATGTATAGGGTATCTCCATTTTTTAGAGAACATAGGTTAAAATCCCTAATTCACCACAGTAAATGCTCATAGTGAAGAAAGGTACTTCAAAGGGTAAAGTTGAATGAAATGCACCTACCTTGCAGACACCCTAGGCATTACATAGACTAGCACAACAGAGGCCCTATTTGCTCACATAGGAGGCTGAAAGAATGAATAATGAGAGTATTAAGCTGCTGGCATTGCTTCTTGGGCTAGAGGGTTCATCTGAGCTCAGTAGCCACACTGAGACTAAGGCAGTTTGGAGTCTCGTAATAAAGCAGCTGCCTGGACCCCCTGCTGCAGCAGACCTGTGCACTGGCACCTCCCACAGGGACAATCTGTCCCCCAAAAGCTTTGAATTTATGTCCAAATTTATTTTCCCAGAAGTTAGATGCGCTGAATTACCCACTCATTTTCTTTCTGACCACTCAAACAGAAAATGAGTACAGAGATGAGGGCATCACATTGGGGTGCCCAGCACTGCTGCCCTGGGCAGCCAGAGCAGCTCTGCACTCACATGAGGCTGCTGAATAGGGTGGAGAACAAGCTGTGGAGATGCATTATTAATTGCTTGGACTTCAATTTCCAACTCAAACTCTCAGTTTTTATAATGATAGTTAAAAACTATGGCTCAAAGTAACTCAGCACCTGTGAAAATTAGGCCACCATCCAATTTTCACCTTCAGTCATACATTTCAATCAAAATCAATCAGGTATTTTTCCAAACCAGTGTGGTTTTAGCCAAGTCAACATGAATAAGCATGAGTAACATGCAGGTTATCAACTTCAGGCACCTATTGAGATTTTGACATGTTGTATTGGTTTTGCATGGCCTGGTTCTTGGTAGTGGGAGGGCCACAGAGGTGGTTTCTGTGACATGATGGGTTGTCAGCCTCAGCAAAATTATTTATGTCATCCACATGAAGAACCCTAACTACCTCTTGCACAGTCAGAGTAAGATCTAAGTGCTTCTGAAGGCTTCCAAAAAATGAGTCAAAAGGTCTATATTGGGATCACTGTACCAGTCATTGTATCAGAAGCACTTCCATAGGATTTATTATCCATTGTGTTGGCCCACAAACTTATTAATCCTGGATCATTGTTTTTAGCATAGTGCTGTTCCCAGAAAACAAAGTAAAAATCTTTTGGATTCTTTTGAACAGGCAGATAATTACTTGAATGTTATTGACACTGTGAGCAAGAAGCTATGAGAGTGATCAGAGCAGCATCAGTTTCCCCAATGCCAAAGCATATTATTAAACAACAGAAAACATTTCTAAGAAAGGACATACTATTTACAGATATAATGAATCAAGCCTTGTGAATAACATTTGCACAGAGCCATATGAAATGCAGCTACAAACTTGTAAATTTTTTTGTTGGTGACATATAATGTTTTAGAACAGCCTAATTTTTTTGCCCATTCATTTATAGTGATCAAAAATTACTAAAATTTGCATTAAAAATGCATAAATACTGTGAAAACCAGCAAAATATCAAGACACTTTTACTGATTTGTGCATACCTCTTCTATTTCTTGGTAATTGCTGGTTTGCTGTGTGATTGAATCAAAGACTGTTTGGGAAGAAATTAAAAAATGGCAAAGACCAGACAGTAGCCCAAAGTAAATAATGCTAAAGATTATAAGACAATGGCAGATGCATCATCAATTGTGAAATAATCATTTTGTTTGTTTAAGATCAAAACACATACTGAATTCTAAATATGCTGGTGTTAGAAAAAGGTCTGCATTGTCAAGTAGACTGACAGCCCTGCTTAAAGAGACATGCAGGGGTTTGTCTAAATGTGTATTAAAAGACATTTTGGGTATCATTGAGGCCATATTCCTGAGCTGCCCAAGGAACAGACTTGAAAGCCCTGGTTAGCTTGTGGTAGAGGCTCCTGGAGAGAAAGACCAGGGCTAACCCTAGGAAAGACTGGCAGTGAAGCCAGGCTCATGCAGAGCAGCTGCTGCCCTCAGTTCCTTGTGGAACCCACTTGGAACATGCACAGCCACCCCACTGGAGAGCAGAAGGTACACACAAAGGGTGTGGGGAAGGATGAAGACGTAGATGTGAGCAGGGCTAGGCATGAGCTGGCACTGGCAGGTCTAGCTGCCCCACTAATGGCTAGGAAGGGCTCTCTCTGGGAACAGATAGCAGCTTGGAGAACATAGCTTAGCCCCATCTGGGAGCTGGCAGAGGTTTGAACAGCTGGAGCTGCTAAAGCAGCCAAACTGACCCCAACTCAGCCCTGACCTCAACGGTGAACTCAAGAGGGACAGAAAGGGTACAAGTACATCTCACCTCGTAACTATGTGGTACACAACATGAGCTTCCACTGGAAAAATTCGTAAGAATGTGAACTTTGATTTCAGTGGTGTTTTAAGCTGGATTTTTTTTCTCCAAATTGCTACTACGCATTTCCCAAACTTTTTCCCAGGTCTGCTCAGTATCCTAAAGAAACATTTATGTTTCCCATAGGAATCAAACAAGACTATAGCTTTTCACAAGCTTTATTGATCTGTGGTATTGAGTGTCTGCCACAATGAAGGAAATTCATATCAGGGGAATATTAGAAAGAAAAAAGGTGATTTATTATGAGCAGCATTTCTTATTAAAGCTGGCTTAAATTTATAAGAATTGTCCAGCATCTGTCTAAAAATTTTGCTGAGTTTTTTTATCCACAAGGGAGCAACATGGAACACTATAATTGTAACACACAGTTCTCAAAAAAGTTCTGCAGAGATATACTTTGGTAAGGAAGCCCTTTTATTAATGACACTGCACTTGGCAAAGGACCCAGGAGCCGTATCTGTGAGACAACCATACAAAAACATGTTTACTTTAAACTTTCAGGTAGGAGTCTCCTGTTTCACTGGGTTTAGATGACTATAGCTCTTGTGATCTGAGCAGTATTTTTCCTAATTTATACTGGCATAACTGAATAGATTCAAACCTTAGAGAGTCTCTGGAAATACCAGTAACATAAAAAGCTCTGGTTTTAATATGGCACTTATAAATTAGCTGGGAGATTTCCACACTGGGAGAGGTAACTGGAGAGGCTGATCAGATGTGACACCTGGAAAGTTAGTGTTGTGGAATATTTAGCATGTCCTGAGATGGTGGTTTAGGTAGTACCTATCAAACTAATTATAAAGTTTATTTTAGCTAGTCAAATTTCTGGGCAGGGATCCAAATTGAGGCAGGATGGGTGGAGAGATGTATATTTTATCAATAAGATAAGCCGAGTCAGGAGTGAAGCTCATGAAAAAGTGCAAGGAAAAAACATTCCTGGCATTGTTGTAGTCATGACTTACAGTAATAGCATGGAAGGAGAGACTTCAAAGTTCTGTATGAAAATTTCACTTTTACAATTTAAAACTTAATTTTTAATGGTTGCATTTGATTGTTTCATGTAGACTTAAATATTGGCTATAAGCCATCTTTCTTTATTAAGTTGATCTGTCAAAGATGAATTCATATGTTATTAAAAGCTACAGATGTTTCTCATACTGGTTCAGCAACAGTAACAAAAAATAATGTGTTCCCAAAGGTAATGAACTTGCCAGACTCATTGAAAAAAGAAAAAAAAAAAAGTGTAAGACTGAACATTAAATCTGTGAAGAAAATAATGCAGCAATACCAGTTCCTGAAGATGCTAAATACAAAACTGTTTATGCCAAGATGGCATCCCTATTAGATTTGGAAGGTACCATGACATTTCTGGCTCTTTTGACTGACAAATAATATTTTTCTTCTTTAATTTGCAGTCTTCCTGAAAAAGGAATTTGAAAGAATGTCCTGTAATCATTTGTGTCTGACTGTGCTTCAAATCTGCTTATAATTTAAACCCCTGAAATTATTTACTTGAAGTGTTTCTGAATGATTAAACCTGTTGTTTTAAATAACAGCATGAATGAGGCAGCAACCTAGGACTGGGAAGAAATCTACTCTCTTACTGAGGGTCACTTAATCCCATCTTTTTTCCTCTGTTTCATGTCACTCATTTTACACTCTCTTCTGTCTCTGAAGCAGAGACACTTACGTGATGAAATACACTAACCTTGAGTGAAATTCTTCTGGGTATTTGGATTTTATGAAGTTGAAGAAAGATGATTTGGGAGGAAAAGCACTTCCTCCAAAGAATTTTCCTGTAGTTCATGTGCCTTTGAAACACAGATGATGTATGGGCATCCATGACCCTGTCCTTCTTGCTCAATTTGCATTCCAGCACGTTTTAAGCTTGTAAACCACTTGTTCATGCATCAGTACCTGTTTTGTTTATGTATTGAGGTACAATGGACATTTTTGAGATTTCTAGCTAATTCCCAGATGGCAGCTCTGCAGAGGTGGTGTTTAGGAAATTATAAAGGATCCACTTTTTTCCAGGTAAATAGACACAGGAACTTGGCTTAAACTTCTATGGCAAAGGAAGCCTGAAATACCTACATGACTCTGAGGTTTAAAGGTGGCAATTATTCATTCTTAGTAAAAAAGTATTTTGTTTATTTTCACCTGTAATAAAGTGTTGGGTCATTCCATAGCCTGCTTATTAAATGAAATGCCTCTTCTCCTTTGTCTTCAATGTCAGGTTGATCCATAGTGGTAAAACCGTCATAATACAACTTTAGCATCTTTTGATTCTGCCATTACATCTCATAGTTCACCACTTTCCCATAAAACAGAGAATGTGATGAAAAACCAGGGGACATCAGGAATAAACATGCTGGTATTCAGCTATTAATTAGTTTGAAAAATAATAGGGCATTCTTCCTTCCCAATTTTTACTATTTACCCCTGGACTACCGAGGAATTTTATGACACAAGCATAGATACACACAAGTGTATCACATAGTTCATAAACTGATGGAGGTTTGTCATGCTTGATATGTAGTTCTTCTTTTTCCAGAACCACTCTGCAGGCTGTTAGAAAACACTGAGGAAGAGATTTCTTAAATTGTCTTATTTAGTCTGCTTTTGCCTTTTGCAGCTGACACCAGTCTTGGAACAGATGATGTTTATGATGACAAAGGGTGCCAGTGTGATGTGTCTGTAGAAGATCTCACCCCTGCCCTTAAAACTGTTATTAGAGCTATCAGGTGAGTAGAAAATATTGAATGAATAAACACCTGAGTTTTCTTTAGTTAGGATACTAATAAATTGCATGTCTCTTCATAAAATGATAGTTACTTGAACTTATTACATGGCTATATTTGTTACATAACTAATGCTAATATATTATACTTCTTTTCTATTTTAGTTAAAACATTTTATCAGTTCTGTTATCAGTTTTTGGTATCTAAAATGTTACATGATTTGACACAGAAAGGAAGATGGATGCAGTTAACATTATATGTTGTTTGAATGCTGTTTTTCATTATATTTTATGCTATCCAAAATACAATTTCATGTAATTTTACTGAATATGTATCACCTTGCCTGGAAAAGTTGCTTCCTTTAAAAGGTTTTATTGCCTTGTAGGGTTTTATTGCATTTCCATATTCCTGAGATTTTTCAAAAAGAATTTATTGCAAATTTCTTCTGCTAAGAACAGAATAATTACATTAATTCAATTATCCAAAGCCTTGCCTATCACTATCCACTAAACTAAATATAACCCATATAATTTAAAACAAATATTCTCCTTTTCCAAGAAAGTAGCAAACTGCATTGAAACTTATAAAGTTTCCTGCATTGAATGTTTAAAAGTGTCATTCACCCTCTCGAGACTCCCAAGGCTATTTATCTTCAAGAGTATTTTGAAGCATAAATGCTGACAGTCAAAATCCCCACCATAAAGTGTACAGCAACAAGCAAGGGGAGCTCAAGCATTCCCTGTCTGGTGGCAGCAAACCTCAGGTTATCACTGGGGGTCACCCCACTGGCTCTGCATCACAGTCACATCAGTGCCCAGCACCCTTCTTGAGTGCAGGAAGGTAGGCAGACAGACAGACAGCAGCCAAAAGGAATTTCTGCAAAAACCTATGGAAAGACAATGTTTTCCTGGACAGAAACCCTTGCCTGAGTTTTCTCAGCACTGTAGGAAGAAGAAACTCGAGCTTTTTATCGCACAATTTCATGCAGTGATAACATATGGGCTACTTGCATTTCCTTCCCTTTTTCCATTGAGTAAAATGAAGACAGATAGTGGGTAAGGCTGTTTCTAAAACTTTTCTACTAGCACAGACAGCTTGACAGATCATTCGCAGACATCTTTTCCTACCATTTTCCAACCTGCCTGGAAATGACCCCACAGGATAATTCAGATACCAGGCTTTTTTCCACAGCCACTGCAACTGGCAACCCAAATGCCATTGCTGAAAACCATCTCTTGCTAGCAATGTTCCAGCAGGTGACAGGAACCCTTTTTTCACAGTGGACACCCACCCACAAGGCAAGCCTATTCCCTCAAATGGAAAATGCTCACGTTAGGAACACTCAGCATTCCATTGGCTTAGGTGTCAAAGATGCTTCTCTCTGATGCTGCATTTTAAACAGACTGGACAACTCTTGGCTCCAGGTGCACCTTTCCACTTGTCCTGGCAAGGGACAACCATTTCTTCATACTGTCCAAATTCCTTGATTACACATTTTAATACTTAATTCACGGAGCTCATTTTCTAAGGGGCCACTGGATTGTTCAATGCATCATCTGCATTTTTGCTTGGTGGAGTTGGTCATCATCAGTTCAAATGGAAAGTAACCCAATGTGAAGGATATAGTTGGGAAATTTTCTCCACAGTACCATCCACAGAAATGTTCTAATAAGAAGAGCAAAGGTGCAAGATTTGATTGTTTCATTCATGTACTATTTAACTGATGAGAATAAAATTTTTATATTCTCTCCAACATTTACTCTGCATGGCCTACTAGAAAAACAACTCATGTCACCACTGAGGCTGAGACAAAGAATCTCCACTTGCCATCAATTAGCCATGAATCTCTCCCATCTCCCTGCAAATTTTAGTGTTTTGCAAGATTACAAGCAGCACATGCATCTTGCTTCAGAAACTTACCTTTGTTTGACATCTGTAAAGCAGTAATATGCCATGATCTTGAGACTTCTGTATATGCTATACTTTAATCTCTCAAAATCAAGAGACTGATAATTCAGTTCATCAGGTAGCTGATACACCTCTTTCTGATTATTCAGAGTATCTGTTACCAGACTACACTGGGATCTATGCAAACATCTGAAGAAGGATCTGAGACTCTATATAGTAACTGTAGAATTTCAAGATGATAACATCTGCCTATATGGAAACTTTGTGCCTCATTTTGAAGTTTGTTTTTAGAAACAGCTTTGAATTGCAAAGGCAGTGGGGGAGGGTGAAGGCTGGTTTTCCTTTCATGCATCTGGTATACAGAAGCAGGCGAAGACAGAAGGCACTTGCATAGTTTTATGACACACTATGAAAAGAACTCAAATGTAAACACAGACAGTTGAATCCATTCTTGATACATCAACTTGAAAAATTGCTATAAGGGAGACTAATTATTTTTTCCTGCTTAGATTTGGGTACAAATTGTTTTACATAGACACAAATGACCCCTTTGTTTTAGGGGGAAATGAAATTAACAAAATTAATTAATGCCTGTGGGTTTACAGAGGTAGGTCCTCTCAGTTTTGGAATCAAAACATTTGGGGTGGGGGTTTTTTTATGTGCAAGGAACCTAAAATTTGCTCCCTAATCTCAGGTTGGACAGCCTTGTAACAGCAAAAGAAAAAAAAACTGGATTATTTATAATTTTTCATTTTGGTAATTCCAAAGTCTACCGTGTCAGTTTTGACCTTGTTTACTTATATTTTTTCCAGGACTACTTTATTCTTCAAAACAGGTTTTTAAGTAAACAAACTCCAAAATTTTCATTCTGTTATAGTCAAAACAGAGGATGGAGAAAACCGTCCTTTCCTGAAAAAGTTCTTAACATTTTGGTCCTTTCCAAAAAAGACAGGGCTCTCAACTACTCCTGCTGAAGACCCACCAGGCAAACCTGTCTGGTAACATGTCAAGCTCTTAATCTGCTCTCAAAGCCCCCTAAACTGAGCCTTTTATCTTGTGTGCTGCCTGTTCCATCCCCTCTCACTCCACAAGCTCTCTGTCAGGAAAGATCAACTGAGGGAGTAGGGAAAGTGAGGAAAAGCTGCTCGATGCATTTGCACCGTGTTGGGTGAGTAGGGTACAGATGGGCAGTGTGGTGAAGCGTGGTGTGCACCACAGCATGCCTTGGGCCCAGCCAGGATCAGTCCTGCTCATCCACAGCCTCCCCCTGGGTTCAGAGCAGGGCACAAAGCAGTCCTTGCTAGCAGTGCACTGAGTCCGTGTGCCAGCAGGTTCTTCGGTGCTACTCAACCACCCCCAGTCTTGTTATGAACAAAAAGCCACTAATATCCTGCAGAGATCCTGGAGACTAACAAAAAGCATTGTATTTTCCAGCTCTATTAGTTCACAATGATGAATGTGTATAAAAGAGACTAAAAGGAAGATGAGGATACCTTGTTTCCCTATATTGTGATATCTCTGATCATTTTCCATAGCAAGAAGCACTCATTTCAATAATGCTTTCCACGTGGAAATGATGGAATTACTGTACTATTTATGGAATATAAAATGAGATTTGAGAAGCATAAATAAATATGCAAGAGAAAGTAACTGCAATGGCAGGAAGATGAACGTACTGACCTAATAGGTCTTTTCTCTCTTTAACTCTAGTGATTGCAAAGATATGTTTTCATTTGTTGCTAATGAAAAAAAGAAAAAACTGTAGCTAAATGTAATGAAACTTGAGAATTCTAGAGCTGATAAGCTGTATAGTTGAACAGTCATACATATTTAACAGACAAAGATGGAAAATATAATTTACCATTTATGTTTAGTCTTTACAATGTTCCTGCAACACCTATAAAATGTATTTTTAGTAGCTGTTTTTAATTTGTTCAGTGTGGTGTTTCAGACCACCTCTTTCTTTTAAATCCAAACACATTGTTTATGTTCTGCCAGATGGTCTTCAGAGCCAAGGCAAGGCTCTTACACATGTGTTTGGCTAGGACAGCACTATACCTGGGGGAAAATCATGTTTCTGGCTGCTAGGAGATGAGTCAGGTCGAGACATGAGGGAGAAGACCATTTTTACTCACTTGCCTCACATGTAGTAGAGCTGTGTCTCAAGCACCTTTGTCTGCTGGACTCCCTGTGTTGGATCCTGATCTCTTCTGCACAATACAGTATTTCCAGGAAGAAGGGATATTAGGCAAGGTAAGGGTAGAGAGACAGAGGCACCAGCAAAGCTAGATCTCTATGCACCTGCTTTCCTCATGTGGTAGGTGAGCAAACAACCTGTGGTCACCCTCATCTGGCTGTGAATAAAACAACCTACCTGTATTTAATATTCAAGGCAGTAACCGTGTATGATTCTACATGAATCCCAGTAGAGAATGGAGCCCTTTTTCTTCCTGAGATAATGACTAGACTGACAAGGCACAGCTTTGAAAATAATGGCATAAGTATGACAAGGCTGCACGAAGGATTAGGGATGTTCTAACTTGGTGCCGGTCTCAGGAAAGTGCACTAAATGGCAAGCAAAACAGCTTTTAATACTGGAAAGGGCAACATGAATGCAAATTAAAATGCAGTGAATGCCAGGGAAGATATGCAACATGCAAGTACAAAAGACACTAATTTTAGAGTAATGCTGATCCTGGATCTGAGAACAAATAAATTAAATGGGTGCTGCTTTTGGCTATGGGTCAATAGGACAGAAGTTGGTATTGGACCTGTAACTTTCCACAAATTATCAGAGTATAGTAAAGATTAGATGGACCTGTGGTTTAGGTACTAATTCAGACAAAGCACTTTTATATATTGTTCTGCTTCAACCGACGGGTTTTTTTCCCCGCTCTTCTCTGGCTGTATCACTGAAATAAGCTACATTTTATGACAAATTCTCAGCAGAGCTCGGGCCCGTTTCGCTGCCCTGTGACGGGCCTTGTTCGCCCCCTGCTGGTGCGGCTGGGAAAGGCAGCCCTGGCCGCCCGGCCGCCTTCGGGGCTGGCGCTCCGAACTGCGGCCTGCGCGACTTGGCGCTCGATTTCCCCTCTTCCTACCGACAGGTTACCTGCTATTCCCTTGGATTTTATCCCACAGCAGCTCACAGTCTGCGTGGTTGTACATCCATCCGGATGGGTGTCCAAACACAAGGAATCATACAGTGGTTTGTATGATTGTAACAACCATCTAGCTCTGACCCATCCTGCTATGGGCAGGGACACATCGCACTTGGTCGCTCCAAGGTTGCTTGGGTCTTGAGACCAGCTTACTCCAAGCCCCATCCAACCTGGCCTTGAACAGTGACAGGGATGGGGCATCCACAACTCTCCTGAGTGATCTGTTCCAGAGCCTTACCACCTTCACAGAAAAGAAATTTAATTACATAATGATTTCGAGACTTAGGAAGCCAACTGAGTTTTTAAAACTGACACTAAGTAACTATGGAGATTCAACCACATTTAATAACTGCAAAGCAGTTGCAAGGTTCCATCACTGAAAGAATCGCTTTTCTTAATTAACTTGCAGGCTTTCAAAATGACAGGTTTTTAATAGTTCAATATTTTTTTAAACAGTTTATGTAACGTTTTGTGTACTTGAAGAAAAAGAAGTGAGGAATATGGGTCTGTTCCAAACTGTGCTGAAGTTAATTAAGATGGAATCGCAAGAGCTAATACCTAAACCAAAAATAGTGCAGTTACAGCTCACTGATACAGCTGTGATGCTTTCAATTCTGTTTGACTTCTCAACATTATGAACAAACTGCCTTGATAAGCAAAAAAAGTGTTATGAAGCTGCAAAGTAGTAATGAAGACTTTTGTGCTACCTGATTAAGAAGCTTCTATGGTTGTTAATATAAATTAGTCTTCTGCCTCTTCCCTTGTAAAATCACCCAGTTGTGGTAAATTCAGTTGTCTTCAATTATGCCAATAATCATCTGGCTCTTCTTTTCTAATAGAATTTCATATTTTCATTTTATTAAACACATGAAGTAAAACATTGTGACCACCGAAACATAGTAACAATAACAACAAAACTATCATCCTGTCTTGTATGTCAGCTGCATCATTCATTCTTTGTAACCTCAATAAAGAACTAGATTCAGAAGATTCGGTTGTTAGGGTCTTATAAACCAGCACCTTGGCATAATTTGACAGCTAAAAAAAAAAAAAAAAAAATCCACATCCCGGATTCATCACAGCTTCACAGTCTTCCAGATTACAGAAGATACCAAAAGCCATTGGTCTGCAGAACTAGCTGGTAATGCAAAAGAGGAAGGCCCATGATCTGATATATTTGAAAGTGCATGAAGATCATTCCTGAAGTGTCAAGTTGATGGACTGCTCCTAACAGGCCTTTTCCATTTTTAATTTCTATAATCAGAATCATAGTTCTATACCAGTGACAAACAATCTCATATTTAACTGAATGTTACCAGAATGGGAAATACCAACAAGCTAAGTACTGTGAGAAAAGGCTGACATTATCTGTAAGAATATTTATGTATGATACAAAAATCAGTAGAGGATCACTATATACTATATGCTATCAATGCAACTCTACATACCTATTATCATGTCTGTCCTGAATATGAAGTATATATACTTCATATGAAGTATGGCTTTTCTAAATTCCACTAAAAACCATTAATATACTTTTATCAGAGAGTGAAAGCCATGTTTTGGGTTTTATTATACCTTGTTGTCTTACACCTGCTAAATACATATCATAATAAACAGAGAGGGCTACATTATCATGAATACTGGCATTTGGGATAGGATACAAATTTACAGTCTCTGATTTTTCAATTGCAATAGATAGCAAATATCAGCAGTTTGGCCCTAATGAGAATTTATAAGCTCTGCAGTACAGGCCAGAATGGCTAACCCTTGTCTTCTCTCCCAGTTCTTAAGTAAACAAAGGAAAACTTCAGGTTCTACCAGCTGACCAGGAAAATCATCTCACTGTCATTAACTTTCTAAATTTGTCACTTTTATTGTTTAAATTTGTGATTCAATATCAAGCTTTCAATTCTAAGAAGAGCTACTATGGGGACATCACATGTTCATGTCACATATCACAGAAAATTGTGCAAGACTCACATAGAAACACATATGCCATTCATCAATTTTGGATATTTACTATTATCTGAAAAGTTAGTATTCTGCAGTAAAGTTCAAGGAAAAACTTGTGAATGCTAATTAAGCAATAATTCTAGTAGGAACAAACACAAAAACTTCTCTTCAGCTGGCAAAATTTAATCTTAAGTCAGCCAAATAAGCGGAAAACAAATATTTAGGAATGAGTGTTAATTTAAAAATAAAAACTCATGAAAAATTAATTAGGTTGTTTGGTTTCCCTCAAAGAGCAGAGCAAGGAACTTAAAATGAACATCAGACAAGAATACTTGTTATTTAAGTTTGTGTAATCGATTCATTAAAGAAATCTTTCCTAGAACAAGAACAGAAGCATCTTATGCACAAATGTAGCTAACATGGTACCTCACTCAAGTCAGTGAAACTAATCCCAGGTTTAAGTCACTTGTATACTTTGGTACATTTAATATCAAATACCTAGCACAAAAAAGTCAAATGGGTATATACTGATATACTAAATGTGGTCTGCAATCTTTAAAACAGTGTTACCTAATCTCTCAAACAATTCAGAGACATAGCCACAGTACATTTGTACTTAAAAAAAAAAAAGTGAAAGTTTACTTGCAAAAGCTGCATTGAAAATACCTTCCATTTAAAAATGAGCTATCAAATATTGTCAGTGAACTATACCTACGGTTCCACAGCTGTTGAAAATTAACCTATAATATGTTTTTCCCCGGCAGAATTATGAAGTTTCATGTTGCAAAGAGGAAGTTTAAGGAAACACTTCGCCCATATGATGTCAAAGATGTCATTGAACAGTATTCAGCAGGTCATCTAGACATGTTATGCAGGATTAAGAGTCTTCAGTCACGGTAAGGAAAGAATTAGTTACACTCTGCATAAGCATCTAATGTCTTTCACTGCATAAAGTATATTGGCAAAGTTTAACATTTCTGTGCTACGTAGCCTCTCTTTCTGTGAGCACAGCTGAGCCAGAAATTGAATGGTGGGAAAAAACAAACAAAAAAAAAGTATCCAAATTTCTTCTCAGAAAATGGAAGTCTGAACAGTAGAAAAGGTAATCCTTTATTTGTAAAGTCCATTTGCAAACAAAGACTTTAGTCAAAAGGGTGAGGAAGACATTGAGAACTGCCTCTTTCCCATCCCATACTTCTTATTTTCACATAAAAGAAATTGAGAACTACTGATAATGTAGTATTTATGTGGGTTTTATGTTAGAGATTGCCAGAAATAGTAACTAAAAAAACCAAACCAAACAACATGACATCATATTTATCATTATCAGGGAAGATTAGGGATTCCTGCTTCAAACTTACAACTCTCCCAGGAGTGGATGTTGTTAGGATGGGGGAGCTGGGAGTGGCACCGGTATGGTGTTTCTCCATAACATCAAGCTGCTGGAGAGGCTACCTCCTCCTTCCCCCTTTCAGTAAGTCTAGCCCTTTAGGCTTTTAGGCTTTCCCAGATGATGGCTAAGTTCTGACTCCTGGTTAGTGCCAACAAAAAAGAAAAGTAATCTAATATGCTCAAAAATCACTCCTTTTTTTTCCCCTTAATTAATAAAATTATGTTTGTCTTCTTCCTTGAGTGCTTTCCTGAAGTACTGTGATTTTTAACTCATAAATATAGCAAGCACTTCCATATCTATGCCAGTTCCAGGACTGACAACAACTTTTGGTTTCTCTTTCAGTGTTGATCAAATTCTCGGGAAAGGACAAATCACAGCAGATAAAAGAAGCAGAGAAAAGAATCCTGCAGAGCATGAGACAACTGATGATGTCAGCATGTTAGGGCGGGTTGTCAAAGTGGAGAAACAGGTAGAGTGACCATCTGTGTTACTTTGTCTTGCTTTATTGCTCATGCTTTTCCTGTGTTTTATTGCCAGTTTCAAAAGCTGAACAGGTAATTTATTTATTTTTTTCTAACACCTGCTTAATTTCTACATTGAAATAAAAATTATAGGAATTGCATTACCTTAACGTTTTCTCCCCTTTATTCAGCTTGCTTATGAAAAATGTACATGGCTTCTGATATTCTTTTTCAAGGCTCAATAGCATACATCAAGCTACTTCCATTTTTCTCTTCAGCAGTTACATTTTCCCCTTGCTTGGGTTCCAGATATTTTAAATTAATATTTGGCACTAACGTTGACCTTTTCCTTTCATATAGGTACAATCCATTGAGTCAAAACTGGACTGTCTATTAGATATTTATCAACAAGTTTTGAGAAAAGGATCTGCATCTGCACTCACTTTGGCTTCATTTCAAATGCCAGCTTTCGAGTGTGAGCAGACTTCTGATTATCAAAGTCCATCAGACAGCAAAGATTTGTCTAATTCTGCACAACTTAGTGGATGCGTATCCAGATCAGCTAGTGCCAATCTGCCTCGTGGCCTACAGCTTATACTGACACCAAATGAATTTAGCACTCAGGCTTACTATGCTTTTAGTCCAGCTATGCATAGTCAAGCAACACAAGTGCCAAATGATGGACCTGCAACAGTTAATAATACATCAAACCAAATAAACCAGACAACTAAGCCAGCAACTCCGACAACATTACAAATACCACCTTTCTCATCGATGAAGCACGTCAATAGGCCTGAGCCCATTCATATTATTCCTGTAACCACACAGGAAAATATTTCTAATGTCACCGCTTGCCTTGTTGCATCAAAGGATAATGGACAAGTTGCACAGCCCAGTGCGACAAAGGATCTCACATGGAGAAAAAGTCTGGATACAGAAGGGGAACCTTTGCTCTCAGTTAAACCTGTGGTGCAAATGGATTTAGGAAAATCTTTATCTGTACAAAACCTTATACAGTCAACAGAAGAACTGAATATACAGATTGCTGGCAGTGACTCCAGTGGTTCCAGAGGTAGCCAAGATGTATACTCCAAATGGAGGGAGTCAAAATTATTTATAACGGATGAAGAGTTGGAGACAGAGGCAGGGACAGAGACTACTGAAGCCATCTCGCGCCCATTAGTGGAAACAACTCTCTCTGCTGACTCTCTAAGGACTGGAATATCAAGATCATCTCAAAACATCTGCAAGCCAGGGGATGGTACAGAAGCACTCAATCTGCTCCATGTCAAACTTAAATAACTTCTGGCTTTCTTCACTGGCTGGGTCATTCCTCTAGTCATACATATCATAGCATGAACTGTTTTGAAAGCCTTTTTAAAAAGATAAAATCACAAAAATCAGGATGAATCTGCAAAGCAGTTGAATGAGCCCATATTTCTTAGTTGCATGAAAATGCATGTCTAAGCAATGGCTAACATCCAAATTTACACCTACAGTACAGCAGCCTTTCATGTGGTACAGTAGGTTTAAATAATGAGTTGCCTACAAAGCTAATGCTGCAGGATGTATCAAAAAACAAAAATTTGAGCATTTAGACCTTGTGCTGTTTCTACGGGGCAGAAGTAAAAATCTTAAGGTTTAAAGCACTTTGCTTCTGAACTAATTAAATATATATATATAATGTCCTGATTTAGATGATAGTTTATGTTTACAACAAAAAGATTATCTACAGCTGCTAGCAAGGTACCAAGGAAATGAGTAACATGGGGTTAGAAATGGCTGCCTGTCGCAAGATACACACATTAACTCATCAGTAATCAGTTATTTTTAGCTCTGAAGAACAGTATGTTATTATCTGATTTTTGGTGATCTAGTGCTGTGGCAGAAGTATCTGACACACCACTGTCACATTGTTCTTTATAACAAGAACTATTTTGTTATAGAAGAATTGTGTTTTAAAGATTGAGTCTGGCCTTAGAAGTGGATAATGTGGGTGACTGCACTGAAAATTCAAAGGAATCTCTCCTTCTTCCAGTCTCACTGAGAAGCTGACTTGTGAATCTGTACCATTTTGGCCACAGTAGGTGAGGAAGGAAGCAGATGCTGCCTTTTCTGTAGAAGCAATATTTCCTTCTTGTGAAAATTTTGGCAATTTTCTTTGCAGTCCCAACCTGATACTATGACAGCATTTTCATAAGGCTGGGCAAGAAGGGAAGATGAGGAACTGAAATACAGATTAAAAATAAAGAGTACAGAACAGGAGGGAGAAATACTACACAATCAATAGAAAAATAAATAAATGATATTGTGGATTTAGGTAGGCAGGAAGGGAAATCATCCCAGAAAATAAAACAAGAAAGGTAAAGAAGGAAAAAGTTACTTTTTTTTTCATAGATATTAAGCATTATTTAAAAAATCAATAAAAAAAAAAGCCATGCAGGCAATCAGAAATAGAAATAGAAGTAGAGAAAATCATCTTAACTAAAAAAATTAAAGAAGGCGAGGGCTTGTTGCTTTTTAATAAAAGGGGAAGGGGAGAGAGGGAAAATGGCCCCACTCTTATAGCTCAACACTGTGTCCCAGCTACAGTCATTTCTTGTGAACTTTCCAACACAGGACTCTAAGACTTCTTCCTGCTAAAACCCAAATTTTCAAATTCAAAACCTACATAAAACTGAGCATTCCTGCCTGATACATCCTCTTTTTTTTCTTACTCTAGCCTACACTTCACTTCTGCTGAGGTGCAGAAACAGTGCTAGTGCCTGCCTGCACGTCCCCAGCAAGGCTTTGCCATTGGGGGAACCCTTGCAGAGCCTAAATGGGCTTTCACTCTTCCCAGCTGAATGAGGTTTCTGTGTGTTGCCTCCTGCCAGATTCACACCCCACCTGCACCACAGGCTTGTAGACAACCCAGCCTGGGCTCAGCTTCCCTCTAGCAGCAGGAACACGGAATGTATGGGTGTGCCAGTGCCAGCTCACTCAGGGCAGTGTTTTCTCAAGGCCCAGACCTGCTGGGAACTTGCTATGTACATCAAAAGCATCACTCCAGTCTTAATTGTGGCTAAATGCTGTAGATTGTATTGTGAAGGAGCTGATCTGTTTACTATGAAACCATTGTAACTTCTGCTTCCATTTGCTTTACAGAAGTATTCCTGGATATTACATGACAACTTTATTATGTGAAAGTACATGCAAACTGTAGAGTGTATATATTGTGTCATTATATGGGGTCCATGGATGGTACACTGTGTTCCATGGCTGTTGCCGGAGCAAACTTCAGTTGTTAAATCCTGAAAGACACCTTGAAGCACAATTTCCGCACCACTGATTTGCCATATAATTCACCACATTCAGCCTTTCCTGTTTTCTTTTATGTGCAATCTGACCATACCGAAGCCTGATTACAACAGCAATTTTGTGAGGATAAATACATTTTTTTCCACATCTCAGTTCACTTAACTATTAACTTATTTGAATGTCTGCAGTTTATCCAGACAGATATATAAGTTTAAAATATTGAAAATATAAAAATATAGAATTGGTTTTTTTTAGGCTATTTTTTTCCTTTTTCCTGTTTATGGTGCCTTTCTTGCCTTTCACATGAAGCCTCCTGCTGACCTAAGCATAAATGTGTGGTTAGGTTCAGTTAAGGAGCAAGCGATTGGGCACATGGCAACTGTGTGTCCATAGTGAATCTCCCTTCCCTTCCTTGACAAGACTGAAAAACCAAGGCATCATGAATTGGACACCACTCTTCCACCTTCACCTGCAGGAGCAGGTGGTTGCACCCCCATTGCACCCAGAAGGCGTGGATCGGAAAACTGAACAATGGCCCTGCCTGTCCCGATTCCGCACAGAAACAGGGCCTTGGGGTTTGCTGATAATTTATCTCACAGAAACTTGGTATTTTTGCCTTAAATGAGATGCTTGAGTCCTTCTAACTTTAAGTTAATTTATTTAATACAATTTTGTGCACAAAAGAATGAGTTCTATAAATTATGTATGAAAATATTAATGTCTTTACAAAGTACTGATAAATCCAGAAGATCATATCTTTTCAAATTAAGGTTTAAAATTCTAATTTTTTTCTTTTATGCTCACCATTATTATTATTTTTGTAGATGCAAGTTCTTATCATATAAGGTTTTCTAACATAATATTGATAGAAAATAGAAAGAGTAGTGAATATATGAAATTTTAAAGAGGAAGAACTGTTTGTTTGGATTTTTATAAACTTTAGTCTTATTTCCTCATGAGGAGTTTCTATGCTCTCTCTTTAAAAGACAGTGTCATGACTGACAATCATTCATTGATTTCACAAAAGAAGGGCCTGACTGGCTTTTCAAGTCTTGTCCTGAGCTCCTTATTAAAGTCCAGATCATGACAACCAATAAGAATTGTTCATGAGTCAGGACAAAGAATTTTTTTTTTTTTTCTGACTTACAATCCATTTGTGAATTGTTTGAAGAGAGAGGTTGAAATCAAGTAAGAGCTTCAGGACTTCAGCTTGATCTAAATAACTGTTTTTTGGTCAGCATGTTCTTCTACCTGAATGAAGAGAGAGCTGAAAAGAATGGTTTCAATGACTATTATTTGTTTAAAAAATTGTATTTGCTCCTGGCTTATATGATCTATACTTTTTATTTAAATATGAATATGATGTTGTAGCCTAGGGTTCAAGATTGCAATGATCATACACTTTTATTTACAGTGCCCACAGTTGTTCCATATGTTTTTGAGATTCTCCTACTTAGATTGACTGCTCTCATTATAGTATGGTGATGAGTAATTCACCTGCTTTTCTGTGATAAGTCAAATCATGCTGAATTGCTGATGTATAGTAGAACATCTGATGTACAGTAGTATTTCTGGATTGGGACCTGCAATCCTTACTCAAGCAAAAATTCTATGGAATTCATTCATTCTATGAAATTCAAGAATTTTTCTTGAATTGGGAACTCAGATTCAAATCCTGATTTTGTTGGGCATCTGTTTGAAGTGAAAATGGTAATATTCCAGTTATTTCCTGAGGAAACTAATACTTAGCTGAATTTACCCTTGTCACATTGACTATATAAAAAATAACGCACAAAGTACTGATATAAAAAGGAAAGGAGAGAAGGGACATTTTTTAAAAGCACAGAGAAAATCAGAATATTCAGAAAATAGGAATAAGCAGGAAAAGAAAATATAACAGCAAAGGAATGGAGAAAAAAGGGGTTTAAACACCCGAGGCTAAATTCATCCTTGGATGGCTTCACTGACTTCAATGAATTCACTGCCCAGCTGGGTGAAGCTCAGCCTCCGTTGGGATAATCAGACTCAGTTCCACTGACCTTACAGGAACTGAACCACCTGTACCAGAAAGGAACTTGCCTCTCTGGGCCAACTATTATCCTGACTCATGTGTCATGCAATCCTTTTGGATTCACTAGGTTTGAATGAAATACGGAAAAGAATTTGTCCCAGGTATTTCTGCTTCACATTTTTTTTTCCCAAGTGTGTTAATTGACTTTATTCAAATGGATTACAACATCACACAAAGTGCTGTCACTGTCTAAAATGATTAATTTGTTTTTGAAATAAGACTTGTCTCCTGCAACGTCAGTGGAAGCATGTAATATTTTCCTGTCCATTCATCTGGATGCAGATGTGGCCATTCATTCAGCTGTGGCCACATACAGGACAATTCCAGATATATCCAATGTCATCTGCTATTGGAAGCATTTTTGACTTCTTTGAAAGACAAAAAGAAAGTTTCATAGCAGGCTTAGAAAGCAGGATGGCTGCTTCCACTGACAGTGCAACATTAGCCAGTACATTACAATGTTAATTGTAAATTCTTGACAAAGTTGAATCCATATTGTTGTTAATAAAAATGACTTGAAAAGTACTGTGACTATTGCATTTTTTCCTTATATAAAGTATTGTATGTTGTGACCACATATCAGGAAAGAAAAACACAATTAAGCTTGCTCATTGTTTGCTTTTGAAGTTTTCTAATTTTTTCATAAGTGGACCAAAACACCACAAAGGAAGTTTGTTAGAATAAAATGCGCAGAAACCAGTCTGACCCGTTCAGTTTCTGGTAACTGTTTACAGCAGTTTACTTTCACTTAATGTTGCAGCTCCTCTATGAAAATGAGCTTTCGAGTTATTGTTGCCTTCTGTGTTTGATAAATGGCAATGGATTCAGGATTGGCAATCAGGGGCCTGTGTGGGGAGCAGGATTTCTCATGGAAGGCACATCTATCATCTCAATTTAACCTGAGGCCGAGGTGAAGCCATATCTTCTGCATCTGACCATGAAAATTACTGTAGAATGTTACTGCACCAAACCTGAAATACTCATGTGCAACACGCCTACTTTCTCCACTGTGCTCTTCCTGCAGCCTGGCTGAAGACAAGCTTTACTATTTGAGTATAAAATACTAAATACAGATAGCCTGTTCTTGTGGTGAAGTCACTTCCTCTGTGGAGGCTTCAAGAGTGGACCCAGATATTTCCATGTACAAGTGATCCCCAGCCTCTCCTAATATACTTAGATACTTAATATCTTAAGATACTGAAATTTAAAGCTGCAGATGCCAGAAAGGGAGGTTTTCCATGTCAGCCAATGTGAACAGTACCAAGTTCTGCCTCAGAATAAACACAGGACAGGAAAGAAAGCAATTGTACACATTTTCATCTTGTGGTAAACCAGGCAGCCTAGCCTCCTGTGCACACAGAGCATTTAGGGAAGGGTCAGAAGACAGTAGAGAGTAGTTTTTCCCATTGGGTTCCCTGGCAGATTGCCATAACCAGGTACCGGTGGTGATGCGTATCCATAAAGACACATACATAAATGTTCCCTGTTTACTCTGTACAATAGGAATACAGGACCCTACCTAGGAAGGAAATTTAAACACCCATTATGCATTTTTTTTTAGTGTAATTTAGGGGCATGGGGTATGTTAACTCTTTTTTGTTTTGATTTGGTTTTCTGGTTTTTTCACAATGATGGTAACCAAGCACTGGTACAGATTACCCAGGGGGCTGTGAAATCTCCGTCCTTGGAGAAAGTCACAAGCCACCTTGGCAACTGGCTCTTGGTGTCCCTACAGAGGGGTCAGACCAGATGGCCTCCAAGAGGTCTTCAAGCTCAGCTGTTCTGTGATTCTGTTTCCAGTATTGTATCAGCATTAGTAAATTGAGTCATACCGAGCATAAAAGCTTCGTGAAACCATCATTAAGGCTTCATTTGAGATAAAATATTATGACTTCACTTAAAAAATCAGACTGCAATGCATCAGGATGACACCACCCTGAGCACCCAACAAAATTACACAGTGCTGCCCTCACTCTGTTGCCTCCCCTGAGGCTTCCCTGAAGCTGTCCCACTCCACCCTACAGACCTTGGGAGCTTCCCACATGTTCTCAAATATGTTCTCGCCTCTGCTGCCTCCTCCTCCTCCTCAGCTAAGCCCAACCCAAGGCCAGCCTGTAAGGGCAGAGGAGCAGGGGGAGAGGAAAATCAGAAAATATCAGCAATAGCATGGCCAGCAGCACCAGGGCAGTGATTGTCCCTCTAGTACTCGGCACTAGTGAGGCCACAGCTCAAGTTCTCTCTCCAGTTCTGCGCCCCTTGCTGCAGGAAAGATATTGAGGTGCTGGAACTAGTCCAGAGAAGGACAACAAGGCTGGCAAAGGGTCTGGAGCACAAGTCCTGTGAGGAGCAGCTGAGGGAGCTGGGATTGCTTCTCCTGAAGCAAAATCCAGGCTCTTACATCCTTAAGGCTCTCTACAACTGCCTAACAGAGGCTGCAGCCAGGTGAGGGTCAGCCTCTTCTCCCAGACAATCCGTGAGTGACAGGACAAGAGGACACACTCCTAAAGTGTACCAGGACCGGTTCAGGTTGTGCATTAGGAAGAAGTGCTTCACAGAGTGACTGGGTATTGGAACAGGCTGCCCAGGGCGTGGGGGAGTCACCGTGCTTAGAGTGCTTAAGGACAGACTGGACGTGGCACTCATTTGCTGTATTTGACAAGGCGGTGCTCAAACACAAACCGCACTCCCAGATCCCACACACCATTTCCAACCTAACCGCTTCCGTGATCCCCTTGAAAAGACAGCGGGGCAGCCATAGAGCCTCCGCCGCGTGCGGAGCCAGCCAATCACAGCTCAGAGAGCGGCCCACCCCAGCCAATCAGCGCGCCTCGGGCTTGAGACGGAGCAAGTCCCTGCACATGGCGGCTGAGCCGCCTGCAGCCGCCATGTCGGACTGGGAGGCGAGCAGCGACGAGGAGCTTGGCGCGTCGGACTGGCCGCGGGCCGCTGCTGCTGGGACGCTGTGCTGGTCGCCCAGCACCCCTTCGTGGGGCCGCGCATCCGTGGAGGGCGGAGGGCGATGGTGGAAGGGCACGGAGAGTCGCGGAGGGGAGGAGTGGAAGCCGCGAGGCGCTGAAGGCTCCGGCGGCCCGAGGCGGGCTGCGCGGCAGAGGCCGCCCCGAGCTGCGGCCGGCCAGGCTCGGGACTCTGCGGCCCCGCTCTGCTTCCACCTCGATAGTGCCCTGGTCGGAGCTCTCATAGGTAATGGTGGGTGTGCCCCCGGGCTGGGTGCTTGACCCTCTGAGGTGAGCGGGTGGGGAGGAGGGGAGGAGACGGCCTCCCCCGCGTCCTGAGGGAGCGCATGGCTGTGGCAGTGAATCCCTGCCTCCCGTCAGTCTGGCCGGGGAAGGGCCCCCTGCAGTTCCTCTCCGTCTCTCTCCACCTGGGCATCGCAGAGTGCTTTTGCAGGGTTTCTGCCACTTGCCAGGGAAACTTTTCCTCCCTAAAGTGATTCAGTTGATGTCTGTTTCTCAAGGCTAGCAGTGTGTAAGTGGTCTGAAGCCCCTCTACTCACATGTAGGAAGGTTGACAATATCTTGGTCCAATTTTACACCTCCATCTCTTCTACTGAAGGTCATTCCCCTACACATAAACCTTGCATTTGGTTAATTGACAAAAGAGTTGCCTATAGTCTCCAGGGGTTTGGTGTTACATGTTCTTTGATCTGTAGATGCATGCACTCATATGAAGGTCTTGTGATTTGGTCACAAACAAAATATATACAATCAATGCGTAGGTTTGGGCATGTTGTCCTAAATCTATAATACCTGCTGTGTATCTTTATAACAGGTCGGGGTGGAACTAAAATTAAAGAACTTGAGGATTCTTCAGGTTCCAGGATAAAGGTACCGTGTGCTGTATGTTGTCGAGAAATAGCATCTGTTGAGAACATACTTATTTTTGTTTCTGTGTAAACCATTTGGAGGAAGTTGAAGGGTGTTACAATGGCTGTAATAATGCCACTGCTTTACAACTAGTAAAAAGGAAGTGGAATTGAGGGAGCAATTTGGATGTTTTGTGAAAATAGGAAAAGGTTATTGGTTCTATTTTTTTCCTTAAGTTTGCATTTATTTCCTTTTCTTTTAGAAATGGGATTAAAGGGCCTTTTCATAGAACAAGTTAAACTTCAGGGAAAATTGGAAATAAAGGACCAAAAATTGTTTTCAGTGTGTCTCCTTGTACAATGTTGGTCTTTGCAGTATGGAAAAAAACACAGTTGTGTTTTTGAACATAGATTACAAGAGGAACCTATGAATCTGAAGTAAAGATTTTTGGCAGCGTTGATGTGCAAAACAAAGCCAAGATGTTGATTGACAATCTTGTTACAAATTCTGGACAAAATTATGTTAGAGGTGGGACGGAGAAAGGTAAGAAATATGGGACTGGGGGAAAAACTTATTATGGGTTGTCTTCCATATATTTGGTAGTTTGCTGGAGTATTTTTATGTTGTTAGTATTTTACAAAGTAAGTTAACTTGAACCTTGTTCTTGGGCAATGACATCTCCTTAAAACAGAAATACCAAGATACTCTTTTTTTCAACTATGGACAGTTTCCCCCTCTCCCCAAACTGCTAGGCTTTGGTGAAAACCAGTTCCTGTGTGTTTTCAACAATTTTATGGATGCAGAATGTTATACCACTTTGGTTTATTGCATTATCAGTCTGATTCCTCCAAAATACCAGCATTTGCTCTAGTGCAAGTTTTAATCTGGTATCTGTGGAATATTACAATTCAGTAAACTTTTGTGAAGATGGTCTATAAAGTGCTGATCATAGCATGGGCCATGCTGACTTCCTACTGCTTTCAAGGAAAGTTAATGTTTTAAGGTTTGATGTTGCACTTCATGCCTGGCCTTACAAGGTTTTCCTGTGGTAGCTTTGTTACATGGATATAGAAATAATTTTTCTACATTTGGGTGCTGCTTGTATTATTGGTACATCTTGTATGTGCTCCCAACAATTTTTTGCACAGGCAAGCACCATCCACAGTTTTTGATCAGATGCACTGATTAGGAAGAAGGGATCCAGGAGTTATGTTCCAGCATTAAAATAAGGACTGGAGTAGTTGTGTGTTTCATTTTCAGAAGTGTCCTGGAAGGTAGATGAATATGTTTCAAGAGACTAGAAGTATTTAAAACTACCTTAGGATTTGTGACAGTGTTATCCCTATGTTTCCTGCCTTTCCCCTAATTTTCCACACAGTTGTGTTGCTATTTATTTCTTCAGTGTAAAACTGCACTTAGGAGGCGTTAACCTCATCAAAAAAAAAGTATACAATATAACTAGACTGAGACTTCATTGTCGTGTTGTTGGATGCTTTAGACCTAAGCTTTGCTCTTGTAGCTGTTGAAGCTTCCTGCATATCAGCTACTGGTTTCACAAGTTTTTTCAAAAGCTTGCTGCACAACAAGCCTAATTTATAGTTGGAGGAGAAGCATTTCACAACCCATCATTACTTCCTTTAAATAACTAAAGATGTTGAAATGTTTCCCTTTTTTTCTCAAAACTGAATTTGTACACATTTTAGCAATGTTTCAGGGCAGAGATCTAGGAAAGAAATTTCCAATTATATGTTTCATGGCTATTTAAAATACATGAGGCCTTGCAATAGAAAAAAAATGTGTTTGTTTTGAGGGGAGATTTCTCCCCATGGTTTGTTCCATCAAACAGCAGCATTTTGTTACTAACTCTGCAGGAAAAACCTTGGACATTATCAAGCCTGAAAATAATCCAAAGAAACCAGTGATTAACTGGGCCTCTCTTCGAGAAAACAGAGCCAAATATGAATCTATGAAGTGGGCAGGTTAGCTTTACAATTTTCATTATATTGTACTTGTCTTTATGTGGTAAATCTGTTAGAATGCTTAAAGGTTTCTAATACTTGCTTTGAGATGACTGAATCTTTCAGAGCCCAAATTGACGATGTATTTGCAGTGAGCTGGCCATGTTAGCATTTCTCAACATGGTCATGGAGGACACTGATTACTGCTGCCAAGAATTAAACCTGCTACTCCTGTGGTATTTTGTATGTCACCCTTTGAAAATGGTGTTGTTTTGTATGTGGCCACCAGAAAAAAAAAGAAAAACCTAAGAGTTTTCAAATATACTACTATATATATTAGTAGAAATTACTTCAGAAATTAAAATGTGGGGAAGTGGGGTTTTTTTGCCGATGTTGAAGTGTTTGTCTCAGCCTTCATCTTTTTTTACATAAGCAATGGTCTTCCATCACTTCCAGCTAGTCTCTCCTAGCTCAAGGCATTGTCTGGGTCCTGGGCTTTCCATCGTAAGTTTTAGCAGACTTACACTTACTCTGTATTATTTCTTGCTAATTTGAGTTGAATTTTTATGATTGTTTAAGGCTTGCCTCCAATTGAGAAAAACTTCTACAAAGAATCATCCAGGACTGCATCTATGTCACAAGAAGAAGTGGACCTGTGGCGGTAAGATAATTTTTTTTTTAGGGATTCATCTGCTTGGCAGAAATTACTATTAAACTATAAAGCCTAGAAAGTGGGAGATGAAATAGTGAGAGGCAGTAATGCTGGGGTTTTGTAGCAACTTAATCTTTTTAAGAACTCTTTCTTGGGACTGGAACAACTAGCAGATGAGATGCTATTAGTTGTCTGGAATTTCTGCTTCTCTAAAAGTGTGCGATCTAGTTGAATTTCAAAACAGAAAAAAAATCATGACAGTTCATTGACTTTTGGCTGTTTCTTTGCCTTTCATTAGGCAGTATATTCACATTTTCCAGATCTTTCCAAATAGGATTGTTCACACGTTGAATACCTTTTGGCTGCAATTTTTCCCTGCATCTTTTTAGTCAAAACCATCTTCAAACCAAATTCCAACTTTTGTTACTATTGTCTTCCTTTTTTATCTATCTTGTCTTTACAAGCCCATCCTAGTGAGTATATGCTTCAGTTAACTGCATCTGTTTATTTTGATCCAACAGACTATATCAGTACCTCTCAAGGAAAACAGATCATCTGTTTCAAGTGATTTGGTTCAGGCCTTGGTAATAGTTACAGCCCCCTTCAGTAGTGCTAATGGAGTCAGTGAGCATTATTGAAGTTTTTATTACTTTTCTTTTTTTCTTTTGCATGCCAGAGAAACTTTGCCACAGTGAGTAAAGCATGGAATTGTTTCCAGCTGTTTTCACCTTCTTCCTTAAAGTATATAGATGTATTATTGTTAGAGCTTGTGAAAATTACAGAACATTGCTCTTGTAGGTTAAAAATATGTACTGTGGAGTAGAACTTGTGTGATAAAGGAATTTTTTTCTACTTCATCTAATCAGTTCGCTTTAAGGAAGAAAAGGCAGCAATTGAAAGAAATAGTTCTGTAAATGCGAGGGGAAGTTGAATTGCCCATTCTTTTCCTAGCTCTACACCCCACTTGAAGAAAAGCTTTTTACTGAATGGAATCTTCAGAGGAGTACAAGACTGAAATCAATATGCTTATGCAGATGTCATGGTTTAAAACCAGATGGAAAATAAGCTCTAAGCAGCCACTCCCCTTCCCTCACCCCCTCTGATGAGAAAGGGACAAAGGGCAGAGATTATAGGTTGTGATAAGAATTTACTGGAAAACATCAATGGGGTAAGAAGAACAGCAACAACACTAATAACATTGTATAAAAAATGATTACATGCAAAAATGCTCATGGAAGTCCGACCAACAAGACACCACCACAACCAGCACTGCAGGGCTCCTGAGAAAAATAAGAAAATGGTGGATGGAACTGTCCATGCCCATGTTTCTTTTTCCCCAAGCCTGAGACAGCAAAAACAATAATGCCAAGCCCTCTGGTCAGACCATCCACACCACAGCTTCATTTGCCTTCTGCTCTCCTGGGAAAAGGAACAAAATGGCCATGGAGGGTCATTGCCTTCTTCTTCCACAGGAAACCACACCCCTTTTCTGCTGGAAAGTGAATATCCCATCCACCCCCTAGGGGTGCTTTGGGTGATACTGAGTAACAATGTAGTCATGCCCGCATGGCTTCAAGCTCTCCTCGCTGCAAGTGCAAGAAAATTAATTCTGGCCTTGGCCAAAACTAGGACAGCGTATTAATAGCTCTTAATTGGAGGAAGCCTTGGAGCAGCAGTTTTTAATGTATTCTTTTATTTGTGTTGTGATTTGGGTTTTGCCTGCTTTTAGGGGTTGTTTCTACCAGTTTTTTGGGGGTTTTTTTGGAGCTTTTCTTACTGGTCATGTTCTTTTCCCAGAATTGTATCTGTTTGTATTCTCTAGAGTATCCAGGGAGCGACTCTGGAAAGAGATGGGGAAGGTTTTTGTCAGATTATAGAGTTCTGACTGATAAATTCAAGCCATTTGTCTGAATTCTGGGTTGTCTTTGGGTTTAAAAACTTACCATACCTACTGAATTTTTAATAGGTTATAATTGTAGCCTGATATGACAGGACTGCAGTTCGTGTTAATAACCATATATAACTTTAAATTAGTTGTTCTTAAGAAAGAGCGGTAATTGATACCTCTGTGAGAAGTGTTCCTTTAGTAAGACTGTTAAAAAGTTAGAAGACTAATTCAGTCCCATTTCAGTTCAAGAGCCTGAACTTGTTTTATCTTGTTTCAGGAGTTTAAAAAAAGTTAAGAAACACTGTCTTTTGTGTTAGCTCTACTTTTTCAGGTAATGAGACTTTAAAACAATTTCACTACTTTAACTCTATACAGGAAGGAAAATAATGATATAACTTGTGATGACTTGAAAGAAGGTGAAAAGCGCTGCATTCCCAATCCTGTTTGTAAATTTGAAGATGTGTTTGAGTATTATCCTGATATTATGGCTAATATAAGAAGGGTCGGTTTTCAAAAGCCTACACCAATTCAGGTATGTCTTTAATTTCGATAAAGCTTTAACTGAAGCTTAAGAGAAAAATTAAAACTACATTTAAGTATTTGTTGTTTTATGTTAGTCCCAGGCGTGGCCGATCATACTTCAAGGAATTGATCTTATTGCTATAGCACAGACTGGCACTGGGAAGACATTAGCATACTTAATGCCTGGATTCATTCACTTGACTTCACAACCAATGTAAGGACTGCTCGCAGGTCTGATTTGTTTAGATGTGCATACTTCCCCCTGCACTTACTTCCTCCTGCATCCAACTCCTGAACTGATTTTCTAGTAATGAAGATAAAAATCATGTATTGGAAAAAGCATTATAAATCTGACGGAATAAGCACCAAATTTGTTACCATAGATTCCATCAGCAGCAGTGTACAGAGGAAGTTTAGAATAGTATGAAAACATCAGTGTCAAGCATGATGGACTTGGCCTATATTTATATACCAACATTTGAAATATGTTTTGTTGCAGATCCAAAGATCAGCGTGGGGGGCCTGGAATGTTAGTCCTTGCTCCCACTAGAGAACTGGCACTTCAAGTAGAGGCAGAGTGTTCAAAGTATGCATACAAAGGAATTAAAAGGTAATCTTGCTTTTCTCTGACTTATTAAGTAATATTTTGTTTCTCCTAACCAATTGTAGCTTAATTCACCTACTAAAATAATTGCATTTAAGAGGGGAGGGGATAGTAGTAAATGCAGAGTTTATATTTTCCCAGTTTTCAGAATGTCTGTTTCGACTAGTCTCATGGTCAAAGTTTATGTAGCTTTTCTGCTTTTCCTTCTGAGTTGACAGCTAAGAAGAATCACACAGAATATGCTGAGTTGAAAGGGACAAGGATCATCAAGTCAAGCTCTTAGCCCTGCACAGGACATGCCCAAGAATTACACCATGTGATTGAGAGCATTATCCAAACACTTGAACTTTTTCAGGCTGGTGCTGTGATCGCTTCCCTTGGGCGCCTGTTCCAGTGCCCAACCACCCCCTGGGTGAAGCAACTTTTCCTGATATCCAACTTAAACTCCCCTAACACAGCTTCAGGCTATTCCCTTGGATCCTGTCACTGCTCACTACAGAGATCAGTGCCTGCCCCTCTCTTCCCCTCATGAGAAAGTTGTGACTGCAGTGATGTTTCCCTCGTCTCTGCTTCTTCAGGCTGAACAAACACAGTGCCCTCAGCTACTCCTCACACAGCTTCTTCTCAAGGGCCTTCACCATCTTTGTGTCCTCCTTCGGACACTCTCTAATGGTTTAATGTTTTTCTTGCATTGTGGCACCCAAAACTGCCCCCAGCACTTGAGGTGAGGCTGCCCCAGTGCAGAGAAAAGCAGGACAATCCCTTCCCTTGCCTGGCTGGCAATGCTGATGCCAGCCTGATGCTCCCCCCCAGGCCTGGCTGTCAGGGCACTGCTGATTCATATTCGACTTAAAATCAATCCCTTTCCATGGCACTGCTTTCCAGCATCCCATTCTCCGGTCTGTCCATACATCCAGGTTTGCCCATTCCAGGCGCAGAATCTGTCACTTTCCCTTGTTGAAATTCATGTGGCTGGTGATTGCCCAGCCCTCTGATTTGTGGAGGTCACTCTGCAGGGCCTCCCTGCCTTGGAGGGAGTCAGCAGCTCCTCCCAGTTTTGTGAATCTGTGAACTTGCTTAGTATCTCTTCCAGTTCTGCCTCCAAGTCGTTGCAGGCAGGACATGAAGATGTTATGAGGGTCAAGGAGCCCTGTGGGGCCCTTCTAGTGACAGGTCACCAGTCTGATGCCACCCCATTCACTGTAACCCTTTGTGCCTGACCTGTGAGCCAGTTGCTTACCCATCCCATGATGTCTTTATCCAGCTGAGTGCTGGTCCAGAAGGATACTGTATTGACAGTATTGAAAGCTTTATTGAAATCCAAACAGATTACATCAACTGGCATCCCTTGATTGTCTTGGTGGGTTACATTGTCATAAAAGGAAGTCAGACTTGACAAGCAGGACTTGACTCTCATGGAGCTGTGCTGGTGACTGCATTGACTGACCAGCGACTACATTGTCTTAGAGGTGTTTGTCAGTACCTTCCAGAATAATCTCCATAACTTCATCAGGCACTGAAATGGAACTAACATGCTGGGATCCTCCTTGAAAATCAGAACAATTTTCACCAGCTTCCAGTCAGCTGGGACCTTTCTGGATTCTAAAGACCATTCAAAAATCATTGAGAGAGACTTCCCAATAACAGCCAAATTTTTGGCAAATCCCATCATGCCCCATGGATCTGTAGAAATCCAGCTGGAGCAGCAGATCCTGCATAATTTGCACCTCAGCTGGGAGTGGATCATTCTTGCAGTTGTGGTTCTCCAGCTCAGGGCACTGAAATCCCCTTAGTGTATCATCTGTGTTGAAGACAGTGGCAAAGAATGCATTAAACAGCTCTGCCTTGTCCTTGTCCCTGTTTGTGAGGTGACCATCCCCACCCATCCAGTAATGGGCCAATGTTATTTTTATGCTGCCTATTTGCTACCTTCTCTGTAGAACAAATCTGGCTTTCTTTTCTATGAGAATACACTGCTGAAAAATGTCCAGGTTCATGGCCATGCAAGTCTCTTTGTACTGTCATCTTCTAGCACATTGGCCCTGAGTCATGGGGTAATTCCATCCCTATCTTTGTTTTTGTTAAACTTTATGGTATTTTTATCGGACCATTTCTCTAGCCTTTTTGTGGTTCTGGTACAAGCCTAATTCTCTTGAGTGTATCAGCTGCTTCCCCAGTTTGGTTTCATCCACAAGCTAAGTGTAGATCTTTATTTAAGCAATTAAAGAGATGTTACTGTGCTCTGAAACTTAGGGGTCTCTGCTAACTTTGTGTAGCATTTTGAATAAGTCTTACAGTCACCCCAATAGCAAAACATCTCACTTCTGATGGTACTGTTTGGAAAACCATGTATCCTTTCATAGTTCATCTATTTTTTGTGTGAATATTTTCAGAACTACCCAAAACATGTGAGCTATCTTCCATTCACGATTACTTTCACTGCAGTTTTAGCAGAAAACTATTGCTGAACTGTTGAGGGAGTGTCATTCAGTGTTAATTCTATTAATTATGGCAATACTGTCAATCACACTTACAGTATTCCTTCCTCTTGTTAGTACCAGGTGACACTTTTAAAGCAACATGGTGGCATTTATTTGAAAAGGATTGACTTTAGCTGAAACTTAATACGCTATTTCTGTAAAACTTTTATTTTACAGTATTTGCGTCTATGGTGGTGGGGACCGGAAAGGACAGATAGACACAGTTACCAAAGGTGTGGATATTGTTATTGCTACTCCTGGCAGACTGAATGATCTTCAGATGAACAACTTCATAAATTTGAAGAGCATAACATATTTGGCAAGTAACTGATGTGCAATGAGTAATGCACCAGCTGGGAAATGGTTGACTCAGTTTGAATTTAAGCTTTAATGGAGTTTTCTTTAAACTTCCAAAGTCCTAATTGCAATACAGCTTAACACTTAAATTGGTGTTGGAGGGATGATTCATACTTATTATAATTGCATTGCAGATGTGAAATATTCCCTAGGAAAAACAGACTTCTAGCACAGCAAGCATTTTAAAGATGCTATGTTGTTTTTTCAGTAATGTTTGGCATTCTAAAATTCATTTTAGAATTAGGATTCGTTATTAATTACAGGATTAGTTACTAATGGATTAAATGCCTTTCTGAAGTTGTTTTTTCTTTTTCTTTTTAAAGGTTAACAGTGTCTCAATTTTTTTAGTAGAACTTGTGCAGAGTCACATACAGATATTTAAATGTTGGGGTTCTGACTTTCTTTTGATCTCAGTGGAATAACAGCCTTGTAAACATCTTTGTCTTTATTTTGTTTTTGCCTTTTGCTGTGCTGAACGTGTAAGACTGTTGCTGTTTGTAAAATGCTTTTATATATTCAATTTATTTCTAACTTGTCTGTGAATTGTTGCCCAGTTTGACAATTTAGCCATGCTCTCTGTCTGCCCCTCTACCCTGTGAGAGTTAAATTCTCTCTATGTTGTAACAAGTTGGCTCCAATTCTAGGTGATAGTTGTGAGCTTGCTGGCAAGACCAGGACTATAGCATCTTTATAAATTTGGCCATTTGGGTAAAAAGTTTATTACTGGAAGACAAGAGAGTAGTGTTCTGTAGAAGACTAATATGTAATTGCTGAGCAGAACAGGCCTGAAAACTGGTATTCTGAGAGGTATAGGAGCATAGGTCATCTTTCTGCCAAGGTGAAGTATAGTCATACCACAGGCACACACTGCTTCATAAAGCAGTGGGTGTTGAACCAAAAGCATGTTTCAGTATGTGCAGCACATACCATAGTATGACATTGCTAAAAAGAATTAACTATCAAATGAAAAACATGGTGATGTAAAACAGGAGGAGAGACATTTATTGTTGCACTACTAGCAGTTAAACGTTTTTAGAAGAACCAGTGCAAGGACTGTGTATTGTGATGTGGTTAAGGTCTCATGCCTCAGACTTTAAGGAAATGCTGTGCTACCAAAACCCATGTGAAAAATTGGACATGGAAAATTTTATCTTTTTATGATCTTCCTATATATTTATCCTTGTAGTTTCTTGTGCTTTTTAATATATAAGTTACTTTCTGTTTCCAGAGCTTCATTGTCAGTTTTCAGCCAACAAATAATTTAATCTTGCAGCCTTGCTTTCGGAAAAAGAGAGTGGTAATAGATTTTAATTTACCACCTTGGATGAAGAACACTCTTCATTGAAGAGCTTCATCTACAGTTTTCATTTAAAGTTATTACTGAGTCTTTGAAGGTTCCCAAAGTAAACTGAGTATTTTATTACTTGCTAATATGATGCAGTTGTTTCACAAAGGACTTCCAAGATAAGATACTGGGATACAGTTGTTAAAAAACCACAACCAACCAAATGTACCACCTCCCAGAAAAGAGAAAAAAAAAAAAAGAGCCACCAAACAACAAAAAAATCCACAAAACCATGCTCTATTATTTATTATAATTTATGTCTAAATAGGTACTGGACCCAAGGTGATTTTTTAGGTTAGAATTTCTCTACTTCCCTGGCAGAACCATGAAGTTGATCAAGTCTTGATTCATACTTTTAGGAAGCCATTTATTCAAGATAGGCTGCTGTTTTTCAGTATTTCAGAAGTAAGATTGTAAATTCTGTCATAAACAGCCTTTTGATTGTTCAAAATACATTTCATATGAAAATATGCTTTTTGTTTCCCCTGTGTTCAGTGTAAATCAGTATTCATTCATCAGCAATCTGATGAAGTACTCTTAATTCTTTGGGCTTCATGCTGATAAAGCAGAAGGAAGGAATTTGGAATTGTGCATGAAAATTGGGAAACATTTAGGAGAAAGTGTGATTAAATATATATATATAAAGCATGAAGGAAGATGGAAAAGATAGATTGGAGTAGGAGTAATGCTTTTATTCTTCAATATGAAAAACAGTAGTGTAAATCTTACCAATAACTGATTCAAAACAAAGGAGAGAGCAAAGTAAATAATTTTCAAAGGAAGAACTGGCTTGTAAGAATTTCTTGCCAAGATATAGAACTGTATGTATATATTTAAAGGTAACAAGAAACCTAAGATTATGTCCATTGAAGGACATAAAGATTATAAACAAAGATGGGGCTATGACACATTTAGAAAAAATCAGTACTAATATCTATCTGACGTCTATTACAGCCTTTAATCTTAATGAAGCAGCTATCAGAAATAAGAAAAGTAAACTTCAACTACCCTGATCCATCTGTTAGACACAGATGCTTTCTTTTCCCTCTGCAGCGAAGTGCCGGTGAGCTTAATAGCATAGAAAGCTTCTACTGGTGAAAAAGACATAGCAGCCAACTCTGAAAAATTAGTTGTTTCAGCCTCCAATTCTGTTGAAGCCAACAATTCTATTAGAATTCATGTAGTCAATGAAATCTCCATGAGCCCTCTAAAAATAATGAGAATTAAATCAAGAAATGGAATTCTTATCTTGCCTCTCAAACGATAATTTGTTGTTTTAGAGATTTACATAGGTAATTATATAAACTAAAGCTATGTAAACTATAACTACTAAACTTATATAATAAGCTTATTATATAATAATGTAATTATTATTTAATATAATAAAATATCAGGAAATAATGGAGCAGCAAAATTAGGACAGTAGAAAGGGATTATCATCAATTTCCACATAAGTGACTAGAAATTGTTGATACTTAAAAGGGCAATCCATGTAACTTTAATTTTCAAATAGAGTTTATACAAATCAAAGGAGATAAATGAGTTTCAGATGTCAATCTTCTTTCTTTGTACGTGACTGAAAACATTCACAAGTGTGCTTGTATATTAGAAAACTTGCCAGTTCCAAAGAGTTGTTTTCAGATCTCCAGCTCACTTGTTCATTTCTGGCCTTTTTAACCAGATGAAACAAGCTTGTGCTCTGGGAGCTGTGCAGTGTCCTAGTGTGAGCCAGAATGTATGCTATGGCTTTTTTCCTATTTCTAATGAGGAACTAAATTGACAAGTGATATTTTGAGCCTGTATGAGATCTCTGAAGAGGTAGAAATTAGATTTCCCCTTTAAATAGCAAACAGTTTCTCAATGTGTGTTGAGCAGGTTGCTCCCATCTGGGTTTGGTTGGCTATGTGTTTTTGTTTCAATTTGTGCTTAGTTTTAGCCATCACCCTAATTACTGTTAAAACAAGCGATTGTTTTTTTCTTTAAATGCTCTTAAAGGAGCTGTGAATTTTCTTGTTTTGCCTGCAAGCATAATACTGAATAAAAAAGTGTCAAGGAAATTGAAGAGGTAAAATAGAACAGGTTTTACAGTAAGTTATGGAGAAGATTCTGCAATTAAAACAGTTACCATCAAAATCTTCTTCTGTGTATTGTCTTGCTGAAACAAACCCTCATCTGAGGGACTAGGCAGAATAAATAACCTTGTTTCTGAACAGGTTTTAGATGAGGCTGACAGAATGCTGGATATGGGATTTGAACCTCAGATAATGAAGATCCTAATAGATGTGCGACCTGACAGACAAACTGTTATGACGAGGTATCTAGACATAGTAGTGCTCAGGACTTGAACATAAGGTTATTGAACAAGTTAATTATTAGTGAACAAATTAATTTCAAAACAAATGTGTCAGTTATTAAAATTTGATAATTTTTTTTCCCCATTTTGTACTGTCTTTTCTGAAGTTGTTTCATCAAATATAAAGACAATTGAGTTGTCCCGAAAAAAGGAAGGTATCCTGTGAGTGCTAGAATTTGCCATATCAATTTGAAATGCCGACTGACACTTCTCCATATGGAACCAAATGCATTTCCTGACTCTATGACCAGTATCTGTGCTAGTCTGTACCTGGATTAATTTTGAAATTATGCAGCTTTTGGGAATTTAACAAACAAATAACCCAACAATTAATTTTTTTTGCATTTAATTATTTTTTTGCATTTTATTTTATTTTTATTTATTTTTTTATTTTATATATTTTATTTTGCATTTAATTAATTATTTGCCATATTTTGCATTTAAGCTGCTGTTTTAAAAAACAGACTAGAAACTTGCTTATAAGTATTGTTCAACTACTAAACTCAGCTAAGGCTTCAATAGAAAGGCTCTATAATTGTTGCCTGTATTTTTAACCAACAAAATTACCTTAGAAGCTCAAGTGCTGTTTACTATTAACTTAAGATGAGTTAAACTCAACACTGTTACTGCATATGTGTTTCACTGATATACAAGAAAAGAAGAGCAATATGAAATTAATGAATTGGAGAATAATTGGCACACTATTCTCATGCATGTGTGCTTTCTTTTTCACTTCCTTTTTAGTGCTACTTGGCCTGACTGTGTCCGTCGCTTAGCAAAATCGTATTTGAGGGATCCCATGATTGTGTATGTTGGCACTCTTGACTTAGCAGTAAGTTGTCCTGTTCTTTTTTGTTTTTTCCCCTTCCTTTTGTAGAGGAACCTATGCTTAAGCCAAAAAATTCTTTCTTGTACCTAACTGTATTTAAGTAAATGCATGTAGCTTTTGTAATCAATTTGAGCTTTCAAGAAATATCTCCATGCTATTTATTTTAAAGTTTCCTTAAAAGTTCAGAAAAATTTCAAAAGTATAAACAAACATTTTCTGTAACAACATCTGGAAGTCTTAGCTCTTCAGTAGAAGACATCACAGGTGACAATTATCAGTCATATTGAATATTCTGCTTCACAGTGCCAAGTGTTTTTGTGTGATCCCCTGGTTTTGCAACCTTAATTTTGGTTCAGCAAGCTCTTATTCTTTACTTGGTTTTCCTTCTGAAGTTCTTCTTTCTAATGCATACAGATCCTTATCTAAATCTGTTTCCTAACTGCATCTTCCTCAGTTGGAGTGGGACCTTTGTACTAAACTCTTGGAGGACACTTGCCTAGAGCAGGAAATAATGTGTTAGAGTAAGAACTGTCTTTAAAGTCCAAAACTTCTAACACGTGGATGTAGTTGCTTAGTTGTCATTGTTGTGCAGCTATGTGTAGTTGGCTTCAGTACCAGCAGAATTTACAGAAATAGTAGTTTGCCAAAATCTTAGGAAAATTTCACTTTCAGTTCCATTTTTTTATTAGCAATAGGGAATAGGAAACCTAGTATCCAGCACACTTTTCAGTAGAAATAGAGACAAAATGTGCTTTTTGTCTGTTCTGTTCAGAACTACATTTTTATCAAAGGGCATGCCTTGTCAGGATTGTAATTTGAAAGACATCAATTGCTGTTGTAGCTCTCTTCTCTAGGGCATTCATCTCTTTTTACAGGAGCTTCTCTTAGTTGAAGAGGTGACATGTGGTGGGGGGAGGAAGGTTCACATGTGGAGAGAGAATCTTTGTCTGCTTGACTGAGTCTTCAACTCTTGCCACAAGATCATGATACCATCCCATGAGAATGTCTAGATGTTTTATTCTACTTATTAGTTATACCTTAGACATTCTGTGGTAACCTTGAGAGGTGATGGAGTAAAGTTTTTAATGAACTGTTACTGGATTAGTTAGAACTGATAATTTCAAAGAGATTTACAATACCTTTAAAAGCCTATAATTTCAAGTAAGACAGCCATTGTTCCAATTTCCTCTCAATTAATATAAAATATTTGCAGAT